>NW_005871242.1:1122800-1135667 GCF_000147115.1 Myotis lucifugus | reverse complement strand
ACAAGATATTCACTTTGTAGTGAATCAGCGATACCTGTTTGTTTTGTATACTACTATTTATGTACGTTATATTAAACAATAAAAAACATTAGCCTGACCAGTTTGGCTCAGCGGATGGAGCATCGGCCTGCGGACTCAAGGGTCCCAGGTTCGATTCCGGTCAAGGGCATGTACCTTGGTTGTGGGCACATCCCCAGTGGGGAGTGTGCAGGAGGCAGCTGATCGATGTTTCTCTCTCATCGATGTTTCTAACTCTCTATCCTTCTCCCTTCCTCTCTGTGAAAAATAAATAAAATATATTTTTAAAAAAAAACGTTAAAAAGGAAACAAAAGTATTGCACTAGATAGCGCTTTTAAAGTTGCTTTTTGCAAAACTACATCTTGGAAACATTTTCATCGTGTTCTACCTCTTATGGCCTCATTATAGTCCCTTGAATTGATTATTTAATTTAATTATATTCATTTTATTGGACAGTTGCTTCTAGTTTTTTAAATATAAATAATGGTTTGCTAAACATCTTTGTAAATATATCTTTTCAAATGTTCATGATAGTTTCTTTTGGCAAAATCATAGAAGTGAAGTTATTTAAATAAAGTGTATACATTTTAAAGATTTTTTTTAAAGGTCAAATGTTGCCAAATTGCTGTCCAAAAAAATGATGACAAACTATATTCTCATCAGCATTGTAGGAGGATGCTGATGTTCTCCATCCTCAATGTTAGGTATTGTTATTTTGTTAACCTTTTCCAGTGTGATCAATCTCCCATCACCTCTGCTTCCTCATCCCCTTGCAGATGCCCTTCTCACCCTGCCCAGACTCCAACTCCCTGGGAGGGGCCTCTTTGCATCATCAGGCTGTCATTCATGCTGCCGCCCTCCTCACCCACTTGGCTTCTGACATTTCACATGGGACTGCCAATGTCGCTCCCCACGCCCCCATCTCCTCCTCACCCTGTCAGACTGACATCCTATGTGCTGGGTGGACCTACTCCAACCCCACCGCTCACAGTCACCCACACTCAGACCTGCCTTGCCCCGCCCAACTTCATGATCTAATGATCCATAGACCAAATTGTTCACTAGGGAAAGAGAAGGAGAAAAATGCAAAGAGATATTTTATACATTTTAAGTGAAAAAACTTTATAAATAATATGTTTTAGGGGAATTTGTATATGCGCAGAAAAGCATTTGGACATGCAATGCCAAGATGGTCCACAGTGGCTGTTGCTGGGAGATTGGACCATTTGTTCCTTTTCTTGCTTGTCTCAGTTTTGGGTTTTTTGCCCTCTTCCTCTTCCTCCATGTCTTCTTCCTCTTCTTTAGGAGGGGAGGCCAATGAGCATAATTTACTTTGGTAAAAAGAAAAATAACTGGAAACTTTATTTTTAAATATAAAAAAGGCCTATAAGTAAGCTCAAAGTTTTTTCTTCCTGGGTAGAGGGTAACTAAAAAAATATATTCTGCCCGGCTGGTGTGGATCAGTTGTTGAGTGTCAACCCATGAACCATGAGGTCAGGGCACATGCCCTGGTTGTGGGCTCGATCCCCAGTTAGGGGATGCAGGAGGCAGTCAATCAATGATCCTCTCTCATCGATATTTCTCTCCCTCTCTCCCTCTCCTTTCCTCTCTCTGAAATCAATTAAAAAACCTAAAAAACACACAAAAGGTCTGGTTTTTAGGATGACCTGATTTTTTTTTTACTTAAAACAAGTTCTTTCAAGCTAGTAACAAGAGAACAAATTTGAGATATCCTAAATTAAATTACAGTGATCCGGAGAATGGGAGAGAGAGAGAGGTTAATCAGTTAACACAGAAAACCAACAAAAGACTGCTCTCATTCCTAAATGTATGTTGACACCCTGAATTAACGTCCAGGGAGCTATTTCAGCCCTTATCTAGAAGAATAGCCATCACCAGGTGCAACAGCATCCTTCTTATGCTGAACTTTCGGGCCTATTTGCCCACAACCAATGCAGAAGCAGTAAACACTCCTTCCTAAAGGACTATGCACCTATCCCAGAACTTTCTCTGCTTCACCTCCTCCTGCCCCTTTATCTAGAGCCAATGTAAATTCATTCAAATCAACTTACATCTTTCTTCTCCAAACTCATGGTATAAGAGAGCCTGTCAATCCCGAGCCTGTGGCCATGTTTGCCTTCTGCGTCTAGCCCGGCTGCTGCTGGGTGAGACTGCATGCCCCACGACCTGATCCTTTTTCTGGCCAGCATATGGCTCAATAAACCCTTTCTTTCAGAAAAAAAACATTTGGCCTGGGAGATTTTTGTTGAACACTAGTAGCATATGCAGATAATAATGCTGCTCATTTCATCTGTTCATTGCCTGAATCTGAGGATAACTGACCTCTGACATTTTCCCAGCTGGTGTATTGATTCACTCAGAGAGAAATCACTCCTCTGTGCTGGGCAATGTGGAGAGTGAAAGAAAAGCAAGGAACACATTTCCTGATCTTATTTTACACTCTCAGGTGAGTGAAAAGTTGCTAACATTTTCAGCTGCTTCAGGTTCCACTGACGTGAAACTAGCCCCAAATTGAACCCAGCTAAGAGCAATCTATCTCTGTTTACATTTGCACTTGGACGTTGGCGGGATCTGTGTGGTTGATGGTAACTGACCTGTTGTAGAAATCTACACACATGTAAGTGCTTTGTGATGTGTCCTTGTACCAATGCAGCTCTGTCATGTTAGTTGCATACAGAGGTTTTTCTTGATCCAGTTACTTCTGGTAGTATTAATTTCTCATTTTGCACATGGCTGTTGAAAACAGACTCCATTTATACGGATTTATCCCATGAAGTCATACTTTTTCCTCTTTGAAGCCTTTACCAGTGGAAGTTTTATTTCGTTGTATTAGTGATTTTGGCCCAGGAAGCTTTTTCCCACTCTGACTGGTGTCTGAGTAAGCCTGCCTGGGCCTCCTTGGAGTCCAGCTGTGGAGATTGTTGGCCGGTCGCAAAATTTTTCATATTACTGTATAAAGGGAACCAAATGTGTAACCCTCTTCGGCTTTCGGCTCATATTTTTTCTAGTTCTTTTGATTGGTTTCATTTTTATCCTTATGTCCACTGACATTATTTTAATGGGCCATTTTCAGGGAGATTAATTATACCCGTGGCACATCTGCTTTCCCATTTGAAAATTTCTTCTGTGACAGGATTGGAAAATAATAGAAAATAGTTCAGCCAGCTGCCTTAGTTACCAAGACAACAAAGCGAAGAAATAACTGGCTACTTGGCTTTTCTCTCTTTCTCTGCCTACCTTCCAAATACAGTAATCGCCATCCTAAAATCTATCATCTGTTTGAGATCACTAGTTGAGTAGTTACTGAATTTTTTAGAAAGAGTATTATGTGCTCTGATTATAATCTGAGAACAAAGAGATGTTTGTTTTTTCTTCAAGTTTTCCTTTATTTTAAAAAGTACACAGGCAATAATATATTTATACATGTTCAGTATAAGAACGTAAAATGTTACAGAAGTATATAGTGTAAAAAGTGTTTCTTTTTCCAGAACACTTATCTTGACCAATATCAACATATGGTAGTGAATATGATTGAGTAAATTGGCTCAGAGTGAATTTAAGGACAGCAATGTATTCAGATAGTAAAACTCACATGTTAAAAATATGCGTTAAAAATTTTTTAAAACTTAAACCCCTTAAAATTTATATGAGCAATATGTGTTTCTTGTATGAAATTCAGTAAAAAACAAACAAGCAAAAATGAATACATAAATTACCCACAATTCCACATTCACCACCACTAATACTTAGTTTAATTTTTTTTTCTTTTTTAAAATATATTTTATTGATTTTTCACAGAGAGGAAGGGAGAGGGATAGAGAGTCAGAAACATCAATGAGAGAGAAACATTGATCAGCTGCCTCCTGCACACCTCCTACTGGGGATGTGCCCGCAACCAAGGTACATCCCCTTGGCCGGAATCGAACCTGGGACCTTTCAGTCTGCAGGCCGACGCTCTATCCACTGAGCCAAACCGGTTAGGGCACTTAGTTTAATTTTAAGAGCAATAATAATGGCTAGCCTTTATTTAACACTCCTTTTGTGCCAGCCCTATGGTAAGAGCTTACATGCTTGAACACACAACCATTTTTTGGGTAACATTTGGAATATTCATTTCTGATGCTTTCTTTCCTCCTGTGTATAGAAAAAATATGTAGTTATAATTGTAATATATAATTATTTAGGAATTCAGAATTTAAAAAAATTGTTTTTTATTGATTTCAGAAAGGAAGGGAGAGGGAGAAAGGGATAGAAAGATCAATGATGAGAGAGAATCATTGATCGGTTGTCTTTTGCATGCCCTCTACTGGGGATCAAGCTCATGACCCTGACATGTGCCCTGACAGGGAATCAAACCGTGACCTCCTGGTTCATAGGTTGCCGCTCAACCACTAAGCCACACCTGCTGGGCAAAATTTTTTCTGTGATGCTATATATTATTTAATGTCTTTAAAAAGTATCCTTTTACTGGTTGTCTAATATTTCATTGAATGCATGCATGTATATAATTCATTTAACCATATCCATATTGTTGCACTTTTATCACTTCTACTTTTTCCTATAAAGGTTTTTATGTATTATTTTTTAGTTGGATTATTTCTTAGAATGGATCTATCAGAAATGAAATTATTGGCTCAGGATAATGAATAATTTTAGAGCTCTGGAGTATGTTTTCAAATTGCTTTACCAAAGAGTTGTGCCAATTCCTATTGCTATACATCATTATATAGTAACACTGGGAATTATGTTTCCTACTGTCTTATAATTTGATAGAAGCAGAGTGATAGTGTATATTTAACTTGTTTCTCTTTAATAATGACAGGGTTTAATAATTTACTTCTGTTTAGTATTATTTACTTTTAAATAAATTGTTTATCTGTTGTGATGCATTTTATCTTAAAAATGTATGTTTTTAAAATTAGGGATAACATATGCTTATTATAAAATTAAAACAGTGTTCAATTCACATAAAAATAGAATCTCCTCTCTTTTACTATAGCTCCTTAATATCATTCCCCAAGGACTGGCTTAGTATGTACATCTCCAGACCTTCCTGTAAAATTTAAGAGTTAAGCTTTCTTTTTTTTTTTTTTTGTGGAAATGAGTTTGATAGGAGTTCTTTACGAAGCAAAGATATTCACCTTTGTCTTTTGTACTGTTTGTTAGCTTTTAACTGTGCTTTTGTTGCTGTTGCAGTCACATTTGCTGATCTTTTCCTTTATGCTTAAACAAATTATGTTCATTTTTAAAAGGCTACTTTATTTAAAAGGCTCAATAAATGCTAAGTTCTTTTTTTCTGCTGGTTTTCAGTATGGTTTTTATTTTGGTATATATTGTAAACTGTTTGTACTTTGCTAGTACCCCACTCTTTTGATTGCTGAAATTTTGTAATAAATTTTTAAAATATGTTTTATTGGTTTTTAGATAGAGAGTAAGGTAGAGGGATAGAGAGATGATGGAAACATTGATGGGAGAGAAACATCATCAATCGGCGACCTGTTACACACCTCCTACTAGTGATTGAGCCTACAACCTGGGCATGTGCCCTGACCAGGAATTGAACCAGTGACCTCTTGGTTCCTGGGTTGACACTCAATCACTGAGCAACACTGGCTGGGATGTAGTAAGTTTTGAAATGAAGTGTGAGAACTTCCAACTTTGTTCTTTTCCTAAAGAGTAATTTGGTTATTTGGGGTCCCTTGAGATTTCATATGAATTTTAAGTTGGATTTTTCTATTCCTGCAAAAAACATCATTGAGATTTTGATAGGGATTACATTGAATCATAGATCACTTTGGATAGTATTGTCATCTTAACCTTAACAATATTAAAATTTCCATTCCAGTAATACAAGATGTCTTTCTGTTTATTTATTATGTTTTCTTTAATTTCTTTCAGGACTGATTTATAATTTGGTGCACAAGTCTTCTGCCTCCTTGGTTAAATTTATTCCAAAGTGTTTATTCTGTTTGATGCTATTGTAAATGGAATTATTTTCTTAATTTCCTTTTTAGATTGTCCATTGATCATGTATAAAAATTGAACTGATTTTTGTGTGTTGATTTTATATTCTAAAACTTTGTTCTAACAGGTTTTTGTGTGGATGGACTCTTTCAAGTTTTCTATATAGAAGATTATGTCATCTTCAAAAAGGTAATTTTATTTCTTCTTTTCCAATTTGGGTGCTTTTCCCCTGCCTAATTGCTCTGGGAGAATTTCCAGTACTATGTTGAATAGAAGTGGCAAGAGTGGGCATGCTTGTTTTGTTCTTGATTTGGGGGTAAACTTTCAACCTTTCATTATTGAGTGTGATGTTATCTGTCAGTTTTATGTATATTGCCTTTATCGTGTTGAAGAAATTTTCTTCTGGAAATTGGAAAGCATTCCAAAGAATTGAGAAAGCCAATATCTTCAAGGTGGTTGGAAAAAGTCTTATTGTTTTAGTAGCATTATCTACTAAGTGGTATTATTTCAAACCAGAGATGGTGCTGGTATGAACTGGTACAACCCTTTGGTAAAGGCAGTACATTCAAGAGCTCTAAAACTATTCATAAGCTTGAGCCAATAATTTCATTTCTGGTAAATCCATTTTAAGAAATTGATTTATTGTAAATATACAAGGAGCTTTATGTAAAAGAGTAGAAAGAAAAGATTCTGCATGTATTTTACAGTCTCATGTCATAATTGGAAAAATTTAAGTACTAGTAAAAGCATGGATTTGTCTATAACTGTAGAAAATTAAAGTTTAAGCTTTGTTACCAGGACAACACAGAGAAACTCAGGTGCTTTTTCTTCACTCTACATCCACACCCCTTTGTGAAGTAAAACATTAACAAAATCAAATTCAGTTATTACAAGTGTTTGAATGTGATACTGTGGTCAGCATTGTTTTGATAGCTCACTAAGATTCTATATTAAGGAGCAAAACGGATTTATTTGGCAAGAAATGAAAGTGAAGTAGATATGAAAAAATTAATTCCAGTGTGGGGTATCTAAGTGTTATTCGCATCAGGAATGCTCTAGAACAGTGGTTCTAAAATAGGGTGGTTTTTGTCCCAAGGGACATTTGACAATGCCTGGAGACATTTTTTTATTGTCATGCCTGGGGGTTGGGGTAGGGGTGTGCTACTGACATCTAGTGGTAGAGGCCAGCAATGCTGCTAAACATCCTACACTGGCACAGGACAGTTTCCCATTGCAAAGAATTATGGGCCCAAATTGTCAATAGTGCTGAGGCTGAGAAACCAGCTCTAAAAAAAGTAATCAGTATACGTAATTATACTATCACAATCATTAACTTACAAGGATGAGGAGATGAAAAGAAATAGGTTCTGACTATGCTATCACTATGCATGGGATAAAGTCACAAATGTATTAAATTTGAACTGCACAAAAAGAGAAGAGTCTGATATGTGGATAATCTTGTAGCAGAGACACATTCTATTATCTACAAAGAGTTCTTATAATTCTACACCCTCCACTAAATTATTCTAAGAATATAACAAAAAACTAGGACTACTGCGAAATAATAAAAATGAATTAGCATCCATTTCCAAATAGATTTGCATGAAATATGTTATCATAAGAGGGGTTTTTAATACCTAATGTTATTAGGTAATATTTGATAAATACTAAATAATATATAAAAATAATTATATACATTCATATTTTATATATATGACTATTATGAATATGATGATAGAAGTATATATAAGTAATGATTTATTAAATGCTCACCACCCAATTTATGAATTAGAACATGATCAATACTGTGGGCTATTCCTGAGTTCCATTCCTCTGCTTCTCTCCAAGAAGAGTTCGAAAATTAACTATATTGAATTTTATACTATTTATCATTCCTTTGTCTTTTTAAAAAATATATATATTTTATTGATTTTTTACAGAGAGGAAGGGAGAGGGACAGAGAGTCAGAAACATCGATGAGAGAGAAACATTGATCAGCTGCCTCCTGCACATTCCCCACTGGTCTCCTGCACATTCCCCACTGGGGATGTGCCTGCAACCAAGGCACACGCCCCCGACCGGACCCGAACCTGGGACCTTTCAGTCCACAGGCCGACGCTCTATCCACTGAGCCAAACCAGTTAGGGCTCCTTTGTCTTTTAAAAATAGTGATATCATGTGTACACATCCCTAAATTACATCCTGTTAGTTTTGTTTTTTCCTTATGTAAGAATGGTATAATGAAATTAGTCCTTTATGACTTGCCTTTTCCAATCAACATTATCCATCTTATAACATGTAGTTGTTATCATTCGTGTTACTGCTGTGTAATATTTCTTTGAGTAATTATTCCAAACTTTATCTTTCTTTTCTTTTCTTTTTTTGTAGGGGAGAGTGCGAACGCAGTCCCCCACTACCACAAATTATGCAGTTGAGTTTCCCAAATTTGGGGAAATCGCAGGGGTCAGCACATCCGAAGTACAATGGATAAGCCTCGTCCTGGGAAAACCACCTTCGTGATCATGGTGTCTCCCCTGCCAGGTAAGTATTTCAAACTTTATTCTGCGATTGCTATACATTTGGGTTTGATCTGGGTTGAATTGTATTCTCCCAGATTCATAGTTGAAGTCCTAACCCCCAGCACCTTGGAATGTGACCAGATTTGGAGACATGATCTTTTTTTAAAAATCACAAATAGGGTTTTTTATTTGTCACCACTGGAAGTCTGAATTTTGAACAGATTCTTGGATTGGGGGCTCACATCTATCCACTGGTTCAACTTTAACCCTGTCTTCCAGTAGCTTTTCCAGAATTGTGACCATCTTTCACCATGAAGCTCCATGAGTTCTCCCAATTCAAACTTGGGCTTCTTCAGCATTTTGACTTTTCTAACAAAGACAAAAAGAGCAGATACTAGATTGGGAAGCCTTTTCTATGTCTCTTCCAATGCGACCTGGAATCAATGTATTGACCACTTCTTTCAAGTCATTTGTCTACACCTCTTGGGTCATGATTTCCATCATGGCACGTTCTTTATTTCCTTGTCTCTCTGCAGCAACCTGTGCTGTCTGTTCTAACCTATCCGTAAGTTTGCCAATTCTCTTTGCAGCTACATCTGTTCTTCCATTTTACCCATCCATTGAAGCGTTAGAGTTAATGATTATATGTTAAAGATCTATTAGATTATTTAAAAAAGATTATTGGCTCATTTCTATGCCTTGTTGTGCTCTCACTGCTCATTTTGTACTTCAGTTTTCCCTCTTCATACAAATTAATTTAGTATTCTGTGTCTGATAATTCCAATACTAAAGTTCTTGGAGTTCTAAGTTTATTGTTTTTGAGCTTTTGTTCACAGTGCCTAATTTCCCTATGTGTTTGGTGATCTTGCACTGTGAGCTCAGATTTATTTTATTTTATTTATTTATTTACTTATTTATTTATAGAGAATGGAAGGAAGTGGGAGAGACACACAAAGAGAAACATCTATGTGAAAGAGACACATCGATTAGTTGCTTCCCGCATGCGCCCTGAACAGGGCCAGGGCTTGAGCCTCTGCAACCGAGGTACGTGCGAGGTACGTGCCCTTGGCTGGAATTAAGCCCGGGACCCTTCAGTCCACTGGATGGCACTCTATCCACTGAGCCAAACTAGCTAGGGCAGATTTTGTTGATTTTAATCACTTGGAATTCTGAGGGCCTAAATAAAGGATGCTTTCTTCAGAATTTTCACCTTCTGTTGTGTATCAGAAGGTGCTACTAAAGGGAGGCGACTTTAGCTCCCTTCTGAAGACCCAGCTTTATGTGAGACGCCGAGGTTTAGCTGCCAGACCGTGTGAGCTTAAGGATTGTGGAATTTTCTATTTCACCTTTCAGTTCTATCAGTTTTTTTACTTCATGTATTTTAAACCTCTGTTGTACAGTGCATACATGTAGGATTGTTTTGTCTTCTTGGCAACTGACCCCTTTATCATTGTGTAATGCCCCTCTGTATCCTGGGCAATACTCCTTGTTCTGAAGTCTACTTTGATATTAATACAGCCACTCCTACTGTCTTTCGGTTAGAGTTTGCATAGTACATTTTCAAGTTGTTTTTTATAATTAGCGTATAATTGGGTCTTGCTTCCTTTTTTATTATTCTAATCTAATAATTTGTCTTTTAATTGATGCTTCTAGAGTTAATTTTATTCTATGGGATTTATACAAGAGGGACCTAAAATTCCTAAATTGAAAATTTTCAGTAGCCTTATTAATATAATAATTTTTTAATAATTAGAATGAATCAAAAATTACTAAATTAATCCACAATGTAAAAGTTCTAAATGTTGCCTAGAATTATTTAGCTCCAATGGCTGCATGGGTTTTGGACTCTGGTGGCTCAGCCATTGATTTGCTCTTCGACTTCCAAGCAGATTACATTCCTAAGCATTAAATCCCTAATAGATGCTAATATCTGACCCCAACCCCTGTCACATTAAACAATTTAGAAACCCAAGGATGATGTGAAACATTAAAAAATTTTTTTGCTTTCTTAGTTTAATACTAGATCAACAAATGCAATTTTCATACATTTACTATCAGAGTCATGTATTTTTAAATCTTTCTACATCCTTCAAATATTGGGCCTTTGCAATTTGGATACTCTAGAAAATAAAATAGAAAGTTAACAAAATGTCTCAATATTCCCAATTTGCATACATATTATTTAATTGATGTGAAACATATTTTTAAAGATAGAAAATTATTAGTGACTTTCCAAGACATTTTTATTATAGAAAATTTTAAACATACTCAAGAGTAGAGAGAATAGTGTAATAAATCCTCATGTTCTCATCACAAAGACAGTTTGCCAATCTTATTTTATCTATCTCTTACAGTTTTTTTCTCTCTTTATTTCCTGAAGCATTTTAAAGCAAATCATAGATAGCAGATCATTAAACTCATAAATCCTTCAGCATGTAAGTAAATCTTTAAAAAATTACATCTAATAATCCTTTCTTAGTCCCATTCCCTCCTTATTAGATTAGGAAACTAAGAGGGTTAGTGATTTGCCCAAGGCCATATAATTAGTGGCATAACTGGAGTGAGAACCCTAGTGCTCTAATGCCTAATCCTGTACTCTTTCCCTGTAACATGTTGCCTCTGAAGATTACCTACTTATTAGCTAAATAGAAAAAAAAGTAATTAGATTTTTTTGCTGGCATCTTACATCAGACCATCTTGGGAGATATTAAATATGCAAATTCCTGGGTCCCCGTCTCAGAGGATCTAATTTCTTAGTGCTGAGGTGGCGCCAGTGGTTTTCTGGAGCCAACTTATACTGCCTCTTGAGAGCCAACTATTACATTTTAAGAAATTTTATGAACCAATT
The DNA here is from genome assembly GCF_000147115.1 of Myotis lucifugus. NCBI lineage: Eukaryota > Metazoa > Chordata > Mammalia > Chiroptera > Vespertilionidae > Myotis > Myotis lucifugus. The sequence continues at coordinate 1,124,296 of NW_005871242.1, read as the reverse complement.
ACTAAAAGTCATTAAAAATTAAATTATAAAGCTTACCATTAAATAAATTATATTCAAAACAAAGGTAAAAATACTCTAAACTCATTACTTCCTTTGGGCTTTACTACACTTTATTATTATCTATGTTCTTGAGGTCATGTTCATTGTATTTGTGTGGTAGAAATCCCACATAATGGTGTGCTACTGTGCATGTTGTCCCAACTGCACCTTCAGTGGTAGATTGAAATTGGCTATGTGATATAAAAAGCATTTACACCATGGAAATTGGCAAATACAAACCAGGTTTGATTTATTTTTTATTTATTGTCCAGACTTAAGAAAGTGATAGAGAAAATGTTAATAATGCAGATGTACAGTGTCACATCTTCACACATTGTGAGTAGTACAAAATGAGGAAAGGTTCTTCCAATATTCAAAAGCTATTATACAATGTAGCAAAAAAATCTCTTACGTCATTAATAAATGAGGGTTCACTTTTGTTTTACTCATTAATGTCAATGAAAAAATCCAACCAACAGTCATGTTGAAACTATACTTCATCACCTGCAATCATAGGTTGGCTATAGATAGAGTTTGGCAAAAATACCAAAGCATTCTCTAAGAGTGAATTAACTTTATGAAATTTACAAAAACAAATAAAAAACACATTGATGGTTGTAAATTTCTCAGCAAAAATATTATATTTATGTATATATGGAATAAGGCACTTTTTGGTCCTTTTTTTCACCCCTGGGTGAAACACAGGAATCTAGATTCAAATGAGCCTTTCAGGTATTCTGTGCCCACTAAATTTGGAGAACCACTGTTTTAGCCATTGAACAAAAAGATCAGGATCATTTAGTTAGTCTCCAAAGGTTCTTCCTGATTCTTACTGGAAACAAGAAACAGAATGTGTTCTTTCAAGTGCAGAGGCCTATTTTTTTAATTTTAAAGTTAATTTAAAAATAGTTTTAAAAAGGTATAATTAATATACAATAAATAGCACATATTTGGAATGTATAATTGGCCAAGTTTTGACAAAACTATGTTTTGACAAGCCCATCATGACAATCAAGAATGTGAACATATATCCAGCACCCTAAAAAGTGTTCTTATGTCCTTTTAAAAAAATCTGTATATATAAAAGCCTAAGCGACTGAACGACTGAATGACTGGTCGACTGGTTGCTATGACGCGCACTGACCACCAGAGGGAAGATGGTCAACGCAGGAGCTGCCCCTGGTGATCAGTGTGCTCCCACAGCCAACCTCCTGCAGTCCCTTCCCCTGGCTGGCCAACCTCCTACAGCCCCTCCCCCTGGCCAACCTCCCACGGGCCCTCCTCTGGCCAACCTCCCACAGCCCTGATTGGCCTTGATTGCCAGCCATGCCGAGGACCCCACCTGTGCACAAATTCGGGCACTGAGCTGTAGTATGGATGGTTGGCTCGTATGCGGCCTATAATAGACTTAACTACCTAAAATAAGACGAAACATGTGACCTGACGGTACTATGCTA
>NW_005871242.1:1113213-1122428 GCF_000147115.1 Myotis lucifugus | reverse complement strand
ATTATTGATTCAGAGAGGAAGGGAGAGGGGTAGAGAGATAGAAACATCAATGATGAGAGAGAATCATTGATTAGCTGCCTCCTGCATACCCCACACTGGGGGTCCAGCCCGCAATCCAGGCATGTGCCCTAACCAGGAATTGAACCTTGACCTCCTGGTTCATAGGTCAATGCTCAACCACTGAGCCATGCCAGCTGGGCTCTCATGCCCTTTTGTAAGTCTTCCTTTCTACCCCTTCCTACCCACCCCATACCCAAGCAATCACTGATCTTTCTGCCCCTATGGATTAGTTTGCATTTTCTAGAATTTTATGTAAGCGAAAGCATACAATATGTAGTGTTTTGGTTTGGCTTCTTTCATTCAGCATGATTGCTCTGCTCTTCATCCATGTTGTTAAGTGTCTAAATAGTTCAATCTTTCTTATTCTGAGTAGTATTTCAATGTATGGATAGACCACAAGTTCTTTATTCATTAAACTGTTGATGGGCATCTGGGTTGTTTCCAGCTTTTCCCCATTACAGGTCACACTGCTGTGAACATTTGTGTACAGATATTTGCTTGGCATATATTTCCTTCTCCTTGGGGTAAGCATCTAGGAGCGAAATGGCTGGGTCATGTGGTTGTTATGTGTGTAACTTTAAAAGAAACTGCCAAACTGTTTTCCAAAGTGGCAGAGGCCATTTTTTTTCTGTCTTTCTTTTTTGGTAGTGAAAAAGCATGAGTGGTTCTGACATTGGCTTAAGATGTTCATATGTGCAGTCCAAGCAAGCTAGTAATGCAACACCACTCAAATTACATTCTTCAAATAATCACATAGCCTTTATTTAGTGGGAGTGGGAAGAAACTAATTTATAGTAATGAACATGGGATGGAGTTAGAACCATTTATTTAACTTCATTTGCTGATGATAAATTTGTTTAAATTTACTTTCCATTTTTCTGCAATTCTTTTTTGCATTTCCATTTCCTTTTTTAATTTTCTGAAACGGACAACATTTTAGGAGGTATGCGAGAAGGTTTAAAATGTCATTTGTGTCAGTAAACATTATGCCACACATTATTTCAGAATTTCTGCTAAAGGCAACTAATTACTATTTGGCACTTATACATTAACAAAATACTCAACAGAAATAGGTGTGTGTGTGTGTGTGTGTGTGTGTGTGTGTGTGGTGTTGGTTTTCCCCTCCAGAATGTCATCTATTTCAAGAGTAGTGAGGCCAGTTACATTATACTCAGGCTAACTGGGGCTATGATTCTGATTTATTTTAGTGAAATGTTAGTCTCTTCTTATATACTGTTACTCTAAGAAGCTGCCTGCCTGGCCTTTCAATTTCTCTGGCTCTGAGTGGTCCCTCTGAAGGAAGATATCTAAAAACAAAGATTAGGTAGGCTTTTATTATCATATAAATAGACTTTGCAACCCCCAGCCCCAAACTAAAAGGGCAGAGCCATAGTTAATCTCCAGTTAATTGTAACTAAAAATTCAGAGCTGCACCAGGGCTTCTGCAAGAAGACGAGCAGAGGCGCCCTGGCTAGGACACATCTTCCTGTGCCAGTGTGACGGCTTCTTAATCACTTCCAAATGTGATGTTATTTCCCCGTTTTTCTCAGAGTGGGTTGCTTGGTGGCAGGATTGGAAGAGGGGATGAGCCTAGCCAATGCTGACACTGGTTGAATTTTCTGGAGACTTCCCAGGAAGCGTGGGCCCCAGCAGCCTCTTCCTTCCATGGGGAAAGGGGCAACATGTGCAAATTACCCAGAAGTTTAAGGATGAATGCCCAAATCCCTTTTGGTAAAATTCAACTGCAATGTGGTATTGTGAAGTTATTTATCTCTAATCAGCATAATACTCTAAAAAAAAAGAAAAAGAACTGTACACTATTCCCTTCTCCCCCCACCCCTTTTCTGGGCATTATTCTCTAACGCATAACAGACATTATGTAATAAGTCTTCAAAAGGCCCTTTATCAGCGAGGGAGCCATCTACCTTTCCCTGCCCAACAATATAAAAGCTCTATCTGGAGGGAAGTTCTGTTTATAGGTCCGGGGACTGGTAGTCTTCCAAGATGCTGGTTAAAAAAAATTAGGAACAAGAAGTATCTGTTCTGTGTGAAGAAAAAGAAACAAAAAAAGCTTTGCTATTTGGTTAGGTAAACACAGTATGATTCTAGTTGTTGGCTTAATAAATGGAGAATGCATAACTGATGTTGATTATCACCTCAGTTAGAGTACAAAACATAATGTCATGTGACTAAAGAAAAAAGGAGATGATGATGCAGATGTGTTAACATCAAGTTTAACGTTCCATTGTAGTACTTGGCTGCACTTCCTGAAAACAATTATATTTAGAAGGTTAGAAGAACATGTGGCACAGGAGAGGAGCACTGGTTTGTGAGTCAGGTGAGCTAGAGCTGAATTCTGGATTTTATTATTTTTGCCCTGTAGACATCATTTTTTGAAAGATTTCATTAGTTATCTGAACTCCTTTATCTCAGGCAAAGACATGGGAACCCTAGGGATGTGTCTAAAGCAGTGGTTCTCAACCTTCCTAATGCTGCGACCCTTTAATACAGTTCCTCATGTTGTGGTGACCCCCGATTTCATTGTTACAAATTGAACATAATTAAAGCATAGTGATTAATCACAACAACAATATGTAATTATATATATGTTTTCCGATGGTCTTAGGCGACCCCTGTGACAGGGTCGTTTGACCCCCAAAGGGGTCGCGACCCACAGGTTGAGAACCGCTGGTCTAAAGGGAAAGAAAGCTGGTCTGGGTATTAATCCTGGCCCATGGCCTACTAGCTATAAGACTTTGGGAAAGTTATATAACTAACCTCTCTAAGCCCCATTTAGCAGTGCCTAGAACATAGCAAAAGCCAAAATCTTAATAATAATAATAATAATTAATAATAATAATAATAATGATAATAATAATAGCATTATCATTATTTGAACTAACCAGATGGAAGAGTTGGCCCTTCTGAGAGCGGACTGGTAGCCCCTCCCCCTACACTTCCCAAAGGGATACAACCGACTTTGGTCTGAGATGTTGCTGTACCTTTAAGGGAGTGTGGGAGTGGGCAACAGGAATTTGAGTGCAAAGACAGTACTATTTTTCAGGTGCAGAGATCTAAGCTAACTTTGCTTGTGTTGTCAAGGTCGGAGCAGGATTCAGTTAGAGAGAAGTATGGCAGGTGGAGGAACTGAAACTGGGAAACAAAACAAGAGGAGATCAGGGCTCAGGTCAGAAACACAGGCTTCAAAGCAGAGGCCGTTCGTTCTCAGAGGAAGGCTCGTTTCTCCAGAAAACCAAGCCTCATCCTTAAAACTGCCCGAAAAAGCAGATGCTAAGGGGAGAGGGTGTAGCTGCTGGAAGGCAGATGCTCTTTAGTGGATACAGATTGAGGGCAGCAGGACCAATGGCACCCCCTGGACTGTGGATCCTATCAGATGACCATATTTGTTTAGGACAAACTCAGGGCTCAAACACAGCTGGGTCTGCAGTTGAAAGGTCTTGATGTCCTATAACGAAAATGACTTTTTTGCGGGGGGGGGGAAGGAGTGAAGAGAAAGGGGAGAGTTTCTGGGGGGAAAAAGTGAACATCTATAATACTTTCAACAATACAGATAAAAAACAAAAACGACTGTTTCCATTTGTAGTTACATTATTTTTCTAATTCATCTCTGATTCGACTCACCATTATCAAAGGGATATAATGCATTTACCTTATTGCTTGAATTTCTGACATGGTTGTGATGCTAAGAAACAGTCAGGATTAGTAAACATACAGACACTGGGCCCTGTTCACGGCTCCTGGCTGCTTAATTCTGGCTGTTGTCTTCTAGGCCAAGATTGGTGACGTGCTGAATATTCTATGCATAGTGACAGAGTCACCATTCACATCCCAGAAAGTCCTATGATGTAGTCAACAGCAAATCAGCATGGATCCATTGTGAAATGTCAGTGTAACCAATTTTATATGATTCCAGTAAAAACCAGAGAAACTTTTTATATTTAGTTAGCAGATGCAGTGTCGTTGTGAATAAATATGCCTTTTCTGTTCGGTTTCTGAAATGTTGATAATGGCTTATCTATAGCTAAAGTAACTTCTTGACAAAACCCATGGGTGCTACAGGATTTTATATTTGTAACCATGACCCACCTCTTAAAGCTCTCTGGCTCCTAAGACACATCTCTGGTTCTCCTATCTTTCTTACCATTTCTTCCCAATTTCCTTTGTAGAATTCTCTTTTCTGTCCTGTTAATTCTAATGTTCCCAAAATTGTGCTCTCAGCCACCTTCTTTCACATGAGATATTTTCACTAGTTGATCTTTTCATTCTTATTTAAGTGATTACATTTTTTTATTTGGGGGACTCCCCATTCTCTCTATATCTCTGGCTGTGACCTATCTAGATCTCTATTTCTAATTGATACCAGACCTCTCCTCTAAAGTAGCCCATAGATATGACAGCTCAGCCATTTTTCACATTGATTTTCATGTTGGCTTAAACCAGGGGTTGGGAACCTTTTTTCTGTCAAGGGCCATTTGGTTATTTATGACATCACTAGAGGCCTGGTGCATGAATTCATGCATGGGTGGGATCCCTCAGCCTGGCCAGCGATCTCGGGGCAGATCAGAGCTGGCTGGGGGGAGGGACTACAGGAGGTTGGCTGTGGGAATGCACTGACCACCAGGGGGCAGCTCCTGCATTGAGCGTCTGCCCTCTGGTGGTCAGTGCACATCATAGCTACCATCCGGTTGTCAGGTCGTCTGGGCGTAGCGGTCGCTTAGGCTTTTATATATATAGATTCTCAGGCCATACAAAGTTATCAACTTAAAAATTAGCCTGCTATAGTTGGTCAAACATTTAATTAACTCACCTCTAATACCTTGGCAGGGCCAGACCAAATGATTTTGCAGGCCCTATATGGCCCTTGGGCTGGACATTCTCCACCCCTGGCTTAAATCAACCATGATTCATCCCCACATCCCACCCAGAGCTGGGGGCTAGTTTACTGCCCTTTCAGGGCCTTATGGAGGACCTCTCAGAGACGGGTTCTTCAGCAAGCAAGACAAGCTGTTGATTGGACAGCTCACATACACACATTCCCACCTGCTAAAATTCATAGAGCAAGTTCCTTATCTGGCATTCAAAGTCCCTCATAATCTAGGCTCAGGCCACTTTTTAGATGCTTACTTTTCTCCCTAAACGTCCTCTATGTTCTGGCCACTGTGGGTCACCATTTTTAGGACATGCTCAGCACTTACCCATCTCAGTTTCACTGGTCAGGCCTTTGTTCTTGGGTACCACCCTCCTATTTTCTCTGCCCATCAAAATCCCACTCATTTTTCAAGATCTCTCTGAAAAGCCACTTCTAACATGAAGCCATCCATGCACACCCAGGGATCTCTCTTTTTATTTATCCCTTTGAATTTGTGTAATATTGTGTTTGGCTTTTCCTACTAGATGTTAGGTTCCTTGAGGTTAAAGACTGTGCAGTTATTTTTATAGTTCCCACCGTGCCTGGCACACACTCACTGCCTAGCTTACTGTTGTTGGATGAATAATAACTTGACTCAAACATCTCCTGGTTATTTACAAAAAGCCACATCTGTCTCAGCAAGGGAAGCAATACTGGCATCATCTGCTTGGAAGACAAAGTCTCCCTCAGATGCACATGTGTGTGGTTATACACAATGACCCCCTTGCCTGCACAGGCTTTAGGTACTTAGGAAAAAAGGAAAGGAAATACCCTTCCTTGAAATCGGTAAAGTTTGTTTTCCTTATCAGCATCATCTTTGCCTTTCTATGTCTATTTTGTTTTTCAGTGGGTATCTCACTTGTTGCGTCTCCTTTAGGCATTTCTTATGTTTGGATCTATTGATTTTTAACTATACTTTCCCTTCCTATCCCCAGGCCATTTTCCCTGTTCAGTGTTAATATTTTATACAGTAGCACTCCTGTTCTAACACCCTTGAGTACACCTTCAACCATCCCATTTCTACTGCTGGCAATGAAGATTCTTACAATACTGTGTGCTGTTGAAACATGTTCTCTTATTAATGGAGATCTTATCATAGTGTATATTTATAGCAGTGGAAGGACACTGAGTGGGGCCTGAATGTGGAGAGGACTTTGCAGATATCGTCTTAAATGATAAATGAGCTATTTTTTAAAATAAAGATGCTAGGAATGCTTGGAAAGAAACAATGATAATCATTTAAAATAGTCTATCCATCAGAGTTAAACATAATTAAAGCTGACGTGAAAGTTAGAGGACCTCTTCTCTGTAAACCAAAGAGACTTGAGTATGCAAGGGAAAGGTTTGAGAACCAGTATTCCTGGTTTGCAGAATGAAAGGCCCGTGTGAGCTAGGGTACACATGGGCGAATGAGTGCAACGACTATAGAAGTAAAAGACAGCGTCTTAAGCTGATCTGTATGGAGCTCTCTGGAATTTATCTCGAGCAGATCCAGGCTACATGTGGATTAGTCTCTTGTGCTTCCCGGCACTTATTTTTCTGTAGTTCCCACTGAAACCCTTTTGTTTTCGTCTTTAAACAAGGGGGTGGCGAAGTTCAGTGCACAGAAGTAGAATGGAAAGTCGAGCTGTGAAGCACCTGGTGTACCTGGTGGCTTTGACGTGAAACCTCAGTTTCACTGTTGACAGCGTAGAGCTGCTCCAGTCTCCTGGCATGCCCTCCTCCTGGACTGACCTGGAGAGGAGCAGCATGAATAATGCAGCGCGTCAGATCGAAAACATTATGAACCAACTCATTGATTTAATGTGCATCCTTAAAGATGTCAATGTACAACATTCAAGTTAAGAGCATCCCTTATTCGGTCAACACATATTAATTAAGCCTGACTATGTTTGAGTTACAGTGCTTATGGAATGAGGTCTTCAACCCGTGTGATTTTTTTTTTCCCCCTAGAAAAACAAAGTTTGCCTTTTTGGGTCTAACATTATTTATTTTACTCATTTTAAATGAAAACCTATTTGGGACTACATTGCACATTTTCAAGATCTCTGAAGGAGATTATATGGAACATAATTAGATCCTATCTCAATGACTCACCACTCATCACTCACAGTAGCGCCGCCTGGCAAGTCTCCATGCGTTAGTACAACAGACCTCTCCCATCTAATGAGCTACCTCTGACTACACAGCACATTTGCTGTGATCTAAAAACCCAGATAACACCGATTATCAAAGCTATTTAAAGAGTCAACACAACTCGTGCTGAGCGCCTCTCTTAGACAGTAGAGTAGTTGTGTTTTAATGACTGAGCTTCCCAGCTGCTCTTTCAGCTCCTGGATCTCTGGCTCAAGGTTCTCCAGGATCCTGGTGAGGCTGAGAAGTCTGACTTGGAACGCTGTGAAATATTTCTGTACTTAAAGTTTAACGCCTATGCAGTATAATTTAAAAGAAGTTATTAAACAAATTACATCTTATAATGTACATATTTTGCATTTTATGAGTGTAAAAGTTTGATACCGTATGTACTGTTCTACAGTATATTTTTATATGGGCTAACTTTCCTGCCCCAAGGGGATAAAATCATTGGCATCAGGATCTTACCTATTTCCAGAACTTTCTATTTCTTTTTCTTTTTTTTTTTTCAATCCTCACCCGAGGATATTTTCCCATTGATTTTTAGAGACAGTGGGAGGGGGAGAGACAGAAAGAAACATCAATATGAGAGCGACAGAGAGACACATTGATTGGTTGCCTCCTGCAGGCGCCCGACATGTGCCCTTGACCAGAATCGAACCTAGGACCTTTCAGTCCGCAGGCTGATGCTCTATCTGCTGAGCCAAACTAGTGTCTAAGGCTCTATTTATTCTGTACTGTTACCACATTACCAGCCCTATATAATGTGCTTGAAAATTCAAATAACATATTCTGATTCCTAAATCATGATGGTTATGAAAAATGTATAACTACATAATGACACTATCTAAAAGCTAAAAGCCATGTAGAAAACTGTTTTTTATAGTAAGCCTTGAAAATAGTTTTTTTTTTAATGTCTGGATTTGGTATTCAACCCAGTTTCTCTAGTCCTTTGGTCTTTGAAGTGTAAAGGAACCCTATCTTTTACAGGTTTCACTGTCACTATTCTGCTAGGTATTGTTTTGGAAGGGGACCTGCAGAGTTAAGCTGGTTGGTCTTATCCCCTCACACATTGCTGTTTCTGTTAATGATGGAGCCTAAGGATGGCTGACACTGCTTCATAATGAGGGCCCCAAAAGATAATCCAAATAATATTTACTGTGTTCATAGTTTTATCATCTTTTCAACTGCCTTATTTTTTCATGTGCTAATTATTGTCAAGATGTACCTAGAGCAGTGGTTCTCAACCTTCTGGCCCTTTAAATACAGTTCCTCATGTTGTGACCCAACCATAAAATTATTTTCGTTGCTACTTCATAACTGTAATGTTGCTACTGTTATGAATCGTAATGTAAATATCTGATATGCAGGATGGTCTTAGGCAACCTCTGTGAAAGGGTCATTCGACCGCCAAAGGGGTCGCGACCCACAGGTTGAGAACCACTGACCTAGAGGCACCAAGCCCTTTAGCTAGCACTGGCTTTAGGACTCGATATATATTGATGTATACTGATATGCCACATATTGATATTGCTGTGCTGATATATTAGTATCCTAACTGAAAAGTTTGTTACAAGCCCCTAAAGGAAATATTAATTAACACATTGAATGCGGGAAACGTATTTATATGTTTTACGTTGACTAGGAGTAAGTAGAGAGCAGGACACTTATTAATACGTTTTTTTTATAGACTAGCGGTAGAATGCGGGTAACGTATAAATATGTAAACTAAAGTTATCATAATTTTACTGAACGTTGCCATTTGCGCAAAAAAATTAGCAAAAATGGCCCGCGCCACGTGCCACCTGTTAGCGCCTGATGAAAACTACCCGCATACAATGTGTTAACCCTGCGATGATCTCCCTTTTTCTTCTAGATGACAGCAATGGAGAGGCTGCAACCTCCTTCACCTTCCCACATGAACCTAGAACAGGGGTGGGCAAACTTTTGACTCGAGGGCCAAAATGGGTTCTTAAACTGGACGGGAGGGCCGGAACAAAAGCATGGATGGAGTGTTTGTGTGAACTAATATAAATTCAAAGTAAACATCATTACATAAAAGGGTACGGTCTTATTTTTTTTAGTTTTATTC
>NW_005871242.1:1111927-1113113 GCF_000147115.1 Myotis lucifugus | reverse complement strand
TGCTGGACTAATTATTCCCTTTGTGGGCGCCCACTTCTTGAAACATTTTGGGGGTAGTAACAGAACAGATGTATTTTTCATTCACTTGGTAACACCAGCTTCTTCCCTCTTCCCCCAAATTCCAATTGAGTTGCTGTGAGGATTTCATGGCACAGGACTGGTTAACTAACTCATCCAGGTGTGTGGGGTGGGGACAGGGCCACCGGAGGTCCCAGGGCAGCCTGGTTTGGAAGGGGGATGAGCCCAGGTGGGCTGGGGAGTTGGTAGGAAGCAAGGATTTTCCCGCAGGTAAGTGACGGCTTACTGGCTGCTTCAGGACTGCCTATTGCATCGGTTCTCAACCTGTGGGTCGCGACCCCTTTGGGGTCGAATGACCCTTTCACAGGGGTCGCCTAAGACCATCGGAGAACACATATATAATTACATATTGTTTTTGTGATTAATCACTATGCTTTAATTATGTTCAATTTGTAACAATGAAAATACATCCTGCATATCAGATATTTACATTACGATTCATAACAGTAGCAAAATTACAGTTATGAAGTAGCAACAAAAATAATTTTATGGTTGGGTCACAACATGAGGAACTGTATTAAAGGGTCGTGGCATTAGGAAGGTTGAGAACCACTGGCCTATTGCCTCAGGACTCCTACCACGTGCCCGCCTCAAGTCTGGTGCCAGACGGGGACTTGGAGCATTTCGGTGGCCAGGCAGTAGAAGGAGCCCTAAACCAGGTATCACAGGACTGGTTTCTATCTCTGGTTCTGCTATGGCTCCGCCGAGGAGCCTCTGCCAGTTGCTTCTGCAGAGGCGGAGAGCTGACCTCTTCCATCTGACACTGATTCCTCCCGAGTCCCCTTCATGATACTGACAACCGGGGATCGTGACACTTCCAAACTCCCTCTCCCTCAGAAGGGTGCTGGAGCACTTACCAGATAAAAGCCCTGGAGCCCCCGCGGGTCTGTGCCTGACGCCTGAGCCTGTGCCTGTGCCTGTGCCTGTGCCTGTGCCTGAGCCTGAGCCTGTGCCTGTGCCTGTCCTGAACTGACCAGTGCTGTGGCGGAGATGAGCCTCAGCATGATGTGAGGTTGTGATGGGCTTGAACTCGAGATGTTTCGGGGGGGGGCGGAGGATGAGCATCAGCTGTTGATGCTGAGCAGGACTTCTTCTTCAGGATGTTGTG
>NW_005871242.1:1110890-1111827 GCF_000147115.1 Myotis lucifugus | reverse complement strand
TGCCTGTGCCTGAGCCTGTGCTGAGTATGAGTCTGCGCAGTGCATGAGCTGTGCCTGAGCCTGTGCCTGTGCCTGTGCCTGTGCCTGAGCCTGAGCCTGTGCCTGACCCTGTGCCTGTGCCTGTGCCTGAGCCTGTGCCTGTGCCTGTGCCTGAGCCTGTGCCTGAGCCTGTGCCTGTTCCTGTTCCTGAGCCTGAGCCTGAGCCTGTGCCTGAGTTGTGCCTGTGCCTGTGCCTGTGCCTGAGCCTGTGCCTGTGCCTGAGCCTGTGCTTGTGCCTGAGCCTGAGCCTGTGCCTGTGCCTGAGCCTGTGCCTGTGCCTGTGCCTGAGCCTGTGCCTGAGCCTGTGCCTGTGCCTGAGCCTGAGCCTGAGCCTGAGCCTGAGCCTGTGCCTGTGCCTGAGCCTGAGCCTGTGCCTGTGGGTGGCTTTTATTACTCAACACCTCACTTGCTAGTTTTCCATCCTTCCCCCGCTTCCTCTCCTGGACCTCCCAGTGGCCGTCCAGGATCCCTGCAGACATCACTTCCCCAGGGCGATGGGACTTACCAGGACAGGGGTTCTGACCTTCGCTGTAAATAAAAGCTCTGCAGGGAAGGCGTTGTAACTGACTACAGACAGAATCCGTCCTCCAAGGTACAATGTGCAAAGTTTCCGTGAGTAAGTGGGTCCATGGAGGCGAGGGCAGGGCAGCCCAGTGCGGGTTAAGGAAACGGGCTGGAGCGGGGAGGGGGGCGGGAAGCCGGGGGGAACTCGGTCCCGAAAGAGGAAGGACCACCTACTAGTGGAATAGACCCCGGCCCCCCTCTCCTGGGCCGCTGGCCGCGCACCGGTGTCTTAGCCGCGTCCCCAACTTTGCGGGAGCTCAGTAACCAGTCACGTGCAAAGGCGCCCACCTGCAGGGGACCCCGGGCTCCGCGCCGCCGTCAGAGGGCGGACAGA
>NW_005871242.1:1077956-1110193 GCF_000147115.1 Myotis lucifugus | reverse complement strand
GGTGCCCGAGGAAGTGTTGCTGTGAGGTCGGCCGCTAGAAGCTGTTGCAGGGCGTGGGTTGGGGGTACCCCGGTTTGCAGGGCGGGAAGGAGGAGGGAAGCTGTGCAAACAGAAGGCAAAGTTGTTGTTTCCGCGACACTTCCTGCACCTGCACCACCGTCAGTGATTGCGAAGTTATCTTTTCATCGATGAGCAAAGGAAGAGTGATGGGAGAGGAAAAGGTCTTAACAGGACTGTGCATGCTCAAGCAGTGAACACTAATAAGCGAGAGAACGGTTATTTCGCAAACTCCACGTTTGTTCTGATTTCAAAGCCTCAGAGTATTTTTACGTAAATGTCATTGGATGGGTAGATGATAAAAATAACCTCTTTTTTACTAGACATTTAAATGTAATTCTACCAGACTTCTTGGATTTTGCTAACAGTGTTCGAACAAGAAAGTCATCATTATCAATCCTGTTACTTGTAGCAACGAACATTAGTAAGTCCTGTGCAGTGTTGTCATGTTGCTAATTGGAAGGAGAAAAGTCTCCCAATTGGAATTAGAAGCATAAAGCAAACATGAAAGCCTTCATCACAACAAGGGACCTGAAAGCGAATCAGTGCAGAATAGGCAATGGGATTGTGGGTTGTGCACCCGCAGAAGGGCAGTTCCTGGAAAGCAAGGGAAGGGCCATCCGTGGTTGTAGGAACCCAGGGCCTATTTCATGCTTTCTCTGTATTGAACTACCATGCGATATGTGCCCTAAATTACGCGGTATTGTTCCTCGCTGCGTCCAGATCTCACACGTCTGCTTGCAAACTGGATTGCTGGGGTTCAAAGCAAAGTGTCAGACATTTGGATGCACCGAAGCGAGCGTTTGCCCTGCCATCCCAGATCCCTGAGTGCAAGTGGCCTCTGCCATCTATTAGCTGCATGACCAAGGGCGAGTCACTTACCCTCTCCCAGCCCTGGTTTCCTCCGTGGTGAAATGCCAGCACTATTCCTCCCGGTATGGAGAAGCTGTGCAGAATGAAATAACATTAGGAACTTAGTCCAGTGTGCGGAGCACAGTAAGAGCTTCGTCAATACCGCCTCTTGCTTTTTGTCTTCCTCTACTTTTCGGAAGCCCCAATTCTGGCCTATTTCAACATTTTTTTTTTAAATTTAAAATTCCTTTTTCTTTGCAATCTTACTTTTCATTCATCCATTCAATTTCCATTTGTTGGAAAACCTCAGATGCTGCCCTCTGTAGGTGTTTGACAATGAGGAGCTGAGACTCTGAGGTTGGTGTGGGGGATCCTTCAGGTTTTTACTGCTGGTGAGACTCGGTCCTAGGGTCATAGGATGATGAATCGTACTTCCCAGGCTCCATATTGTCCTCGCTCTGCCCCTAATGTGATGTTATTACACCGGAACAGAAATAACAGGACGCTATGTGAGGGTGCTCCTCTCTCCCGTTTACCCCGTCTCCTTGCCCAGCTCAGTGCCTGGTAGGACGGCAGGGCTTAATAAATATTTGTTGACTTGAAATATAGAATGTAATGGAGTTATTCTGCAGGTCATGGCTTTTTATTTTTTTTATTTTTATTTTTATTCCGGATGAAAGGACCTTGGGATTCTAAATGATAGCCCTGCTATATTTTAGGGCTAATAGAGGTTATTAGAGAAGCGAAGCTCAGGTAGACTTTATTACCTATTGATTTTGCTCTGTGATGAAGCAGTCTTATAAAACGGATAAGGCCAGGCTGCAGCGGTGGCTTCACCACTAGGGGCCTCCTCTGCCTCGTGTATCACCCCAGGCTGGCAGTTATGGCCATTATTCTGTTCCGTGAGGTAGCAAAGGACTTTAACTTCTTGGCTTCTTGACACGGAATACTTTATTAGAAAAGAGCAACCTTGTGTGAAAAGCATTACCGAAGGCCTAAAACGAAATGAAAGCAGTCTTAAATGACAGATTCGGTACCCTTTGGAATAACTTTAGATGCAAAGGCTTAAAGGAGATTGGAGAATTGGGCTTTTTACTTTGCACACCCTTATATTCAAATATATGATTAAAAAAAACTTTCTAAAAATCAAATACAGTGGGGCCTTGACTTACGAGTGTCCCGACTAACGAGTTTTTCCGAGATACGAGCTGTCTCTCGGCCGATTTTTTGCTTTGAGTTGACAGAGTAATTTGAGTTAACGAGCTCCTTAACGAGCTCCGTCACAGAACGAATTAAACTCATAAGTCAAGACCCCACTGTATAGGATTTTGATCTAATATTTTCAAGGTTTTTTTTTGGGGGGGGGATGTCTTTGGTGGAGCTTATTTTAACCTTTTAAAATGGCTTTATTTCCTAGCAACAATAGAGCTTCATGGTAGGTGAAAAGGAATCTTATCTGGTCAGTGGAAGTTCCTGGAGCATTTTACTTTTTATGAGGGGGCCACATTAAACTTTACCTTTAAAAAAGATGTTTTATTATATTCCAAGATGCGTCATTGAGAAGCATGTTTCTTCTGTGAGTTTTTGGGAAAAACTCTTATTTCTAAAGTCTGAGTTGAATGAAGTTAGGCTTGAGACCATGGAACAACTTTAAGCTGTGTTGGTGCTTTTATTTATCAGCTACAACTGGCTATTTGGTAGGAAAAGTACTAACAGTGTAGGCAAGCGAACATTACTACCGAAAATACTGCTATATCGTTTGCCAATGAGTAAGGGAATAAATTTAGTTACAGCGACAAACTGAGCACCATTCATCTCTAACGTAAAATTAACAGTCCGAGAAGAGTTCAGCACGCGGCAGGCCCAGACGCTTGTCAAGGGGTTTCTTCTCTTAGCGGAACGCCTCTGAGTTCAGAGGATTATCAGGCCTCCAGTTCTGATTTTCACATGATAGGGTCTTGTAAAACAAGGCGATCTGATTTTTGCTGTTTTTCCATCCCGGTCTAGACCAGTATACTTTAGGGAACCGGGTCAGAGAAATAACTTGTGTGTGAAGGTCCCAGATCCTTTTTATTATCACTTCCCTCTGATTAAGCTAACGTTTTTGGATTATTTTCAGGATTCTGAGTATATTAAAAACGACACAGATCCCATTTGCATAAAGTAATGCTTCTGTAGAACGGGAAGAACATTGCTTTTGCCCTCAAACCTCTGGCTAGTGAAGGCGATGGTGCCTCCCTGCTTCTCTTCTTCCCAGAATGAAGCTGAGTCTAAGCCAAAATGTATAAAGCTGTATGCAGAACAAGGCGTTTCAGTTTGGACAAGAGCCCTTGAGCTGACCAAGATTATGGATGTGCTAGGTGGTTGGAAATGAACGAGTCTTTATACACGGGAGTCATTTTTAGGAACCTGCACTTGGGAGGTGCCTCTTGGATGGGTGTTCACTAGAATTTGCAATAATGTTGAACCTCTCACTTAGTGAAATACGACGTTGCCTCACAGGTAATTTTTGTTGTTGTTTTTAGACAATGCGAAACATAACCTCTGGTTATCCGGGGTCATGTCTGGTACTTTGTTTCATTTTTGCACACAGGGACCTTTGAGTTGATGGAGGAAAAGGGAAGCAGGAAGCAGGGTAGACGGGAATTGTCTATTTATACCGAACACTGGGTTCCCTGCCTATTTTTGGGGTCCCAAAGCACTTAGGTATACACTGTTGTAGCTTAGTAATAGGTGGTGTTCACTGGTGATTTTGGGGTATACTCATCCATTCTGTTAATGAAATTACAGTCATGTGACATATAGCAATGTTTTGGTCAACAACAGACCAAATATATTGATGGTGGTCTCATCCTATATAATAAGAGAGAAATATGCAAAATTAGGGCCGGGGACATCACGACCAGCTCAGAGCAACCCCCAGCCTCAGCGGACACACACCACACACCAGAGCTGGGGGTGGGCTCCAAGTGGCCATGGTGCAGCTCGGAGCCCACCCCCAGCCCCAGTGCTGCCCAGCTCCGAGGCCACTCCCTCCGGGGGTTCGCGGGCAGGCACACTGCCCACCTGCCCGGGAGCAAGGCCCCCAGCGGACCCACGGACCCACCCAGGGGGGCGTACTCTGAGCCACCGCCACTCCCAGGGGGAGCCGGCCTAAGCCATCAGTAGGGCATCCCCTGAGGGCTCCCAGATTGTGAGAGGGGGCAGGCTGGGCTGAGGGACACCCACCCAGTGCACGAATTTCCTGTCACCTTGTGATATCTAGCTGTAGTAACATCCTAATTACTCACGTACTTGTGGCGATGCTCGTGTAAACGGAACTCCTGGCCTGCCAGTCGTATGAAAGTATAGCACAGTGGTTCTCAACCTTCTGGCCCTTTAAATGTAGTTCCTCATGTTGTGACCCAACCATAACATTATTTTCGTTGCCACTTCATAACTGTAATGTTGCTACTGTTATGAATCATAATGTAAATATCTGATATGCAGGATGGTCTTAGGCGACCCCTGTGAAAGGGTCGTTCGACCGCCAAAGGGGTCGCGACCCACAGGTTGAGAACCGCTGGTATAGCACATATAGTGACAGTAGTAGGCTATCCACCTAGGTTTGTGTGATGTTTGCAGGACA
Source organism: Myotis lucifugus (assembly GCF_000147115.1). Lineage (NCBI taxonomy): Eukaryota > Metazoa > Chordata > Mammalia > Chiroptera > Vespertilionidae > Myotis > Myotis lucifugus. Next base: position 1,105,656 of record NW_005871242.1, on the reverse strand, counting down.
AACATCTCCTAATGAAAACTTCTCAGACCGTCTCCCCGTTGTTAAGGGGTGTGTGACTCTACTCAAACGATGTTCTTCCACTTAGGTCCTGGGTTCTCTCAAAAGTGACTTTCTACTTCTGTCTCCCATTTGTTAGAAACTTGCTAAAGTTAATGCAGCAGTTAACCCTCAGACAGGCTGCTGCTAGCCCACACAGTGCCCCTGGTGGTGGACTGTCCTGGGCCAGGACGCATGGTGTGGTGAGCAGAGAGTGGCCTGGATGTAAGCCCCGCTCCCCTCCCGCTGGGCACTCTTGTGTGGCACCAGACATCTGCACAACTTGCCTGTGAAAGTGGTTAGGAAAGTGCTTGGCACATAGTCAATGAGAAATATGTTACTGCTGGTTATTGTCGTCATTGTTATTGGTGGCATTGCTTTCAGGGTAGATCTTTCTAGTAATCACAGTAATCTAGAGCAGAGGATCCAGGTGAACTTAGTGCTTATAGTAACGTTTGCAAAAGCAAGCGATTCACTTCGGGTTTCTCCTTGCACTTGCATCCCGGTTCTCTTCACGTGATAAAAATGGCTAACACCTACGGAGCACTTAACCACCTGGCAGCGGCTCTGCTGAGCGTGGGCCGGGAGCTATTCATTTAATCCGCAGTCAGTTGAAGAAGCGGCACTGCTATTATCTGCACGTCACAGAGGAGAGAACCAAGGCTTAGAGAGGTGAGTTACTTGCCCAAGGTCAGCTCCTACGTGGTGGACCTGGGCTTTGAGTCCCTGTCTGCCTGGATCCAGGACCTGAGCTCCGAACCTCTGTGCTGTTTTTCAGCACAAATACTCATTGAATTGGCAGCCTAGAGTCTGCTGTAGAGTTGAGGGTTGACAAAAACGTGAAAACATCGATTTTCCTTAGAATATTATATTTGTATCCATTTCTGGACATGATGGTGCAAGATGACGAATGGATTTTTATCAGTGGGTCTGCTTCAGCACTTTTTATTTATAGATTTTTATGTGTAGCTTTTTCTGGTAGCTCAAAATACCATATAACGTAGTACAACTTATTTCCGTACAACATTTAACTTCTTATCAAGGCACGTTGCAGGCATGTTATAAGCAGAATATATGAGTAAAATCAGGTGTGTGGGTTTCAGAATATTAAGGTATGAAGGCTGGAATCAACCATTCATGCATTCATTTCACAAATACAGAATGGGGCAAAAGTAGGTTTACAGTTGTATAATCCTATATAATAAAAGCATAGTATGCAAATTCTCTCCTCGACTGGGAGTTCTTCTGGGAGTTCGACCAGGGGGTGGGGCCAGCGAAGGAAAGGAGGGAAGCCCTGTTGGCAGGCAGCTGGGGGAAGGGAGGGAGGCCCTGGCCAGCGGCCAGCAGCTGCTAGGGACCCTACCAGTGCCCAAATTTCGTGCACTGGGCCTCTAGTACAATAATAATAATGTAAGAACATGCTCTGTATTTGGGGTACTCACAACTGGAAACGTGATTTTGCCCCACCCTGTATTTATTTTTCACTCCATATTTTAAGGCACTCTGCTAGGCTCTCCAGACATTGCAGACATGGGTAAGACTGCAGTAGATGGGCCAGCATTTGAGCCTTTGGAGCTGGGCAATCCTGGGGTTGAATTCCAACTCTACCACTTACTGACTGGGAGTCCTGGCCCCATCATTGAACATCTTGGGGCTTAGTTTCCTTGTGCACACAGTGGGGATAGTAATACCTTAAGGCTGTTGTAAGAACAGAATGAGGTGTATAGGGAACTCAGCTTAATCCCTACCCACTCATTTCTCTGAGGTCACCTCCTCCTGCAGGAAGCATGCTCATGGAAGGGACTGGGGGAACCAGGAAAAGGAGAGTACCTCCCACCTGAAATCTTTCCTGGCTCTGGCTCACCCCATGCTCTTTGGAGGGCCTCTCGCTGCACTTCACCCAGAATCTGCCACTTGTCCCCATTCAGGGGGAGTCACACACATGACTGCCCTGTTCTGAGCAGCCCCAGGTGCAAGGCATGGGATACAAGACAGTTCTTAGTGGCCACAACTGAGAAAAGCTTGTTTCCTTCTGATCTGCAAAGAAGTTCTTGGCTGGAGGGGGAGAGAATGAGTGCAGAGGTGGGGCAGAGGTGGAGGTGGGGGGGTCTTTGTTGGGGGGGTCTTTGGAGGGAACTGAAGCCTGAGGGAGAGAGTGAGGGGGGCAGCAAATGCAAGGCCAGAAGCTGGATTGGACAGTTGCAACCAAGGCCTCTGCCCCATCCCCCTCCACTTCTAGTGTGGAAATAAAATATCAGTGATGTAAAGCAACTTGCCTAGGGGCCCCACAGCCCAGAAAACCAGGACTTCCCCCACCTCCCCAGGATCTGTTTCAGGGAGAGGCTTTTTGTCCAAAGGTGAAGCTATTTGCTGATGACACGGGCTGGCCAGCAGCTCTGGAACCCCCTTCCCTCTAACTGGCAACAGCTGGACCCTGAGTGTCAGGTGAGCCTCAGGTGTGCAGAGAAGACTGGGCTTGTCCTCCATTCACAGCTGACGCAGGCTTCATGCCCCCGTGCGCTAGCGAGCTGCTGATTGGGGGCACTTTAGTTTCCAGTTGCCAAGAGAGGGCCCAGCACCTTCCTCTGTTGCCCTCCGATGGGCTGCCTGACTCCTACACCCCACCCAACGGCAGACCTTTTTTCCCTCCTCAAACTTTTAAAATTTATTGAGTCTTGTTTTGTGTCCTAACATGTGGTCTATCCTAGAAAATGTTCCGTGTGCACTTGAAAAGAATGTATATTCTCCTGCTTTGGGGTGGAATGCTCTGTAGATATCAATTAAGTCCATCTGATCTAGTGCGTTATTTAGGCTGCTGGTTCCTTGTTGAGTTTATGTCTGGAAGTTCTATCCACTGATGCCAGTGGGGTGTTAAGATCTCCTGCTATGACTCCAAACCGCAGACTTTGCCGGGCTGCCCTCCACGTCTCCCAGCCTCCAGAATGGCCACTGGGCACGCCTGGGCCCCACGCATCGAACTTGACCCGCATGGCCTGTGAGCTGGGACAGGACCCTAGACCCGTGGTCGGCAAACTGCGGCTCACGAGCCACATGCAGCTCTTTGGCCCCTTGAGTGTGGCTCTTCCTAAGCCTTAGGAGTACCCTAATTAAGTTAATAACAATGTACCTACCTATATAGTTTAAGTTTAAAAAATGTGGCTCTCAAAAGAAATTTCAATCGTTGTACTGTTGACATTTGGCTCTGTTGACTAATGAGTTTGTCGACCACTGCCCTAGACTAAAGGTACTGTAGGCGGCCTCTGAGGCCTGAGGTGGTGTCTGGGCCTTTTCTGCAACACCCTGTTGTGCGCTTCAGCAGATCAGGATGTTCCCCCCCCCCCCCAATGTTGGCATATGCACGGGTCAGAGCTGGGCCAGAAGAGGGGACTCTGGAGGGGGCTGGGGTCACATGTGTAGCGAACCCAGGAGAAGCAGGAGGCCAGACTGAGCGGGCAGCGTACAGTGCCGTATTGAGTGGTGATCGGTTGGGTCCCGGCCCTGTTCTTCCTTATCTGTCTCTTCTCACCTGTTCCCCTTCCTCCCCCTTCCCCTCCCCCTCCCACACTTATGGGAGTGATAGAGCTAAAGATATATAAAATCCAAGGTAGACTGTGATGAATTCATTGAAAACATTACTTTCTAATTCTCCCTCTTGGGGCTGTGACAGGCCTGGTGTTGGGTGACATGTGAGCTCGCGCCAGTGTGATGGGTCCCCATCACCCTGGGCTGGCACCCAGGCTGGCCAGAAGCAGAGGAATTCCAGGAGGCCATGGCACCTGGGAGCCCAGGACAGGTGCCTGCGGTGAAGAATAAGGTTTGGGTCTAAAGGGTGAAGGTGAGGCTTTTGGGGAGAGTAGCCAAGAACTCAGGTCCCATTGAAATTGGAACGAGCCAGGAACAAAGGTTGAGGTGGGTGAAACGGAAAGGGTTTGGGATCTAGGTGGAGAGCAAGGTGAGACTATCAGCAGCTTGTTCTTGAGGGGCACGGGGTGGGGTCAGGTGGCTCAGATGTGCAGCCTGAGGCAGAGTGGGCTTTGCTGAAAGTTAGGAAGAGGTCTGCTGTTGACATTTGGCTCCCCGCCCCCCCACACACATCCCCCTTTGGTGCCTGCTCTGTGCTTCTACTGGTCTCCTGTGGTGGGTGTTCCCCAAAGCAGTGCATCCTCTCTCAGCAAGGAGCCAAGTCACAATGATCATTGGTTGTTGCCAGTTCTGACTCTGGGTCTTCAAGGCGTAGCCAGTATCAGGAAAATAGGCCTTTTTAACTTTTTTTCAGTTGGAGATTTGGTGAAATACACCCAGATCTGTTTCACAGTGAGGCAGAGAGCCAGGTTCAAGGGGCCCCCTGCATGGGGTCCTGCTGGCATTTCTGTAGAGTGGGCTGGATTGTGAGATCAGAGAATGTTTTTAGAGAGATGTTCCTAGTGGTTTTATGATAATGAGCCACCTTGTTTGGTGTCCAGGGTAGATGCTGTGGGTGGTAGGGAGGGAATGCGGGCTTTACAGAACCATTACAGTTCAGGACTGTCTCCCTCAGCCTGGGAGCAGGAGACCTTGACTCATTGTTTATTATGCGTCGGCACAGAGGCACAAACCAGCCCTTCTGTGAGTAAGCAAACAGAACCTGCCCAGGTGCAAGAGAAGCTTGATTCAGGGTTTAAAAAAAAATGTAAAAAATTTAAAAACAGCCTCGAATCAGGAACAGTTTAAAGCAAGTTACTGTAATTTTCAACAGCTCATTTTATAGGCTTAATAGAGTGTATTAAAATGAAACGAGCAAGCAAACGTTAAGCAAACAACACAAGGATAGCTTTGTAGGAAGAGGACTAGCCCTTGAAATGAAGTTCAAGTTAGTTGATATGGAGATGAGCAGAATGAATGTATGCTGAGCCCGCTGAGTGAGAAAACAGGGGAAACGAGGAATCCGGTGAGGAAGCAGCGGGTGAGGAAGCAGCGCCTCGTGAGTGGGCGTGGGAGTTCGCGTCAGTTCACCAGCTTCACAACTTCACTCTTTAACTGTGATCTCGGGCAAGTTACCTCATTGTTGAGATCCCAATTTTCTTATCTGTAAAATGAGGGTACTAGGATCTATCCTATTGGGCGGTTTGCAGATGGATTTAGATCAGGGGTGGGCAAACTTTTTGACTCGAGGGCCACAATGGGTTCTTAAACTGGACCGGAGGGCCGGAACAAAAGCATGGATGGAGTGTTTGTGTGAACTAATATAAATTCAAAGTAAACATCATTACATAAAAGGGTACGGTCTTTTTTTTTTTTAGTTTTATTCATTTCAAACGGGCTGGATCTGGCCCTTGGGCCGTAGTTTGCCCACGGCTGATTTAGATAATGTACATAAACTGCTTAGCACGTGGTCAGTACTCGATACATGCCAGCTGGTATTGTGACGGAGGCGCCCAGGAAGGAAGCCTGGAAGAGGACCCAGCGCATTGGGAAAACTAGGAGGAGCAGTCCGTGTTTGCTCTGGACCCTTGGATAGGTTTTTAATGTCTTAAATTCAGATGATTATAATCAAATGTGTCTTAACACCCTCTGTGTACATGCCACTCTGATAAGGTCCTTCAGTATAGAAACGAATCCCAGAAAACCACCGTTGGTACCTTATGTAGCTGACAGTCTTGGACTGAGGGGAGTGAGATAGTGAGTGGACTTGATATTAAAGAATGAATTCCTGATGTGCCTGGCTGCTTTAATTAGCTGTCCCAAGGATAGTAGCTCTTTTTTTTTTTTTTAAATTTCTCATCCACTCTGTATACAGATGGAGAGGAAATAAGTACTTCTTCTTGGGCTTCCATAGACATAAGTAACTCAAAATACCCAAGATTCTCTTGGATATCTTATCTGTATAGAAGTAGGATTTACTTAAGTACGTTTGTGGCTACATAATGGGGACCAAGGGAGGAGACTTGTGTTTTAGGCGGATGTTGCTTTGGATGTACCTATGACTTGCAAGCTCTGGCTGCTATCGAAATGATGTTCTCTAAACTCATGGCCCTTAGATTTCTGGGTCCCATAGATTTCTGGGCCTGAATAACAGGAGAGAGCTGAGTGTGAGGATTTTAAAATTTTAATCTCTCCTCCAGATGGAGGTATAGACAAATTGCTACAGAAGGAGACTAGGTGGGTAGAGAGGGGATTCCAAAGCTGACTCACTCTGTGGCCTTAAGCAAGTTCTTCATCCTTAAAGTAGGAATTTAATCATTTAGACTCAAGGGCCATTCGAATGCAAAGAAATGAAATTTATGGACTGCGAATAGATTCATCAACCTAAATGGTGGCTGAAGCCAGAATCTGAGCATAAAACTCGTTCCTTCGTTGGATCTGACTCAACATCTTGGGTTGTCTCAAAAATGGTTTTTCTTTATAGAGAGTGTTTTATTCACTTAAGTAATTAAAAAATCCTGAGGACTTTTTTTCCATGAATATTCTTGGGTACTCAGGAGAATCTATCCAGCTTTACTGGAATTACCTTTTTGTCTTCCTCGGAGAATGAGTCTGGACCAGAATGCATCGGGACTGTTATTAGTGTGGATAACAGAGACCATGAGAACACCTCCTTAGACCCTTTATGCAGAGAGGGTGACTTCATGTTCATATTCTGATGGAAATGAGATAGGAGGAGATGCAGGAACTACAGCCTTTTTGGTTTTGCTTCCATTCAAGACAGTGGCCTCAGAAACCAACTGTAGAAATGATCTGCTCAATGATGACCGTACTGCAGTTTCTTTCCCATCCTCACAAAATGGTGAATTTTATTGGCGACCACCAGGTGACCAGAAGGTGTTTGAACTTCTCACCGGGGAGGGGCAGGTCGGAGGTGGGAGTCGGTCCTTTGCCTGAAAGCCTGGGGAGGCGCTTATTCTGCTTGTGATGGTCCAGCCTGAGGTGAAGGCGCCAGGGAGGCACCAGCTCCTTTAACCCCCTTTCCAGGTCTCCACAAGCGACTGTTTGATGATTTGGGGGGAAGGGGCAAATGTCATGCAGGTGTGAAATAGACAAGTATTACTGCTGCTGTTGATCACTTTGGAATGAGGGTCAGAGAATGAATGGAGAAGCTTTGGATAAAGCTGGCCAGGTTCGCTTATTTTATCTACATAAATTAGAAATCTTTGAAATGGCAAAATTGTGCATCTGACAGGGACACTTCGGTTCTGTAGGATTTGTAGGCCTCATTTAATAGTCTTGACAGTGACTTGTTGAAGTAATGGGAGGACCATTGGTCAGCAAGATTACATCAACAAAGATAATATCTTTGAGATCATTTGGTCTAGCATTAGTCTTTTGCAGAAATAAGAACATGTTTGAGATCACTTCAGTTATCTTCATATTTTGCAAATGAACAGAAAGAACCCCAGAGAGGTGAAGTGACTTAAGAAAGATGACCCAGCTACTTAGCGCAATGACATTGTTAGGAACAGAACCCCAGTCCCTTTTGTTTCACGCTGCTCTTGATGGGCCAAGCAACATCCTTAGGTACCATAGCCCCTGGAAGGTTATTTCAGGTTCCCCTGCAATGATGCCACCTATGCAACTGTCTGCTCTCAGAATCCGTTGAGAATGTGCTTACGAAGCTCCTGCCATGTGCCTAGCATTTTGCTCAGTGCTAGAGGTACATAGATGGGAAGACGGAGTTTCTGATCTCAAGGAGCTCACAGAAGAATGGAGTACAAAGTAGGGAATATATTATGAAGTTATGTCTTAATGACATGTGGAACTTCTTCCCTGGGGATGGCAAGCTTTCGGTGCCTGCTTCAAAGCCAAGGGGGGATTGGTTTTTATTTCCTGTTGATTTTATAACATCAGAGTGGAAACGCTGGCAATAAGCTTCATGAATCAAATCGACTCTGAACGATCTCAGTTTCATCTGTAAACATCCAGCTAGTAAATTAAAACTTGAAATCCTTTGTTCTCTGCACTTCAGATCCACGATCTTTCTGGGAACACTTGGTAAGAATAGTTCTGGAGGAGTTTGGTTAGGGACACAAGTCACAGATGGGATTGTTTGTGCCCAAGGAGAGGTAAGATCTACATCTTATCTGGGTATCATTATCTGGATATGGTTATCATTGCAGCTATGTCAGGGGTTGAATAGGTAGTTTTTCAATGAAAATGAGGCTCATTTTTCTCCTGGGAATACAGAAATGGCAGAAAGTTAGGAAGAAATCTGCCATGTGCTATGCACTAATTGAAGCACTTTACTTGTGGAATATTTTTTAAAAACCCATACACAAATACGTGAAGAAGTGACATTCAGATAGACGGAGTGCCTTGACTATGGCAGGCAGAGCCAGCATTTCAAAATAGGTCTGTTTGCCATTAAAGCTTCTCCTCCCAAGACTGCCTGGTACCTCCATGGGTACCAGATGTAACCAAGCCTTACATGGCGATGGACATTGTAGTTGCTTTTATGTCATACTTGGACAAGACTGTGGACTCCTGGAGCATAGGGACCTTAGTTTACAATTTTTTTTGATGCATTCCACGGAGTAGAGCACAGTGCGTAGGCACAGTAGGTTCTCAAAAGATATGTGTGGAGTGAATGAATGCAGCAACTTAATAATCAACAGGGTCAGTAAGAAGCTGTTCACAAATATGCAGATTGCCTTCCAGGACCCTTGCATTTGAGTGTCATTCTGACTTTGGAGAACTGAGGAGATAACCCACCCTTAGAAATCTCTTGTGCTATAAATTTTAGGTCATAAGCATGCCTGTTTATAACTATATTCATGAATACTGTCTTCTTACTTTGTGTTTTCTTAAGAGCTACCTGTAAACAAATTATGTATTCATAATCTTGTGGCAGGCCGTTGGATTTAATAGACTCAGGAAGGCTTCCAACACGTTAAGTGTTCTTGAAGGGCAATAAAAAGGAGGACTAATTATCTAACTGAAATGATTATAAGAGATGTTGGACATCTTGACTCTCTGGGATTTTGACAGCAGTCAAAGTGGTTAGGAAAAGATAGCTTTGAGAAACAGCAAAGTTGATCTATGGGAACCCAGTTATTTTGTTAAGTCTATGGTGTGGGTGTATCTATAGCCTGCTGAGCGGGAGGACGGGACTAAATCATGCATGGAGTGTCTGGTTGGAGAGGCAATTTGAAAGTACGTGGCTGGTGTTCACAGTTGGAGCCTGTGAGATTTCACATTTAATGACTATACCTTTCCCGTAGCCATCTGTCTCTCTCTTTAATAAGCAGTATTCCTTATCAGGCCTGATTTGTGTACATTTATTATACCATTATACTTATTAAATATTAAAGCATTTCTCCCCCTTGTGTGAAGTCTAATTAGGCAAAGTGTGCCATGCAAGCCTGGCATGATCATTCAGAGTAATAGCCTGGTCATTACCTATGACATACCTCAGCCTCCTGGATCATTTGTCTTTCCTCCCCCAACCCCCACCTACCACACATAAGGGTCCATTGTACCAAATACAGTGCATGAAAGTTTGATGAAGGTTTCAGCACTGTTGGGCCATTAAGAAGGGTCAGGTCTCAAAGATGATGAAACCTTTTAAAAATGAGGATAAAAATTTGTTATTTATAGTTTGCATTTTTTCATGAATCAGGCTTCTGACTAGATATAGCTGCTGAAGTTAATTTTACTAAATTAAAGAATCTTAAAATGGCTTTAAAGGATAAAACTGCAAGTTGCAATGATGCTTGGAAGAAGAGCAAACCAATCAGTAAGTAGTGGCATTTTATACCTGCTCCTGGTAGAAAGAATGATTTTAGATATCAAACCTTTATCACTGAAAAGTCCATGTGGTGGTTCATTCTCACCTTTTCTACTTCGTCTGTGCAGTTTAATTCAAAAATATATTTGCATCAATGACTTAACAGCATAATTTTGTTTGCACAGGGCCAAAAAATGAGATCATGAATCACTCTAGTATCTTTGATAAGTTATCTAGCATCATTGTGAGACAACCACTGTAATGAATGTTGCCCTTTTTTTGGAGTGTTCACAGTACTTTCTCATTTATTATTTACATTTCTAAAAAAATCTGTAGTCTGCCATGAGCATATACAGACCCACAGGCATGTGCTTGCTCACATATTGATTGGCATGAGTCAGATTAGGAATAGGCCCAGTTTATTGCTTATTATTCTCAGGGAGAAAAGCTTTTAAGTCATAAGTTTCATGTAACATATGATTATCAGGCCAATAGGATTTTTCCTCTTGGTGGTCCCAGCAGCTCACGTTGGGGGTTTTTGAAAGAGCCTGTGTCCCTTCACAACTGCTTTCCATGTGTGCATTGCAGACAGCAGTGTATCTCCTTGGAGTGAGCATTTACTCTGAGTTGTTTCTGAATATGGGCAAATCAAAATGAGATCTGGCTTTGAATTAAAACATGGATATAAAAATCGAAGAATGGCCGTAGCCGGTTTGGCTCAGTGGATAGAGTGTCGGCCTGCGGACTCAAGGGTCCCAGGTTCGATTCCGGTCAAGGGCATGTACCTTGGTTGTGGGCACATCCCCAGTGGGGGTTGTGCAGGAGGTGGCTGATCGATGTTTCTCTCTCATAGATGTTTCTGACTATCTATCTCTCTCCCTTCCTCTCTGTAAAAAATCAATAAAATATATTTTAAAAAAATCAAAGAATGGAAGAGAACTTATAGATCATCCCGTCTAATTTTTCTGCTCCTCAAGTGGGAAAGCTGAAGCTCAGAGAGCCCAGTGGCTCAGCCAGTCCACAGGGTGTCAGTCAGCAGGAGAAATGGCACTGAGGCTCCGCTCCTTCTGCACTTTTTCTTCAGGATGGTGGGGCCCTTCGTAGAGGGTGATGTTTGGATCAACTCTCCTGGGCCCTTCACAGGTGGAGCGGCATTTAGCTGAAGACAGAGTGGATGTAACCCGAATCTGTCTGGGTTACAGAAGAATTTATGTTTTATATTTGCTAATTGGCCTATTGCTAGAAAATGAGAACTCAGAGGCAGGGGCCTGTCTTTGAGAATCTCCGAGTTCGGGCAGGATAGCAGACCTCTGTCCTGGGATTATTCAAGGTAAGATTGGGTGTCGCTGGGCCAGAGCAGGACTCCGCTGGGGAGAGTCGGGTCTCTGTTTTGAAGGCCCAGAGTCTGGCCTGCAACGGCCACCATCAGGCCTTGAATAAGCCATTGAATGGACATGCCCTAAGGCCAAGGAGGACCCAAAGGGCACAGGTGTTAACTTACCCTGACAAATAACTGTCATGGTGATTAATAATAGCATGGTGGTGAAGCACATGGGGTCTGAAGCCCAACATATTTGGGTTAGACTAGCTTTCATGTCCTCGCTATGGGATTTAGTCAAGTTACTTTAATGCTCTGAATAACATGGGAATAATAGCAAACATTTATCTTGTACTCACCACGTGACAGCTGCTGCCTCAGTGCTTTAGGAATAGTAACTCATTTAATCTTCACCACAACCCTATGCGGTAGGTATTACCATTCTTCCACCTTCCTGCTGGGGAAACTGAGGCCCAAAGAGTGCTTAATGCATTGCTCAAGGTTATACAGCTATTGAGGGTTCGAGCCAGGGTCTGAATCCTGGCAGTCTGTTGCTCTTTATCGCTTTCCCATGCTGGCTTTCAGTAGGATTAAGAGTGTTGTGAGGATCAAGTGGGAGAAGCACACAGGAAATATGAGCTGTCATTGTTCATGATAATAAAGCTAACATTGCCTTCGTAACAACAATACAACCTACACGATCAGCAGCTTCTTTCCCCACCGACAAGCTCCAAGGAGCCAGAGCATAATCAGAAAGTTGGTTTGGCAATTGCAGAAGTCACGCCGAGAGAATTCGGAAAACTTTATAAATAATGTCCCTACTGCTCAGACGGCCTTGGAGAGCCACGGTGGAGTTGGCCAGCAGGGTCAGCTCCTTGGAGGTTTGGGCCAAGACTCCTTTTCAGCGCTGAGCATTTGCAGACTTTTTCTACCGCAGATGGTTCTGAGGTGCCAGTGGTCTTCTCTGCAGTGTTTTCCCTAATCTGTCATCCAGACGATGAAGCAGATTAGATATGCTGAGGGCCTTGTCTCTGCCACAGAACTGACCACCGCGACACACGTCTCTAAGAGCAGCACCGATCTTTTGAGGAAACCCTTCAGCCACTTGTAAAAAAGTCATTTTTCTTGACCAGTCCCTCCATTTTTTAAAAATATATATTTTTATTGATTTTTTACAGAGAGGAATAGAGAGTTAGAAACATCGACCAGCTGCCTCCTGCACACCTCCCACTGGGGATGTGCCCGCAACCAAGGTATATGCCCTTGACCGGAATCGAACCTGCAACCCTTGAGTCCACAGGCTGACGCTCTATCCACCAAGCCAAATCGGTTTTGGCAACCAGTCCCTCCATTTTGCGTTGAGTTCATAGGCTGATTCTCAGATTGCAGTCTTATTTCCAAATTGTTTTGCTCTGGAGTTTAGATGTTATCTTCCGACTCTTCTTTTGTTTACATTTAAATTCATAAGTTATGAATAAATATACGTTTATGTAACGTGTGTACATTTTACCATTATAATAATAAATAATAAAGTGAATAACTATCCAGATAAGCATCTAGAACATTCCCTTTGAAGCCCCTCTCATGTGCTTACTGGTCATATTTCCTTCCTTCCTCCCACCCCCACCCCCACCCCCACCCCAGGGTAGCTGCTTTTCCAAATATTATGTTAATGGTTTCCTTGCTTTGCTTTATAGTTTTACCACGAATGTGCATTCCCACATAGTTTGTTATTTTTGTGGCAGGCTGTTGAATTGGAAAATTTGACTAACACCTCAAGATACACTTGATAGCAGCTACTAAAATAAGTTGTGAGAAAGACCGGAATGGGGATTTTCAAAGGAAATCGCTGAACACCAGGTTCACAGCTCTTGACATCCTCCTCACTCTGAGGGTGTAAGAAGCATTGATACAGGATTTGTAAGGGGATTTATCTGGAGAAGCCTCTGCTGGGAGCCTGCATCAAACCCTCTTCCTGTAGGAAATGTGAGGTGGGGGTGCGTCCCCCTCACCCTGGAGCACATGCTCAGTGTCCCCTCATGCTGGGAGCGTGGTGGGCTGGCTGGGGCTCTGGTGAGATGTTTTGGTGGCCTGGCCGAGGGGGAGCAGCTGTAAGTTTGCTGGAGCGATTGTGCGTGCTCCCCGGGGACCGGATGTGGCCTGTGCAGGGGTGGAGAGCCAGCCTGGGACTGGGTGACCTCCTCCCAAGAGGCATAGCAGCAGAGCTCGTGGGGGGAATTTGAGGGGTTGGGTGGTGGTGGGAGTGACAAACAGAGGACTTGAATGCATCACCCATATCGGGAGAACCCACAGAAGTGCCCATGAGAGACGGAGAGTTGGGTTTAAGTATCAGCTGGTCCAGAGAGTGTGAAATTATCTGTACTGGGGAGGGGTAAGTTTGCCTGCACATGAATGAAAGAACAATGGTAACACAAAATAGAAGTTTATTTCTTTCTTACATAGAATAACTCAGGAAGTGGGCAATACAGGGGTGAGATGGTGGCTCTACACAGTTATCAGGAACAAGCCTCCCAGGTCACCCCCACGGCCCATGAATGTGGTCTCCATGCTCATGGTTAGAGAGAGCTGCTGAAACTCCCGCCAGAACATTGTGTTCCAGGCAGCAGGAGGACAGGGAGGGCAGAGGAAGGGTCTGTTCCCTCCTTTTAAAGGACACTTTCTGGATACTGCACCCAATAGTTTAAATTATATCTCATTAACTAGAGTTCGGTCATAGAGTCACGCCCAGCCCCAAGAGAGGCTAAGAAGTGGAAACTTGTTGCCAGATAGCAAGGGGCCCAGCTTACAATTGGGAATCCTATATAATAAAAGCGTAGTATGCAAATTGTCCCCTCAAGAGGGCGGTCGTCTGGGAATTTGACCAGGGGGCGGGGCCAGCAGGGGGAAGGGAGGGAGTACCTGGCCAGCAACCATTAGGGACCCTACCAGTGCACAAATTTCATGGACTGGGCCTCTAGTTCTAAAATAACCCCCACCAAACTTACCTTCGCGGGGTGCAGTAATGCAAGGTAACGTAGATAGCAATTTATATAGCAAGGTGGTGGATTTGGAAATGGCATAATTTATAAAGATCCACATATGTAACTCTTTGCAACTTGATCTATTGCCCAAAGTAAGGTCTGTATCTGACTACTTCTTACTTTTGGTATATGTTGTAAACTCTTGAACCGTGATATTTTCCTTGTTTATTCTTCTCACATATGTTCACTGACCCCCTGCTCCCTGCCATGTGCCTGGCCATTGTGCTGGTGCCGGGAGAAGTCACATGAAGATACAGCTGCTTCTTACTCTAACTTCAGGATTGAGGAAATTTAATATCTAAGTGAAAGGTCAAGTGCTGGTGAGTCAGAATTTGTTTTCATGTTCTGGTTTTCAAGAGCTTGTCCTTGAGCACAGCAACTAATTCCGGTACATGTTTTATGGCAGCTGATAAATAGAGTTAACCACAATCGATATTTATTGATCTGAAATTGGTGTATCTTGTGGTAGAAATACTGTTAAAAACTCTTTAACTTTTGCATTTCAGGAAATTAAAAGTAGTATTTTTGAGGGCAGATTTCTCTTGTTAGTTAATATCCATCAAAAACAGTAGGAGGAATCCAATTTTGTTAATATACTTGAAAACATGCCCTTTTTTGCACACTAATTTCTAGAAAATTAAAAAAAGCCAGATTGATCCAGATTGCAGTATTACCTAATTCTATTAACGTGACAGATTTAGAATTGGTGGTAAGAAAGGGTTTGGCAAATGACACTTCTTAAAGAAACGGTCTTGTTTTCTGTATGCTACCAATGCATTATGGACATCAAAACCAAAGATAGAATTGCGGTATGGCCTGACAACTTGGTTGCCATCTGATTCAAACTTCTCAGTCTGTAGGTTGTAAGACGATGTGTCACAAACCACCCATCTTGAGAGGGCTCCTCATTTCCTTTCTTAAGGGAGTCCTACTTTCCCACACGCCCAATGGGGACCCCTGTCAAGGTTAGTTCTCCGTGATGCTTTGATGAGTTCCCCCACCCCTTTTCCTAGGGGCATCTGTTCACAGACCTTGGCGGCATAGAGAATGCAGTTGTCCCGAGCTCGGTGCATGAGATCTGGTTTCAGGCAGCCTGGGAACCACGGTTCTGGGTTAGTGAGGAAGTTCTGGCCAGTGGCGGTTGGAGTCTAGTTTGCAAGATTATTAGAATGATGGAACACAAGAATCATTTCAGTGTTAGTGACAAGCGCCAGTGACCTAATGAACACACTGCTCTGGGAATACAGTCAGGAGGATGAGCAGGGATCATTTGAACGGTCTGTGACCCCTGGGCTGTCGTTCCTACTCTGGAGCCCCAGCTCCACTAGTCACTCCATGGAGCTGGGAGGGACAGCTGCCAGGTGGACCCAGGTCCTCAGCTCTGCACACAAGGACAGACAGTAATCAGCTCAGAGCAGTGACCTACTTATTCCCTCCTGTGGGTTCACTGTGTGGATTTTACTTTTTGCTCTCCCCTCTCTCTTTATTTGGATAAAGTCCACCCAGAATAGCAGTCTACCCAAGCATTGTCATTCCGACTTCAGCATGCACACAGCACGGGTTTAACTATGCAGAGCATTTTTAGTCAGCTAGCATAATCAGTTTCTCTCTTTCATTGGAAGTCCTCCACTATGCAAATTCTCTTAGTGACTGCATTTTAAACCTCCCCACAGCCAGCCCAGCTGGGAGCTGTGCCCGGAGCCCACGTGCCACATTTCCCAGTGCTTGTTCCATCTCTGCCTTCATAAGCCTTTGGTTGGAGCACTGGGATATGGGAGTGGTGCTATTGAGAGTCTCAAGAAGGGAGTGTGATGACTGTTAATGCGATTTTGGCTTTGCACTTCTCAAGGAATGAGCTTTCTCCTTTTTTATGCCCCAAGCAGAAGAGAGCTGTGATTGTAGATTGGGGGTCACTAAATATTCCAAGAGCGCCATCAGAACGATTTTTAAAAATTATTTCATTTTTCTATTACACTTTGCATTCAACATTATTTTGTATTAGTTTCAGGTGTCCAGCACAGTGGATAGACATTCATTTAGGTTACTAAGTGTTCCCTCCAATAATTCAAGTACCCACCTGGCATCATAGATGATGGAATCGAACCCAGGACCTTTCAGTCTGCAGGCCAACGCTCTATCCACTGAGCCAAACCAGTTAGGGCCCATTAGTACTTCTTAATCCCATCATCCTTCAGAAAGATTTTGAGGGATTTACCTTGGAGATCTCTAGTCTGGGGGCTCCCCTGGCACCCCCAGTTTGAGGTTCCCCCCTCTGCACACAGGGGATGGCAGGTGACAGCAGCCCTGTGGCCTGATTTCTCCTCCTAAGAGCTCGCTGAGCTCCCTCCAGAACTGAAGGTGTTAGGAGATGAAAAATGATGCGTGCATTAATTTTCAAAGGATGTAACGTTCCTTCCTTGCCACAGTGATGCATTTCAACGCACACTTAGTTGAATCTGGTAAGTCTCTGGTTTATACTGTTATGGAAATATCCACGGGATATTTCAGGGGAAGAAATAAGAGGAAATTTGTGTTAAAACGGTCTTGGGAAAATATATTCAGCTTGAAAGAGTTAAAAGTCTTCCCTCAGTAAACTCGTTTAGTGACATGACATTTGTAGCCCATACACAGCTCCTTAGAAAGCTGGCTGCTTGCCTGAAGAACAATTTTACTTTAATTCTTTATTTCATCTTGAAAGTTTCAGGCTTCATGTTAGTTAAATCTCCTGGAAAGGGTTAACTTTTTTTCCACAGTGCAGTAACACACACCTAAAACCATCCCCGAATTTGGGGGAGAAATTGTAAGAAAGTATTAAAACTGGAGAAATGAATTAACAAGCTACCTTTTTATGAGGCAGCAACATGCCTCTTCATTGAATGAATAGCACTTTATTCCACAACGGCATAAATCGGGGGCTGAAATGAGGGAGCATGTGGCCTCTAAGTCAGAGTGTGTGTGTGTGTGTGTGTGTGTGTGTGTGCGCGCGCGCGGGCGCGTTCAGATTAGAACAAGTGTGTGCAAACAAGATTAAAAGCCTGACCTAAACTCACAGAAGTCTGAAACAGAAGAATTTAGAATAAAACTCTGTCTTCAGCTCACACCCATGAGTTTAAGGTTTCTCAAACAGTTCGTTCTTAGTATAGCATTACTGATTCCTACTGCAGAAGCAAAGAATGCTCGACATAATATTTAGCCTTCACCCTTGCTCACTCTTTACTTTTAGGGCTGATGTCTAGATGTTAATTTTTTTCTAGATCAAATAGCTGAAAGATGACTGTAAAATTGTGGAGACCTTTTTTAAAGTAATGTAGAAATTATAGTAGTGATTCCTTTGTGCAAATCACTCTTACGTTTTGCGTAGACTGATTCCCTTAATCTTCACAACAACCCTATGAGACAGTCATTAGCTCCATTTTACAGATGAGGAAACTGAGGCACGGAATGGCTACATACCTTGCCCAGGCTATGTCTCTAGTAAGTGGTGAAGCCCAGGTTTAAGCCCTGGCATCTGCTTCTGAGTGTGGATTTCTAACCACCACTTGACACAGCTGCTCAGTGCATACATAGCTCAAAACTACTGTCACCCTTGTAATGTCATCTTGCTTCTGTTGTATTAATTAGGGTAAGGCCAGATGGTTGCAATAGTTTCAACAATAGTTTTAGTGGCTTAAGGAAATACAGGTTTTGGGCACATTCCTGAAGCTGTTACCTGGAAGTCCTGAGCCTTAGACTCACTTACTTACAAGCTTGGCTTCCCAGCTTTCAATGCCCTGAGCTCCCAGTATTGTAATAAAACCTCTTTTGTTCAGGTTACTCAGAATTGGTCCCTGTTCTTTGCAACTAAGTATCACCAACTGATGCACTTGCTATGCAGAGGAAATTTTTGCCAACACTTGATGTATTTTCCTTCTATTGTCTTTAATATATTTTCACATAGTTGGTATTATATTCTCACAATTTTATACCCATTCTAAAAATAAGTGCTTTTTTCTATTTCACAAAAGTAGTGGTATAATATTAGATTGGATGGATGTTCCATATTTATTAAGGTACCTAACAATTTTTTGTGTCTCAAATAAACATCTTTTTAAAAAATTATGCACCATTGTAGGACCATAGGGCTATTTCATTTATTAAAGGCCCTAAATATTGTATTAAAATTTAGTTTTCACTTATCTTAAAGTTTGTAACTTTTTACAATACCTTTAAAATATAAAGACGTGGAGCTTATGTGGTTTCTAATATAAAGGCGGTTCGGCCTGAATTACCTGTATTTTGTTAGGAAATTCGAGGCCCCACGACTTTCTGTAGATGATGTGGCCACAGAGTTTTTGCAGAAGTTCAGGGTTCTCATTACATTATCTTGGGCTGTAGCTTATTCATTGAGCTGCCTTCCAGAGCCACGCTGGATGCTCCCCAGTGTTTGGGCAGCTGGCAGGTAATGATTCTGATAGCCGTGCATTCCAGAACTCTCCCAGCTCTTTAATTAGTAAGGAGGGTAGGCCACACTCACAAGATGCTTGCTGAAGATTGGTGCGTTAGAATTCTCCACCCATCTGAAAGTGGCCAGTTACACTTGCAGAGGAAGATTCTGCTTATTTCTGATCTGATGTAGCTTATTGGGTAAAGATGAAACCAGGGCCAAGGTAAACGGCAGCCGTCATGGGTAGATGGAGGCATGGGCAGAAACAAAGTTGGAGCCTGTCAGACCACCACTGTGGAGCCCCATCAGAGGCAGCAGGGGTCAGGACAGGCTCTGCTCACTCAGGGTGGGCCTGGAGAGCTTTACATCGCCAGCTGAAGAAGGGAATGTGGGGGCACCAAGTGCACGTGGTACCCTCTCCCTTCCACCTGACCCCCCTCCCATGCCAGCCCTCTCACCTCCCTGAGAGGTCATGACACAAGGGCACGACAAACGGAGCACATACCACGTCTACACGTGCAGCCCTTAAGGCCCTGGAACCTTGTATATCCGAGCAGAATACTTACATTTGTGCCTTTTAAAAATAATGTATATTTTTATTGATTCAGAGAGGAAGGAAGAGGGAGAGAGAGATAGAAACATCAATGATGAGAGAGAATCATTGATTGGCTGCCTCCTACATGCTCCTCAATGATGAGAGAGAATCATTGATTGGCTGCCTCCTACATGCTCCACACTGGGGATTGAGCCTGCAACCTGGGCATGACCGGGAATTGAACTGTGACCTCCTGGTTCATAGGTCGATGCTCAGCCACTGAGCCACGCTGGGTGGGCTTGCGCCTTGTTTTGAACTCTCTGCAACTTCACTGCTTTTTGTCGATCCTTATTTATTAGTCGAGAATGTGTGGTAGACCAAACAATGGCCTCCCAAAGATGGCCACATCCGAATCTCTGCAATCTGTGAGTTTGTTACCTGACGTGGAAAGAGGGCTTTGCAGATGTGGTTAGCATTAATGACTGAGATGGGGAGATTTTTCTGGATTATCTGGGTGGGTCAATGTAATTGCAAATCTTAAAGGAGTCAAGAAGGAGATGTGATGAAGGAAATGGAGGACCAGACTTCAGCCAGCCTTCAGCCAGCCATTGCCGGCCCTGAAGATGGAGGAAGGAGTCACCGCCAAAGGAAGAAGGCGACTTCTGGGAACTGGGGACCCCCCTGAAATTTTCCCCTGCTCGCCTGAAGGAACGCCTTCCTGCTCACACCTTGATTTAGTCCGGCGAGAACCACTTTGGACTTCAGACCTCCAGAACTGTAAGAGAATACTAGTGAACGTGTGGTGGGAATTTGTCACAGCAGCCACAGGAATGAGTGCAAGCATGCTGCTGGGTGGGTCTCGCTTCCCCGGCTAAGCCTTGCTCAGGTGGTTGGAAACGGGGAAGTCGGTAGGGAGGTTTTATGCAGAAACCCCACTTTATGAGGGGAATTTATGGGCACAAATATACCCAAGAGCCAGAAAATTCTATGGTTTTAGAAATGGGATATTTGAAGCCCCCTTCCTAAAAATAAATGGTAATATATTACTACTCCCACTGATAGAAAAAGGCTCCTACCCTTTAAAGATAGACTCTTAGGTTAAAAGGAGAAGGGTAGGTGAGAGCTCTATTTCAAGCCAGCTGTTTTTATTTTCATTTGGATTTGGGACTAGGACTGTTTATAGACCATAATATAGCCACTTGAATTTTCCAAAGTGTTTATAGAATTTTCTCAAGTACAGTACCGGTAAGTGGTGGAGGTAATCATTAAGCTTAATTACGAGCTTCTCAAAGGAGCACTTTTTCCAAAAAGAAAGTCACACAGTGTGGGAGGAGCTAACCATGGTCCCTGTACCCTTGAACTAGAAAATAAACCTGCTGACTTACCTTCCTCCCCCTGCCGTTATCTTCTCATTTTATCCCAGCAACATCTACTTGTTCGTGGTTAGTTTTAGAAATTCCATTTCCTTTTTTTTTTTTAACTCTTGGTAACCTGAGAACTAACAAAGTCATCAACCCTTGAGGTTTGATATAAACATTTATTCTTTTTTCAGAATAGTGCCTAGTATTTGGATAGCATGAAAACAATGTGATATTTTCACTGTTACTAGTATAATGTGTGTGTGTGTGTGTGGGGGATATATATATATATATATATATATATATATATAGTGCTAGCATACAATGCTAATATGTAGTCCTAATGGTCAGATTTTATTGTTATTGGCACACTTGTCTTTTATTAGCATGTTAAAATATTAAACTCACACATGTGTAAGTCCTCCCAAGTATAAGACCTTGAAAGTAAGGGAAATAGGAATTGCCCTTAAATTTTGATATTAATTTGTTGGGTCTGTAGGTCAGCAGGTCTTGTCTCTAAAGAAGTGAAGGAAGAGTTCCCAGGACTTCAGCCTGACTGCGTGAATTAGCATATGTAAACAGAGGAGGCTTGTTCTGAGGCAGAGACATTGAACATGGGAAATCTTGCAACAGACATTGGAATTGCCTCTACATTTTGTGCCCAGAACAGAGATTGGTGGCAGGTAGTGATGGCCAATGAAACCCAAACAGTTACTCTGAAAAGACTTGTGAAGTGGTGCACCCACCCTTGTGCTGGGTTCCCCAGCTGCATTCTGCTGACTACTCGGTTTCCCCTGTCCGGATCTTGCTACTCCTGGAGAAATGCTGGTCCCTGTGATGTTATTTCCCATCACAGAGGAGTTGGTGCTCCAATCACGTCCAGCACTGTGCGCTTGGTTAATCTGAGTCTGATAGAGTGATGACTCTGCATTTGCTGGTTAAATCAAGTTTCTGATGTGCAAGACCAGTGGTCCACCACCACTCAGGACTGAGGTCAATCTCCAGGGCTGTGAGGTGTCCCGCAGGGTGTCTGACCAGGTTGTGTCTGGTGGTCACATGCTCCTATCTGCACACCTTCCGGTAACCACCCGTGAGCCCTGGGACAGAGAAATGGTGTGCAGGAGGTGGTGGGAGTTTTGTGAGTAACCTCAAGGCCCGATTCCTTTTGTTTAATGTTAATCCTTACCAGAGGATATTGTTTCCATTGATTTTTTTAAGGGAGGGAGGGAGGGAGAGAGAGAAACATCAATGTGAGAGAGACACATCGATTGGCCGGGGATCGAACCTGCAACCCAGGTACCTGTCCTTGGCTGGAAATAGAACCTGCAACCCTTTGGTCCGAGGGCCACTGCTCTAACCACTGGGAACACCAACCAGGGTTTTAGATTCCTTTTGCTGCCTTGTTGGTTTTTATGCTTTTTTCCCTCATATAATTAGAAAATAAATAAATAAAAAACCAAATAAGTATATATACTTATTTCAAACTATTTGAAATGTAGCATTTCAGGATAAGCATTTAACCTAGAGGTAATGTCAGCTTTAAATCACAGAAAACAAGAATTCAATATAAACTTAATTTTTTGCTTGAGTTGAAGACTCAGTAGGTGTTGGTAGCCAGCATGTTAAGACACTCTACTATAGCAACATTTTAGTTTCAAATCTTTACATTGGTTACAACCAGGGAATTTGTATTTATAGCTATTGATTTTTCTTTTGAAATTAATGTGCTAAGGGATACATTTAATGATCCATAAAAGTATTGACTTGATGTAAAAGGAACACCCAAAGCCAATTAGCTCGCATTAATTTGCATATGTGGCCCAGCTGTGGTGAACCTCCAGGGCTGCGAGGTGTCTTCAGGGCGTGTGGTCATGAATGTGTTTACAATGAAATGCATGTTTTTGACAACTGATATGGTGAGGAGACATGGCTACCTTTTCAAACTTAACTTTTTAAGTGGACAGAGTTCTGTTGGCTTCTTAATCCTATGTGTTTTAGGCAAAATATTTTTGTAGTTACTGATTTCATAGTGAAAACTGTTTTCCATACTTTTTGGATAGATCAGCCCTCCCCAGATTTCCTGTGTGGTTGTGTGGGTGCTGAGCTCCCTCCCCGCTGCCTGAGAGGCCCCTGGCCGGGTCTGGGGTGGGGTGGTGGTGTAGGATATGCATTCTGTCTCTGTCATGGCCTTTTCTGGAAGGATACGGGCATTTCACCAGGCAGCGCCCTCCCCACCACCGCAGCCCCATCCTGATGGCCACACGGGTTTGTGTCAGATGGTCCGTGCTGTGTGGTCCTCCGAGGCCTTCGTGCTCACTCTGAACAGAGCTGCTGGGAAATCACCGCACAAATGGTCAAGATCGGCGGGGCCAGCGGGCAGTGCTGGGTGGTGGGAGCAGTCTTCGGACAGCTAGACTTGCTTCTCGACTTTGCTACTTGTCAGTGATTTCCTCCTGTCAAAATTGGAATGATAATACACTTACCTTTGAAGTGATGAGACTGAAATTGGAGAATGCCAAAGCACTGAGCACTGTGCTTGGAACTCAGTAACATTTCATTCCATTCCTCCTCTGCCAAAAGCGATTCTTTCTTTTTAAACATTTATTATTTATTTATTATTTTGTTAATCCTCATCTGGAGATATTTTTTCCATTGATTTTTAGAGAGAGTAGAAAAGAGGGAGGGAGGAAGAGAGAGAGAGAGACATAGGGGGCCTCGGGGGGTGAGGGGTGGGGGAGAGACAGAGAAGGAGGGATAGAGAGACATTGATGTGACAGAAACACATCTATTAGTTGCCTCCCACACATGCCCTGACCGGGGCCCTGACCGGGGCTGGGCATTCAACCTACACCCTTGATGGGAATTGAACCCATGACCCTTTGGTGCATGGGCCAATGCTCTAACCACTGAGAATAATGGCCAGGGCAAAGCAATTATTTCTTAAAATGAAACTATACAACCCCTACAACCCCCCCCCCGCCTAATATCTATATAGTGCTTATATCACATCAATTATCTCCTTTCATCTTTACAATCCTATGAATTAAGTATTAATTTTTCCCCTACTTATCCCCACTGAGGCTTAGAAGTTTAAGCCATTTGCCTAAAGCCACACAGTTACTGAGAGGAGAACTGTGGCTCTAATATAACATAAAACTGCTGACCCTTAATTGTGTGTAATTACTACTATAGTCTAGTAACTGGCAGAAAAGGATCAGGTGAACCTTAACTTCTGTGCCCTTTGTGTATTTGGAAGTTGGAAGAGAGCATAAAGTAGTGTAAAAGGAAAATGTTAATTTTCAATAAAGGAAAAAAGTTTATACTGTATCAAAGAACAAATGGTTTTGCCTTAGATACAAGATTAGCATGTATAGAATGATTTACAGTTATAAGACAAGATTGCCACCACAGGAAGACCTTATATCTGTAACATGCGGTAAAACACACTGCCTATCAGAGAGCATGTGCTAAGTGCAGAAAGAACAGAGAACATGCAGGGCTCTGGAGCAGGGAGGGAGGGGAGCCGACTTATGGAGAGAAGTGAGGAGTGCTTTTGCTGGATTTGTAATATCTGAGATGGACTTTGGTATTTGGAGTTAAGCAGGAAAGTCATTCTTGGTGGAGGGAATAGGATGAAAATGCAAAGAGGCATTTCAGTTTCTGGTTGGAAATGCAGGAAGATAGAAAGACCTGGGATCGCTTCACTCTCAACCTTACAAGGAGTAAAAGCTGGACAAACAGCTAGTTAACAACTGTTCTCGAACCATGGGAGTGCTGAGGGTACAAGGCCAGAACTTAAGCAGAGACAGGCCTCTGCAGGGAGAGGCGTAGCACGAACTTACCTGGGGGAGAAGCCGCTGGACACTGGTAAGAAGAGTTGGGGGGGGGGCAGGAGCATTGGCGGGGGCTGGTGGAGAGTGTACTTGTGAAAATGAGTGAGCCCCTGGGGGATGCAAAAAATGGGAAGGGGATCTTTACCCGCTTGCAAGTTTTTTCTCCATGAATCCCATCAGTCACTCATAGAAAAGATTGGTAAGGTCTACCTTGATGGGTAGCAGTGGGGGAGAAACCAGATTCTGCTGTGGAAAGGGGAAGGGAATTTGCCTGAACTCTTCTCCGTGTCTCCCCTACAGAACTGAAGCTCTACTTTGGGAGAGGGGTAACCAACACTGTCCTCTCTAGGGTGCTGGGGAAAGCTCACTGTAGCTGGGAGAGAAAACAGGAAAGACAATCTCAACCCCTGGGAGAGGGGCACGATTGCAAGCTGATTCAGGACTATGGGTTCACGAAAGGACGGGATCACTGAATAGGCCATCTCTCCCAGAGCCAGCTTAAAGGAAGGCGGGTGCGTGAGAGAGCCTTTGGATGCAGAGAGGAGGATGCTGAGTAAGCTCATTCTAAGTAAAGTGAGTCCAGGAGGGCACAGGTCTGCAAGTTAGAAGAAGGCATTTTCTGAACATGTTCTGTGGTTTCCTTTCATCACATCTTATTTTCCCTCTTTCTTCTAATCCCCCACTGTATTAGTTTTTTATGGCTGCCATTACAAAGTACCACGCACTGGGTGGCTTAACAAAAACAAATGTATTTTCTCAGTTCTGGAGACTAGGAGTTCAAAATCAAGGTGTGGACAGCGCCGTGCTCCCTCTGAGACCTGTAGGGGAGAATCCGTCCTTACCTCTTCCCAGTCTCTGGTGGTTTGCCAGCACCCCTTGGTGTCCTGCGGTTTATAGTTACAGCCGTTCAATTTCTGACTTGTCAGATGGCATTCTCCCTGTGTGTGTCTGTCTTCACATGGTCGTCGTTTTATAAGGGCACCATTCATATTGAACCGAGGGCCCACCCTCCTCTAGGATGACCTCATTTTAACTAATTTCTTCTGCAAAGATACTTTCTCCAAATACGACTACCTTCTGAGGTACTGTGGGTTAGGGCTTCAATATGTCTTTTTTTGAGTTCAACTCATAGCCATACTAAGTCTTTGTCCTTCTTTACAAAATTTTCTTCTGGGGAAATTTAACTCCGTATCTAAGGCTCACTGAAATGTTACTTCTTACCTGGAGCCTTTCATGAACTTCCTTCCCTACTGCTCTCCTTTTCGTGCTCCCCAGATAAATTATATCTCTTATGTGGCTCATTATTCCTTTTTGTTCAGTGTGGCTCATCTTCCTGAGAGCAGAAATCACCCAACTGCTCTCTGTACCGACATACAGTCCAGGGTCACTTCTTCGTGAAATAGCTTAGGATCGCACAAGCCAGCACAAATAATTTTGGGGGAACCTATATATATAAAAGCCTAAGTGACTGTTCGACTGGTACCTATGATGCACACTGACCACCAGGGGCCAAATGCATAATGCAGGAGCTGCTGAGCTGCGGTGACTTGGCAGCTGCGGTTCTTGGGTGATGCACCTGGAACCAGAGAGGAGGGAGCCTGATTCTGGGGTTCGTCACCAGAGAACTGCCCTCTCGCAATCTGGGACCCCTTGGGGGATGTCGGAGATCCGGTTTTGGCCAGCTCCCTACAGGCCAGGCCTAGGGACCTCACCAGTGCACGAATCCATGCACTGGGCCTCTAGTTTAGCGATAAAGGAGAATTTAGGAATTCAGGATAAAGGAGCTACAGAGTGGATGGAAACCAATCAGGTGAGCTTTCCTGAAAGAGGTGGAATGGTGTGTTGGGAGATTGTAAGAAAAGAGAACATTCCAGGCTGTAAGACAGCGGCAGGGTTTGGTCGGAGCAGTGAATCACAGAGTCGTCCTCCTTGGTGAATGTGGAGACTGTCTTATTAATCCTTCTTTCTGCAGTATTTTTAGGAAAAGTGACAGAGAGATGCTTAAGGCAGTGATTCATTCAGTTGAATAAAAGAGGAGAATGCGAAATAGACAATCTACAAAGTATTTGATAGCACTCTCCTTCGCCCTCATGTATAAATATAGCAGAAGCACACATGCTAATGATGAGTTCAGGAGCATTGCCTCCGAAGCTGGCAAACAGTAATGGTGAGAAATAATTACAGGGTTTCAGCCCAATTTAACACATTATGCACAACGTGTTAAATGAAGAATTTTTACTCTTCAAACACGCTCGCCTTTTTTCCCCCACACAGAGAAGTGCAGAGAGTAATATAACAAGCACTCGTGGGTCACTCCCTAGAATTAATAAATACTAACATTGTGCCATGTTTGCTTCTGATTTTTTAAAAATGAGAGAAAGAAAATATTTCTGATAAATGCACTCTGTTCTCCTTTCTCATGATGGCAAACTTGGTGTGATTCCGGTCACCAGGCATGTAATTGTTAAGGCGATCGACTTCTTTTGCAGGAACCATCCTTGTTGCAGATGATTTTACCGCTTCCTGGTATGTGCCCTAAAATAAAGGAGGAGACCACAGCACTCTGCCAATGGACTCTCAGCTGGTCATTATGTCATTATAAACCATACTCACTCCTCATATATAGCCAGGCTGTATTAATTTTTTATTTTACATTTTATGGAATGACAGAGACAATTATAATTAACTTATGCCTTTTTTTGGTGGGTATTTTTTAACACTTTAAGTCAGAAGTCGCAGGTCATTTCCAGGAATGTGGATTAAGCTGATTTAGTTGCAAAGCTTTCTTAGAAGTATTCCTTGAGGAGGACAGATCTGGCCTCCAGGGAGTAAATATCTCACCTCCTTCCAGGCTTTGAGGTGGAAATAGTAAGTCTTCATTTATACCTACTGTGGATATGCCCTCTGATCTGGCCTCACTCCAGGCTTGGTGTAGTTGCTAACCAGAGGGAAAGTTCTGAGCCCAAGTTCTTAAAAGAGGAAGGCCTCAGTTTCCGAGGGCCCAGGGCTCTGTCCTGAGCCTGCTCACCTGTTGTGGTCCTCAACTTGGGCAGTGCTTCAGAGACACCTGGGGAACCTGGTGGATGCCCTGTGCCCAGGCTCACCCAGATAATCACATGGGAACTGGGGAGGAGGGCGGATTCCCTTGTCAGTGGCCTCCAAGGCTCTCTTGGGGATTCCATCACTTCCCTGCTGAGAAGCATTTGGCCAACCGGGCCTTCTTCTAGGCTCTTGAACTTGCCATGAGTTTCCTAGTCCCAGGAGCACTTGCTGGTCCCTCTATCAGAACTCTTCTCTTAGTTCAAATTGTACCTCTTCAGGCTGGCTTTCCTTGACCAGCCTATCGAACACAGTCCCCCTACCCCTCACCAGCCGGACTGAGGTCTTGCACACTGTTTATTTCCTTCCTAGCACCAGAGTCATCTAAAATTATCTTTTAGTTTGTCACCTGCCTGGTGT
>NW_005871242.1:1075007-1077131 GCF_000147115.1 Myotis lucifugus | reverse complement strand
GGTGCCCCAACTCCCCTATCGGCCCTATTCTGTTGCGTGAACAGGGGGGAGCTCCCATCCCCCTGATCGCCCCTGCTCTGTGAGTGACAGGGGGCAGCGCCCCAACCCCCTGATGGGCCCTGCTCTGTGCGTGACAGGGGGTGGCGCCGCACCCTCCCCATCGACCCTGCCTTGAGTGTGACAGGGGGCGGTGCCCCAACCCCCCAATCGGCCCTACCCTGAGCGTGACTGAGGGTGGCATCGCAACCTCCTGATCCGCCCTGCTCTGTGCATGACAGGGGGCAGCGCCCCAACTCCCCAATCAGCCCTGCTCTGAGCCCGACCAGGGGCTGCACCTAGGGATTGGGCGTGCCCTCTGCCACCCGGGAGCAGGCCTAAGCCAGCAGGTCGTTATCTCCTGAGGGGTCCCAGACTGTGAGAGGGCACAGGCCGAGCTGGGGGACCCCCCCTCCCCCCCCCCCCGCGAGTGCACACATTTCTGTGCACCGGGCCTCTAGTACATACATATAAAATAATTGTCAAGAGAGAATGAATTCTAACATCAAAATGCATTGAAAGGCCATTTAGCATTTGTCTAAGTCTTTTTTTCTACTCTGAAGAAGGGTTCACTTCTCTCCTGAAGAGAGATCTCTTTCTCTTTGTAAGTATTTCATCAGAACGTAGGGCAACATTTCCTTGAATCCATCCCTGGCCCTGTCTCCTGACCTGGCCCTCAGCATCTCCTAATAAATCATAATAATGAAAACACAAATACAGACACAAACATGCATACAATAATATCAGATTTAAGGAGCATTCACATACTTTCTCTGCTCTGTTCCTTTCCGTGGGGTACATATGATCATGCACGGATGATGGAGCAGGCTGTGAGCGGTTAAACAATGTGTCCAAGACCACTGTGTGCTGAGCATTGACCTGGACCCCAGGAGAGGGAGGAGAGAGGGTGTCAGGCTTCTCCAGGATTAGGGGCCGCTCACTGCCCCTCCATTCAGTGCTGACCTCTACTCTCTTGACCCCTGACCTTCTGTGTTTTCTTAGTTTAAATACTCGCAGGGAGTGGACAGGATGGTGAGTGGAAATGGAGAAAGGGTGGAGAGGTGAGGAGGGGAAGTCATTGTCCCCTCTCCCCTTTCATGTGGCACCTCTCTTTGGACGCAGCGCTGAATCTCTGCTGAGTTCCTTTAATGCAGCGATTTTCAACCTTTTTCATCTCATGGCACACATTACTAAAATGCTGTGGCACACCAAAAAATGTATTTTTTGCCAATCTGACTAAAACATAAGCATAATACTGATTCATTCACACCGGACCGCTGTTGTTGTGTTGGCTGCTGTCATTTTTTAATTTGACAATCGAAGGGAAAAGAGGTCCGTGCCCCTGACCAAATAGTCAGGTATTGCATGTTTTAAAAAACACCAGTTGAAAATTGCTGCTTTAAAGGAATGGTTCATGCACACCTTGCGGATGTGACCATCCTAACTCACCGTGAGCGCTGGGCAGCAGGACTTTTTAGAAGAGGAGCTGGAACCATGTGGCTTCCTCCCACTGGGTTGGCTTGTGAGGGCAGCCTCAGAGCACTGCTGGGCGTGCCGTAATCACAGTAGACCGGAAGTTTCAGGAGAATATCCTAAAATCTGGAGTTGTTAACCAGTGGATTGGTTTCAAAGTGCCTGACTACTAGAGATTAAAATACAGGCTTTCCATGTGACGGGATGGGATGGGTGCTGCTCAGTTCTTAGATGCGTGGTGGGCTTATGGGTGCTGAATTTACTAGTATCCTTCATAACTTAGATGTGTGCACTAATGCATTTCCTTTGCATGTAGGAAATAGTGGATCGGCTCAACCATTCTAATATATGTAAAAAGCCTAAGCAACCGAACAACCAATTGTTATGGATGCACACTGACCACCAGGGGGCAGACGCTCAACGGCAGGAGCCTGCCCCCTGGGGGTCAGTGCAATCCCCACAGCCCAAACCTCCTTGTTGGCAGGCTAACTCCCGCGGGCCCCTCCCCCCCCCGCCGGCCCCGATGGGGCCCTGATCTCGCCGGGCAGGGTAAGGGACCCTTCCCGGTGCATGAATTCTGCCCCCGGCCCTCTATTAAACAAATAGAACTAAAAA
>NW_005871242.1:1034459-1074907 GCF_000147115.1 Myotis lucifugus | reverse complement strand
AACATTATTGATTTATTTATGTGCTCTCCGTTATTGATTGATTTGCATGTTGCCCCTGAGCAGGGTGACTTTACACCCTGGTGCCTCTGAAGGTCCCCGTTTGTGTCTGTTGTCCCAGTGCAATTATTAATAGGGACACCTTTGCTGTTAGGAGTGTTCTGGTTTGGATGATAAACTACAGAGGTCACCTATTCCAGCATGATCTTTCCCCCCTGACCCTCTGTGTTCTCTTAGTTTAAATACTCGCAGGGAGTGGATAAATTTCCCATTTGTGATCAATGACACTTTATGGTCCCCATCTTTGATACTGTATTACTTATATGCAGGCTTGTGGGGGTATCATTCTTGGGACCGCTGACCAATCCCACACGGATGCCGTTATCTTAAATTAAGCAGCTTTAAAGGAAATAATCCATAAATTGGTGACTGTTGTGTTATTCGGTCCCTTAGTTCACAGAGCTGTTAATTGGGATTTAAACCTTGTAATGGGCCAGGCTTAATTATACAGTGCTTTTGGACACAGAAATCCTCGATCTATCAACAAACCTAGAATTTCCTGGCTTCCGTACCAGTATTTCCGTCCACGCTGTTGCTGTTCTCAGATCCTGTTTAACCGCATGGTGCTTTCCTCTTGAGCTCCTGTCTGGATTTTCCTGCCTTGGGTGATTTTGGTCAGTAGATCAGAGAGACATTGGCTTCCCCTTGGCTGGACGCTTCGTGCTGGTAAGAGCTTCCATAGGTCTCCCTTTTCTTCATTCTCACACATCCTTATGTTTCTTTGTTGTGAAGTATTTTAACTTGAGGACTGTTCGTGTTGTTGATTTCACTCAGATAAGATGTGGAGGGAAGAGAAGGCCCACCACACAAGGCCTGTGTTTGGCGTCACACTCAGAGGCAGAGAGGGGGGAAACCTGGACCCTGACCCTGACCCTGACCTCTGGATGCCCTGGGTTGCAGCTGCTGCAGACATTTATTATCGCTTTTTATTCTTCACCCGTTAAAAGTATTCCTCTTCTTCCCTTGTGGTAGGAGGCTCAGATCTGGGTGTTTTGTGGACACGAGGCTAGGAATAGGCACTCCTCTGAACCTGATTCAGTGCATTCCAGTGTCTGATTTTAGTTCTTGCATTTTTCACGTTCTTGGTGGCCTGTGTCACGGCGGCTGGTTGGCTCCCAGAGGTGACCATCAGCCTCCATGGCAGTTTTCCTTTTAGGAAGTAACATTTCCTTAGAGGATGTGGAGGAAATTCTGTTCCCGACAACACAGATGCGGATTGAGCTGGGCTTGGTTCACACACCACAGGGACAATGACCTTCTGCCCTCCTGTGAACCTTTAGAGCCGGGGAAAGAATTATCCCAACTTAAATGAATTAAATATTAAATTGGGGGTGGATGGGCTCACTGACAGACAAAAGAGAGGGGTCTACATAGGTCTCCCCCATGCTGTGGTTTACTTTATAAGGGCTGTGTATGATGGGGGGTGGGGTGGGGGTGGTGGGGAGAAATTAGAAATCTATTATTATTTTATTTAATTTATTTATTTTAAAAATATTTATTATTGAGAGTATTACAGTTGTCCCCCTTTTCCCCCCATTGCCTCCCTCCAACCAGTTCCCACCCCGCCCCAGGACTTTACTATTTTGAGTCTGTGTCCATAGGTAATGCATCTAGGCATATACGTGCTTTGGTTAATCTCTTCCCGTTCCCCCCTCCCCGCTTCCCTCTGAGATTTGTCAGTCTGTTCCATGTTTCCATGCCTCTGGGTCTATTTTATTCATCAGCTTATTTTGTTCA
Organism: Myotis lucifugus; assembly: GCF_000147115.1. Classification (NCBI taxonomy): domain Eukaryota; kingdom Metazoa; phylum Chordata; class Mammalia; order Chiroptera; family Vespertilionidae; genus Myotis; species Myotis lucifugus. The sequence continues at coordinate 1,073,113 of NW_005871242.1, read as the reverse complement.
TTAGATTCCTTGTTCATTTATTTTGATTTTTAGATTCAATTGTTGATAGATATGTATTTATCGCCATTTTATTGTTCATATTTTTTATTTTTTTCTCCTCCTCCTCCTCCTCCTCCTCCTCCTAACTGACTTTCTCTTGCTGCTTTTAAGAATCTCTCTTTGTCTTTAACCCTTGGCATGTTAATTATGATGTGTTTTGGTGTGGGCCTTTTCGGGTTCCTGTTGTTTAGGACTCTGTGCTTCCTGGACGTATAAGTCTATTTCTTTCACCAGGTAGGGGAAGTTTCCTGTCATTATTTCTTCAAATAGGTTTTCAATATCTTGCTCTCTCTTCTCCTTCTGGCACCCCATAATGTGAATGTTGGTACACTTAAAACTGTCCGAGAAGCTCCTTATACTTTCTTCATATTTTTTACTTCTTTTTTCTTTTCTGATTGGGTGTTTTTTGCTACCTCATATTCCAAATAGTTGATTTGATTTTCAGAATCCTCTACTTTACTGTTGGATCCCTGTAAATGATTCTTTATTTTAGTTAGTGTATGCTTAATTTCTGACTTATCTTTTTTCAGGTCTTTGGTGTGCTTACTAAGGTTATTGAAATTCTCACTGAGATCCTTGAAAGTCTCACTAAGAACCTTGAAGCTCTCATTAAGATCCTTGAGCAACCTTATAACCATTGTTTTGAACTCTATAGCTAGTAGTTTACTTGCTTCCATTTCATTTAGTTCTTTTTCTGGAGATTTCTTCTTTCATTTGTGACATGTTTCTGTGTCTCTGCATTTTGGCTGCTTCCCTGTGTTTGAGAAATCTATTTTTAAATTAAAAAAAACAAAACAGTCTTAGTGGTGCTTTGGAAAAATTCACTTAACCCCCAGTTAAACAGGGGTCCAGAAGGGTGTGTGACTCAAATGTCCCGGTACTTTTCTTTTCTCCTCTTTGGAAGCACATTCATTTATGCTTTGTTTTTTCAGGGGTTGGAGGAGGTGAGAGGAGAGGAAAGAGGGAGAGAGCAGAGGGAGAATGACCAACTGACTTGCCCAATTAACCAATAAAGTTGGAGTATCCTTGTGCTTCCATTCATCCAAAATTTTAAATAACTCTGTCATGTGCCACATCATGTGTTAGTCTTACTGGTGGCTAGAAGAACATATCAGAATCTATAATAATAAAAGAATAATATGCTATTTAGACCAGACATCCTTCCAGACGTCCTTCCAGACGACCTTCCGGACAAAGCCGGGGCTGCAAGGGAAGCTCGGGTCCTGGGTGCCTGCTGGTGGCTGGAGGGAAGCTGGTGCTGGCAGCCGGGGGAAGGAAGGCCTACTCTTGCATGAATTTCGTGCATGGGGCCTCTAGTAATCAAATAAAAAAAGAGCAAATCAAAATAATCAGCAGCTGATAGCTGGGAAGAGGGAATGGCCAGATATCCACACACTGTATCTGAGGCTTCTGACACTGTGAGGTGAGGTAAGAAAAACAAGTCTCATCCTGTGAATGGGCATTTTCCTAGTGAACACAGTCACTGTAATTCACCTTGAGGAGAACTGAAATTAGTCATACCTAAGAGTTCCACGTGTGGACATTGTGCATGACGTGGTTTAGAACATGTTATTTTAAGTAAATGAATCTGATAACTTTGTAGGAATCAGTGAGACTCACAGAACCACAAGAGCACTCTGTATTATTTAGTTAAACTTTTTTCCCCTGTGCACAAGGTTGTGTGGTCCAAAGTAGTCAGTTCTCAGTTACCTAAGGGTTTTAGGAGAAGCAAGCCCCTTCTTTTTTTTTTTAAGAATACAGTTACTATTTTTATTATTATTATTTATTTTATTATTATTATTTTATTGATTTCAGAGAGGAAGGAAGAGGGAGAGAGGGAAACATCCATGATGAGAGAGAATCATTGATTGGCTGCCTCCTGCAAGTCCCCCCTGGGGATCAAGCCCACAACCTGGGCATGTGCCCTTGACCGGAATCGAACCTGGTACCTTTCAGTTTGCAGGCCGACGCTCTATCCACTGAGCCAAACCGACTAGAGCCAAGCCCCTTCTTATGACTTAACAACCTTGAGTGAGCTACTTCATGGATTTCCCTGCCTTTCATGATTTTGGTTATAGATTAGAAAGGTCTCATGTTGGCTGGACCCCTCAGTACTGGGGAGAGCTTTCCATGGCCTCCCTCTTTCTACTTTCTTACACATCCTTAGGGCTACAAGTTTCTCTCTTGTGAAGTATTTTTAGCTTGAAGACTGTCCATGGTGTTGATTTTGATCAGGTAAAATGGAGGAGGTGAAAGCACACCACCAGGAGGTAGGCTGAGGAAGGTGAGTAGTGGAGGAGAGGGATCTAGTCCTTGGCTCTGGTCTAAGTGGGAAATGCTGCATGGCTGGGTAACACTTACCCTCTGTAGGGGAGATCCTGAAACCCAGGGCTTTTCCTCCTAAAGTAGATCCAGGGCAGCTCAGCCCTGTCTAGGAGGAGCCACTGGTGTGGCACATGAGGCGTTTGACTTGGGTTTTGAGGAATGGGGGTCTGGTGCAGACACATGGAGCTGGGGAAGGGATGGGAGAGGATGTGCATCCTGATAGACTGGGCAGTATGAGTCAAGGTCCGAGATGGAAAATCCCAGATGAATATATGGCACATCAGTGGCTTCATTTGGCTGGAGGGTTTGGAGGTGAAGGGGGGTGGTAGGAAGGTGGGAAAGAGGTTGGAGAAGATGCAGGCTAAAGAGTTCAGACTTTATCCAGGCAACAGGGATCCACTGAAGACTTCCGTGAAGGACTAATATGTGGTCAAAGCTCCATTTTCAGGAGATTAATCTTGCATCGGTGGATAGTGGGAAGGAAGAACTTCTATTAAGAGACTGCGGTAATGGTCCAAGCAGTATTTAATGTAACATGCAGAGCAATTATGAAACCAGTCAAATGCGTTGCCAGACCTACACTAAATAGTTTCTCAAACAGAAGAGCAATTTAGGGATACCATGTAACAAGAATTTCCTTTACTGAATCAATGGAACTTTTTTTAAGATGAGCATATCTGCGGAGATTAGCTTGTGCAGTGTATATTAGTTTGTTGTGTTTGATATTATTGTCTTATAGTTAAAAGCATGGAGTCTGGAGTCAGACTGCCTGGATTCAAAGCCCATCCTCACCACTTATTAGCCATGAGACCTTCGGTAAATTACTTAACCTTTCTGTGCCTCAGTGCCTGCCGCCTAGGATGTATTAACGTCATCGTCATAATCATCATCATCCAGTAACACTTCATTATAGCAAATTAAGTGTCTTACTTCACAGGGATACAGGATCTTTTCTGTATTCTAAGTATACCCACTTGGGAAATGCATTTGGCTGACAGTAACAGATGTTGCCCCCAACTCCACCCCAAGGCATGGTCTTAAACTCCTAAGGGTTTATTTCCTTAACAGAACAAGAAGACTGGAGGTGGATACTTGCTGGCATAGCTTTGGTGTCTTAAGGATGTGAGGGTAACTGAGATTCTTTTACTTGATCTCTTTCCTTCATGGGCTCAAGGTGGCTGCTGCAGATCCAGCCATCATGTCTGGCTCACTGAAGCAAGAAGAATGAAGGGATGGGAGGTCAGAACGGTACCTGCGAGTTGATGGATAAACTCCCTTTAAAATTCCCTCCTAGAAACTCTACCTAAGGACTTCTGGTATCTATTGACCATCTCTATCTTCCAGGGACATTGGGAAAGGTAATTTTCTCTGGGCATTTTTCCCGCCTCAAAAATACAGATGATCCTTTAATTGGGTTGTTTGTCTTCTTGGTGTTGAGTTGTCTAAGTTCTTTATATAGTTTGGAAATTAACCCCTTATCAGATGTATCACTGGTGAATATATTCTCCCATGCAGTGATTTGCCTTTTCATTTTGTTGATGGCTTGTTTCGCTGTGCAAAAAGCTTTTTAGTTGGATGAAGTCCCATTTGTTTATTTTTTTTTTGTTTTCCTTGCCCAAGGAAATATATCGGCAAAAATATTGCTAGTGGAGATGTCTAAGATTTTACTTGTCTATGTTTTCTTCTAGGATTTTTTATTATTTCACGACTTACTTGTAAGTCTTTTATCCATTTTGAATTTATTCTTGTGAATGGACCTGGAAATGATTATGCTAAGTGAAACAGGCTAGTCAGAAGAAAGACAAATACCATATGATCTTCCTTATATGTAGAATCTAATCAACAAAATAATTTAACAAACAAAATAAAAACAGAAGCATAGATACATAGAACAGACTGATAGCTTTCAGAGGGAGAAGGTTTGGGGGGATGGGTGAAAAAGGTGAAGGGATTAAGCAAAAAAATATGTATATGATACATAGACACAGACAACAGTATAGTGGTAGTCAGAGGGGAAGGGGGTGGGGGAGGTGGAAATGGTAAAGAGGGCTTAAATGGGGATGGAAAGAGACTTGACTTCAGGTGGTGAGTGTATGATGCAGCGTGCAGATGATGTTTTATTGAGTTGTACACTTGAAACCTGTATGGTTTTATTAACCAACTAGAGGCCCAGTGCATGAAATTCTTGCACTTGCAGGGGGCGGGGGTGTCCCTCAGCCTGTCCTGCACCCTCTTGCAGTCCGGGAGCCCTCGGGGATGTTCGACTGATGGCTTAAGCCCACTCTCCATGGGGAGCGGGCCTAAGCCAGCAGTTGGACATCCTTAGCGCTGCCACAGAGGTGGGAGAGGCTCCTGCCACTGCCGCTGCGCGCGCCAGCCATGAGCAGGGTTCAGGGCTTATGGCTGAGTGGTGTTCCCCCTGTGGGAGTGCACTGACCACCAGGGGGCAGTTCCTGTGTTGAGCGTCTGCCCCCTAGTGGTCAGTGCATGCCATAGCAACTGGTAGTTCTGCCGTTCAGTCTATTTGCATGTTAGCCTTTTATTATACAGGATGTCACCCCAATAAATTCAATAAAAATACAAATAACCTGTTATTTAGGAAAAAGGGAAAGATGGGTTTTATATGGGCAGCTAGCAGTCTCTGCCTCAGTGGGACCTCACTTCAAGAAAGCCACCTCAAGGGCTTCAAGGAATTTTTGTCTGTTTCCAAGTTAGCAATTGATTGCCTTCTCCAGATTGACAGCTTCTAATAGTCCAATCATTGATGCTTTTTAGCATATATTAAGTTTTTGCCTTTAAGAAGTTTGTTCAAGAAAGAAAAGACAATTGCCTGGCTGGTGTGACTCAGTGGTTGAGCATCGACCTATGAACCAGGAGGTCAGGGCACATGCATGGGTTTTGGCTCGATCCCCAGAGTGGGGTGTGCAGGAGGCAGCTGATTAATGATTGTCTCTCATCATTGATATTTCTATTTCTCCCTTCCTCTCTGAAATCAATAAAAATATATTTAAAAAAACAAACAAAGAAAAGACAATTGCAGGAAGAGATGAGAACATAGGATGTTTCAAGCTTACCTAATTGTTAGTATAGGTATAGGAGGGGTCCTTAGTTCATGGTTAAAGGTACACTCTGTGCGTCACATAATAGGTGCTCCCTGATTAATGGCGAGGAAAGCTTTGTTGTATGGTCCATATCCTGTCTATCACATTTCCGTGCACGGACAGGTTGGCAGTAATATAAAAACGACTATCGATATCATCATGAATGGTAGAGACGGAAGGAAATTAGCCTGATTCTGTAGATAAGAACGATTTTCAGGCAAGGTTTATACGTAAGGAAGAACCATGGCAACAAGTTATGAAGACTTGTTTAGCCTCAGCTTATGAGTCAAAGTTGAAAGCAAACCCATGAGCACTATCTAATAGATCAGACACTTCTGCCCGGCCCTGCGATTTTGTGTCTTGTTATCTTGCAGGGGATATGGCAAGACGTTCCCAGTGCTAATCCGGCTCACTGTTCTGTCTGGACCCGCTCCGTGTTCATTACTGTTCCTCTGGATTCCCATCATGGAGATCAGTCCACCATTCATCTTTTACCACGGCCAGAGATCTGGGTGTCATTCCCGACTCCTCCTCATTTCTTTTCCCTGAGACCCACAGCTAAGGGTCTCTATGACTGCGAAGCTGCTTCTGCCTGGCTTCCACGTCCTCACCTCCTCTGCATCTTCACCATTTTTTTAAGAGGCTGTGGTCATCTCTTCTTATAGCCCTTATCTAGACTTTTTTGTCCTCATCTTTGCCTCCTCCTTGCCATCCTTCCCTCTGTTGCTAGATCATATGATGCTGATGCTCTCAGCTGCTTAACACTTGGGTGTCGCCTTGTTCATGGTATCAAGGAGCAATTCCTATGAATGGCACACACAAGCCCTCTGCGATCTGTTATCATCTTCATCTCCTGCCCTTCACTTTCGAGCTGCACCAGACCAATCAGGGTTGCTTTTCATGCCTGTAATCATTTGCATGTGCTGGTTTCTGCCTGGAAGGCTCCCTTTCCACCTGTCTTCCTTGGAAATTCCCACTCACCATTGAAGAGTCACTTTGGTCAGAACGCTCTCTGTCACAGTGAGAGCAGCTAACACCTGCACATGCTTCCTGTGTGACAGTCACTGTTCCAAAGCTGCACACGAATTCATTTGCTGAGTGCTCACAACCCTCTTGTGGTACCTGTAGGGTAGGCACCATTACTGTCACTCTCATTTTACAGTTGGGAATCGAAGGCACAGAGAGGTGAAATGTCTTACTCAGTAGTCACACAGCTGGCAAGTGGCACATGGGCTGTGTCAGACACAGGCGGCCACTTCCTCCTTGTGCTGCCCGCCCTCACCTGAGTCATATGCATCTCTCTCACATCATTTAGTGGACGTGCTTCCAAGTACACGGCCCCTTGGGGGCAGGGCTGTCTGTAAGTCATACTGTGTCCCTGGTGCAGGGACCAGCGTGGCCCTTTCTGTATCCTCATAGTCTAGTGAAGTGCCTGGCACACGGTTCATACTCGTCAAATGTTTTTTTGAAAAAATAACTGAAAGTATATTATCAATATTATTAGTTGGAGAAATGATTAGTGGAAACATTTTGTAAGGTGTCAAGCAGAGGTCAGCCAACTATAGGCCGATGTGCCCGGCTGCCTGTTTTCGCCCTGCCCGCGAGGTAAGAACGGTTTCTACAGATGGGTGTTTGCAGCCCGTCTGATGATAGGGAACACTGACACTAAACCCCGATGAAGTGAAATGTGACCCCTCCCCAGAGAATTCGCTTCTTCCTCATTAGTTGACCTGTGTTATATTCAGTTGTTGTCACTAACTTTTGATTTTTGTCCATAACAAATTTGAGGAAATTTGTGTGTTCTCTGGTTAAAGACATACTTTCATAATATCCACAATTTTTTCTCTTGTCCTGAAAACCATAAAATATTTACTCTTTGGCCTCTTATTAGAAAGGTTTGCTAATAAGTGTTATTTAAATAATAGTGTTACTTTAGTTTTGATTGTTGTATTATTTTTATGTCTAAAGTATTCAATAAAACATTAAAAATAATTTAATCCTAAAACAACTGTTATTGTTATCATGTATTATAATGGGGGGATATTGGAAACTGTAAAATGTTTAGGGCGTATTAGTTTGATTAAATAGGATAAAGTTTGTGAAGCATTGGACAGCAAGAACTACACGGGTGTTATTTTTTTCTCTTTCCTGTTCCTAGACCTAATTTAGGGTAATGCATAATTGGTTGTCTTGAGGGTAGGTGACAAAAAATACGGCACACAGTATCTTGCTTCACTGGTTATACTGGGGGTTAGTAGTGTTGAGGACAGATTGTATAAAATTGAAGTCAGAGACAGAATCTTTTCCACATTGTTATGATTCCTGATGACAGTAGCCTGGGCTGCAGGATGTCTAATTACTCAGGACGCCTTGGAAAAAGGCAAAACTCAGCAGGAGCCAGAAGCAATACTTTGTACACATTTGAAAGAAGAGTATTTATAGGCTTATGTATTCATATATAAATTTTTTTGCTACTGGTCTTGGGTCTTTAAAAATTTATAGTCGGAGTGTTTTTCTGATCATTTTTTATTTTATTAAGAAGAAACTATAAATAAAACTGAACAATGCCATCATTTTTCATTAGCTGTAATGGCTTTGTGACGGGATGAAAGCTCATGTAGTGTAATGTTTGATTTTTTTTCTTCTTCAAATGCTGCTGAGCTAGATCATTTAGAAATATTACAAAATCTTCTGCACTGAAAGAAAAACGTTTTGACTCCAAGTTTTAAAAAAAGCACATGCATTATATTATCTGAACCCTAGTATCTTTTGGAAGCTATTCTAAATCTTTGTCTTTACATTGTTGTTTCTCTTATATTCACAATCTCTGCCCCAGCTGGAATGTAGCTTCCAAAATAATTTTATCTGGCTTCATATTTACCTTGAATTAAAATCTACATGTTTTAGGTTATTATTCTGGACCAATTGTACAGTCATTTAATTTATTTTTGGTGTTTTTATTGAGGTAGCATTGGTTTATAATATTATATGTTTCACGTGTGCAACATTAGAATTTGACATCTGTGTATACTTTAGCGTGTGCACCACCAAAGATCTAGTTTCCATTTGTCATCACACAACTGACACCTTTTACCCTTCTCCTCTGGTAACCATTGATCTGTTGTCTGCCTCTATGAGTTCTTTTTTGTTTTCTTATATTCTACATATGAGTGAATTTGTATTATGGTATTCTTTTTTGTCCTGACTTATTTTACTTAGCACAATACCCTCAAGCTTCATCTATATTGTTACAGATGGAAGGATTTCACTTTTTTATTCAGTAGTATTCCTGTGTGTGTGTGTGTGTGTGTGTATGTGTGTACATAAATATACATATATACATATATCTATACTAATAAAAGGGTAATATGCTAATTAGACCAGGAGACCTTCCTGGAGACCTTCCAGATGTCCTTCCGGACAAAGCCATGGTTGTGGAGCCGAGGCAGAAGCGGTTAGGGACGATCAGGCCAGGAGGGGAGGGCAGTTGGGGGTGATCAGGTCGGCAGGGGGGCAATTGGGGGTGATCAGGCTGGCGGGGGGGCAGTTGGGGGCGATCAGGCTGGCAAGGGGGGGCAGTTGGGGGCGAGAAGGCCAGGGATCGGGCTTAAACTGGCAGTTGGACATCCCTTTCGCAATCCGGAACCGCTGGCTCCTAACCGCTCACCTGCCTGCCTGCCTGATCACCTCTAACTGCCCTCCCCTGCCAACTTGATCACCCCTAAGCACCTCTGCCTCAGCCCCGCCACTGTGGCTTTGTCCAGAAGGAAGGCAGGACGACTGGAAGATGTCCGGTTGACCCAGTCTAATTAGCATATTACCCTTTTATTAGTATATATATATATATATATATACACACACACACACACACACACATATATATGTATATATATAAAATATATTTCACATCTTCTTTACCCATTCATTCATTGACAGACACTTTGTTTCCATATCTCGGCTATTGTAAATAATGCTGCAATGAACATAGGCATGCATATCTTTTCGAAGTAATAGAACAATCATTTTAATTGGAACATTTTAGGTCTGAAATGGGCCAACCACCTGTTTACAAGGAAGAAAGTGAGTCCAGGAGAGAGATTATGAAATACACTCATGGTCATACAACAAGATAGTGGCAGAGCAAAGATGAGAACCAGGTGAAACCCCTATACTAACATTTCCTAGTTGAAATTTTTTCCCTTTTGCAAATTTTCAGGTATGAAATCATCCAGAAACTTGAGTGGAAAAAAATAATAGAAGTCCAAATTCTTATTTTTGAAATTAAGTTATTATGATTTAAATTGTTTACAACTCCGTAGAAACTTGAAATGAAGTCGGTGGTTTTAGGAAAAAAGTAACAATGTACTTTGAAAATGCAATGAATCAATGTTTCTATAGAGAGATTTTCTTGAGACCTTATGCCATTGTCCACAGTGTTAGATGATGTTAAAATACTAGGCTCTAGGACTTGGTGTGTGGTCTCCGGGGCTTGTCAAAAGGGAGGGGCTTTGGCTGTTTGCAGACCTGTGCCTCTGCGTGCCATCCTTGCTGCACAGACATCATGGCACAGACTCTTGGGGATGTTGTGGGTTTGTGCAATGGATCATTTTAGAATCTAACCTGAAAATCTGTGCCTGTTTCTTTTCTTTATTCTTTTTTATTAATGTGCTTTTAAAAAGACTGTTGCCTGCATTTGCTTTAGAGCAAACTGGGAGTAGCTGAGTAACTGCAGAAAGGCTCAGAAGTGTGAATTAAGGTAGTGATCACTTCTAGCAGTTTATTTAACATTTAAGGAAACTCATCCTCTTTTGCATTTTATTTTGTTATTATTTTTTAATTCTTTTTTTTTCAGAGAGGAAGGGAGAGGAAGATAGAGAGATAGAAACATCCATGATGAGAGAGAATCATGGATTGGCTGCCTTCTGCACACCCCCTACTGGGGATCGAGCCCAGGACCCAGACATGTGCCCTGACCGAGAATCAAACCGTGACCTCCAGCTTCACAGGTTGATGCTCAACCACTGAGCCATGCTGGCTGGGCCCTTTGTGCATTTTAATAAGTCTCATGGACACTGTTTCCAAAAGCTGTGGTTCAGTATGCAACATCCTATGTAATAAAAGCCTAGGTGGCATCACACCCTCGCGCAACATCATCACAAGATGGCCGCCACAACATGGCCGTGCGCACAGCGGAGGCAGGGCCCGGTGGCCGCTCTGCATGGTGAGGCCTGGGGGTCCCGCGGCTCTGCGCGGCACAGAGGAGGCCGGTCCCAGCGTCTCCACCACCTCACGTGGAGGAGGCGGGTCATGGCAAGAGAGGGCAGTTGTGGGCAATTAGGCCGGCAGGGGAGGGCAGTTGGGGGCCATCAGGCCAGCAGGGGAGCGGTTAGGCATCAATTAGGCCAGCAGGGGAGTGGTTAGGGGGTGATCAGGCTGGCAGGCAGAAATGGTTAGGAACCAGTGGTCCCAGATTGTGAGAGGGATGTTCGACTGCCCCCGAGGGGTCCCAGATTGGAGACCGTGCAGGCTGGGTTGAGGGACACCCCCCACCCCTCCATGAACAAATTTCATGCACCAGGCCTCTAGTGTATAAATATAGTGCTTGTCTGCCCAGGAAAGTCACTGTGTTTGCCAGTCCTGGCTCCCATCCCAAGTCATCAGCACCACATCTTTGTTACAGGCACTTATCTCTATTTTGGTTTTTTAACCTTTTGAAAAATTAAGGGAGTTCAACTTTCTATGGTTGGTCATTAAAGATAATTCAGTGATTTCTTTTGGAATGCAAGACGTGGAATGGGGCAGCTCTCTTTGCAAAACAAGAAGCATCAAACAAGAATAGTCATTAATACTGTATTTACTGCACTTATGTGGGTAGTTGCCAAGAGCATCATCATTTTTCTGGAACACTGTGTTCTGACTCTTGTTTGTTCATTTGTTGTATCTTTCTAGCCAAAAGGAAGTGGAATGTTGTGAGAGTGTCAGGTGAATTTGGGGCCAGTTAGATATATCAAATCACACAATTAGCCCTAGCTGATTTGGCTTGGTGGATAGAGATTTAGCTTATAGACTGAAGGGTCTCGGGTTTGATCCCAGTCAAGGGCACATACCTCAGCTGCAGGCTTGATCTCTGGCTCGGGTAGGAGCCCATGAGAGAGGCAACCAGTTGATGTGTCTCTCTCTCACATCGATGTTTCTCTCTCTCTGTCTCTCTCCCTCCTTTCCACTGTCTAAAAATCACTGGAAACATATCCTAGGTTGAGGATGAACAAACAACAGCAAAAAACTACAAATCACAAATTTACTTTTGCCTGATTCACTTACTCATCATGGTGTGTGGTTGCTCCTGGAAAAAGTTTACAGTGTAAAATATTTATTGAGAACCTCAATGTGCTTGTTAACTTAGTTGCTGAATTCAAGGAGGGACAGGTGGCAGCTGCCAATAGAGACTGGCCAGTCCTCAATAGAGCTGGAGTTAGATGGGTACCAAGACTGGGTGATCAGGGCTGGGCTGGCCTCAGGGCACAGTTGCATGGGCTCGTATCAAAACTGGTGATCACAAACAGGTAAGCACTGAAGACCTAGAAGATAGAAGAAGATAGCCCCAAGGAAAGTGCTGGATATGGAACTGAGTCATTTGGGCAAGCATCAGGTAAGGCATGATGAAGGCTGAAGATGTGAGAGGGGCTGCATTAGTCATGGCCCACACAGTCAATAGAAACCCTTTCATGCGAAGAGGTAGTTACAAAAGTCTTTGGAAGATCTGAAAGCCAAATGGGATGATGAGGTCACCCAGAGATTAGCAATAGCAGGAAACCACTAACACCTCTGAGGCTGGTGGAAAAAAGAGAAGGGAGGGGGGTGTTGCTACTAGAGGCCAAGAACTGGACCTACATGGAAGCTCCCAGAAGCAGCTGGGACCATGGAGGGAAGGCCTGTCTGGGGGAATGGAGCCATGTTGGAGACAAAGCCACTGCTGGAGATGCCATCCAACGCAGAGAGAGCAAAGGGAAGAGGTACTCTGGCTTCTTTCTCCCTTCTCGCCTTCAGTCTTCCGCCTAAACCTAGCTGGAGCCAGCTGGCAAGAAAATCTGGAAAGGTAGTTTGCAGGGGGAGGGTGGGGCCAGGGAATGGATCAAATTACAAGTAGGCAAACCACCGGCACACAGGCAAGGGTCTGGGGCAGGGGTTGGAGGGAGACTAAAGGGCAGGCATTCTGACAGGAAGCCAAAGCCTAATGGATCCTACTGGAGCAGCAGAGCAAGACTTGCACGGAGGGTTAAAGAGCCTGGAACATTGGACTAAGCTGATTTTCCAGAGCTTGTGCCCGAGAGCCCTTCTTGTGTCAGGTGATTGTTCTCTGGCCCACTGGAAACTCGGCCACATTTGGGGAGCAGTTTAGATTCTTTGTTAGATTCCTACTCCTGTGAAGGCTCAGCAGCTGGCCTTTGACCGGGACTCCCAGAAGCGTCCCTGTAAGTCAGGGGTGGGGAATGTCCGGCCCTCGGGCCATATAAGGCGCACAAAATCATTTGGTCTGGCCGTGCCAACACATTAGGGGTGAGTTAATCAAATGTTTGACCAAATATAGCAGGCTAATTTTTAAATAAGTTTGAATGGCCCGAGAATGATATTATAAACATCCAAATGGTCTTTGGCAAAAAAAAGGTTCCCCACCCGTGCAGTGGTTGAAACTCTGGGTGAATGATGAAGAATTCCATGACCGTGAGCACTAAAATAAAGAAAAGTTCTGTATAGAAAGGGTCCTTTCATGCCTTTATGTCCTGGGTGGCTACAGAAGCAACACTTTTCTGACTTAGCCATATAAATTCTCAGCCATGAATTAGAGCATCTTCTGGTCTCTGTCCCCCTCCCATACAGTCACTCTCTGTAGAAAAATTGCCATTTTAATCATCCCTATCATCCTCATGACCATCTCCATTGTCATCATGACAGACATTGAATAATTATCTGCCTTGCGGAGAAGGGGGGAGGTAAGCTGAGTTCAGCTATTTACATCTAAGATAACGATCATTCCTGGAACCACTAACATATACCAGACTCTGTGCTTTAAGAATAGCCATGCAGTGGTTCTCAAACCTTGGTGTGACTCAGAGTCACCTATGGGGCTTCTAAAATGCAGATAGCTTCTCCCACGTGTGCCTCCCACTCTGTTTCTGATTCAGCAGGTCTGAGGCGGGGCCGATCATTGGCATTTCTCACTAGTTTCCAGCTTGTGCTGGTGCTGCTGGTCCCCGGACACCCTCTGGGAACCTCTGCATCAGTGTCTTGGCTCTTCCCAAAGGCAGGTGTTGTTGTCTCCACCCTCCAGCAGAGGAACTGAGGCTCAGAGAGCTCACAGAACTAGTGACAGGCACACGGCTGAGAAGTGGTGGTGGGAGGTCCCTGGGTCAGAGGTTGGTGTCCCCACCCTCCAGGGCTTTGCATTGGCAGGACCAGTGGCTGCTGTCTCCGTGGGCCAAGCCATTGGCCGCCTGTGGACTTTGTCGTTTGCTCTTACAGCCCTAGTGAATTTCTTTCTTACGTTTTATTCGGTGCCGAAAGTGAATCGGTGGGTTACATTAAAAAAAAAAATTGGGTCCTGTTTGGACTGGTTAATGGACTCTCACTTTTTGGTACAAATGCCCCTGATGGCTAAGGCTGGTGGCTTGTCTGAGGCAGTGAGACCTGGCAGCCCCACTTTGTGCGCTGAGGGAGGGACCCTCTGCATGAGCAGCTGGCCTCTGTGCTGGGGTTTTAGTGGGACACCTGGGGCCCAGCACCTGCAGGGAGGGGCATTTGCCACCGTGCTCAGACCTCTCTTCTTCTACCCCCGCGTGTGTGGCCTGTTGCCTGACATTTTGTTTCACAATAAACCAAGGATATTGTAAATAAAACCAGTCTCCCAAGTTGATACACACTGCAGCCTTCCCCAGTGACCTTTACAGGGCCATGAATTCCTCGTCCCTATGCTCAGACCCCTCACCAACAAACTCCGCCTGATTTCCCAAATCACTGATTGCACACAGCAGCCCATGGGGAGACTCAGGGCTTGCAGGATAAAAAGGGCGAGATAGTATGCATAACACATCACTCCTTCCCTACTGGGTTTCAATCACATATTAATTATTAATTCAGAGTATCTTTATTTTTCCATCTGCAAGCTGCAAATGTGAACTCCAGCCATGTATTTTTAAACAGCTCCATTATGATCAAGCATATTTGAATATCTCATGTAGTTTATGACATGTGGGCTTTGCTTATCAAGGAAAAAGCTGTTGTATAGATGGTTTCTGTTTTTTCAGTTTGGTAAACTGCAGCCAAAATCTGAGGAGAAATGTGAGCTACTTGCCATTGAATCGTTCTATAGATCACACTTGCAGTAGCTTCCATTATGTTTCCTTTGCAGAAATAGCGAGGACCCAAAGTAGAGAAATCGATGTCCTGGAACCTGGGTTAGATTAGAAAAATTGATGAATTTATAATGATATAGGTAATCTGGATAATAAAGATTTAAAAACAGCTTTACTTGGCTATAAGTGCAGTCAATGCTGCCATCTGGAAAGAAAAAAAATGCAAAATTAAGTTTTCTGGTACTTTAGAAATGGATTCCAAAGAGTATTCATGTATTAATTACCCAATCGATATTAGGCAATCTGTTAGAAAATAACTGCTTGTGACTTTTATTTTTGAAACACAGTTTTTGGATTCTGGTAAATTTATACCTGTAGTTTTCCAGTTAACTCTAAAATGTAGTTTTGTATTTTATATAATGGGTTTAATACAAAGAAAATTCTCACCATATTTCTTCTAGAATTTTTACATCGAAGCCAGAGTCTTCTGTAGTCTTGTTTATCAGTTGTTTATTGCTGCATAGCAAACCTTCCCCAAACATAGTGGCACAAAACAACAGTCATTTATTGAATTCACAAATGGGAAATTTGGGCAGAGCTTGGCATGGGAGACTTGCACATTGTGCACATCAGCTGGGGTGGTTCAACAGAAGGATGGGAGGGCCGGGGGCTGGGAGGGCAGGGGGAGGAGGAGCTAGAGAATCCTCTTCCCAGAAGGCCGCTCACATGGCTGCTGAGTTGGCTGGGAGCTCAACTGGGGCCTTGGTTCCTCTTCATGGAGGACACTCCATGAGGTGTCTGGGCTTTCTCATACCACGGTAGCTGGTCTCTAGAGTGCTCACCCCAAGGGAGCCAGGTGGCAAGCTGTGATGTGGTCTTCACGACAGTCTTGGAGTCTCATGGCATTATTTTTGCTGTGCTTCATTGCCGGGCCAGTGTTGAAGGGCTGGCGACTGTAGACGCTACCTGTTGATGAGAGAAGTGTCAAGGAATTTGACCACATGTTTTAGAACTGCTGAACCCTATTAGGAGCCTCTGATGAACATTGAACTGTGGCTTCTTCTAAATGAAAGACTCAATCACTTGTTTGATCCGGTGAGGCTGCACTGCTATCCCTAAATTACATGGCCCATTGGAATCTGTCTTGGCCCATTCATTAGGTACACGCTGAATTGAACAGTGTTCTTCAGGTCTGCACTGGGCCCAGGTGAGCTGGGCGAGGACAGTCTTGTTGGAGGGCTAAGGATGGAATCTGACTGCAGGGCTACCAGGAAAAATTTGATGATGTTGATGAGGTGGAGACAGTAGGTATGGACAGTGCTTTCAAAATGCTGAGGTATGAAGAGAGAAAGGGCAATAACAAGAGGGTGGTGATACCTAGCCAGACAGCGTTCATTTTCTTTTATTTTTTCCTATTTTTTTCAAAAGTGGGAGAATTTGTAGGGTGAAGAAAAGGAGCCAACATAAAATGTAAGGTGGTATTTTCTCCATTCACTGATGTGACTTAATGTTTCTTCTAGATCAGTGGTTCCCAAACTTATTTGGCCTACCGCCCCCTTTCCAGAAAAAATATTACTCAGCCCCTGGAAATTAATTTTTTTTTTAATTTTTTTTTAAAAAATATATTTTATTGATTTTTTACAGAGAGGAAGGGAGAGAGATAGGGAGTTAGAAACATCGATGAGAGAGAAACATCGACCAGCTGCCTCCTGCACATCTCCCACTGGGGATGTGCCCGCAACCCAGGTACATGCCCCTGACCGGAATCGAACCTGGGACCCTTCAGTCCGCAGGCCAACGCTCTATCCACTGAGCCAAACCGGTTTCGGCTTTTTAAAAATTTTAATAGCAGTTACTCATCGCCCCCAAATGCACCTGTGGCCATCACCGCCCCCCTGGATCGCTGCAGCGCCCACCGGGGGCGGTAGCACCCACTTTGGGAATCACTGTTCTAGATGTTCTTAAGTGCATGGTTCATGGCCCAGTTCTGTACAAAGTGGGCATGATAAACATTTGCAGCAGAACAAAGGAGTTCCACCTGTAGAAAAAGATTGCATGGGATTGCTCACCTCCTGTGGTAGCCTCTTTCCTTCCCCTTCAGGATGTGGCCTTTGCCTGTCATTTTGCTTCACAATAAACCACCATGAAGATTTTAAATAAAAATCCATCTCCCCCATTAAGGGATGCTGCGGCCAATTTCCAGTGACATTCACTGGAATTCCAATGAGTTCTTCTCTTCCCTGACCTCAAACCCTCACCAACAAACTCTACCTATTTTTCCAAGTCACTCATTGAAGTACAACAACCCATAGGAAGACCCAGGGCTGGTGTGGCTCAGTAGTTGAGCGTAGACCTATGAATCAGGAGGTCAGAGTTCGATCCTGAGTTGGGGCTCATGCTCAGGTTGTGGACTCAATCCCTAGTGTGGGGTGTGCAGGAGGCAGCCAATCAGTGATTGTCATCATTGATGTTTCTGTCTCTTTTTCTCCCTCCTTTCTTCTCTGAAATCAATAAAAATATATTAAAACCAAAGAAGCTCCCACAAATGGCTGCAGGGACCAAATACTGATCTAGTCAGAGAATCATTTTCTCTCTGAGTGTCAACTAGTCATCTGTGAAATGGAGTACGAACACCTGCTTCAGAGGGGTGTTGTGAGGGAGGTGAGATTGTGGCTCACAATTGTATAAGCGCTTTTTAAACTAAGAATTGTAAATGGCAGAGTCTATTCAAATGTAAGGAACTGATTATTTGTATTCCTGTAGGCCAGTGTGGGTGTTCACATTTTATTAGAAACCTGACTTTTTCTCTAAGGGTCATATATAGTATCTGCTTCAGTCACTTTTCTCTTTTTTGACTTATAAAAGAAATTGGCCTGGAAATGGCAGCAATTGAGAAATTGCAGTGGTTTTTTGCTTCCTGATCTACAGTTGTAACAGACACAGCAATAACAGTATTCTCTATGTGTAGTCTCTTTCTTTTTTTCTAAGGAGTAAAAACCACTGACTGGAGTAAGTAATGGGAGAGTGGAGTTTCATCTGTGGCACCGCATGTCTTTGGAAGCCAAATGTTCTCTGACACATGAGAAATGGTTGAAGACATTTCAGAAATTATCCCTATTGGTAATGGTCCGAGGCACACACTGTGTAGGGAGTAATATAATCCAGTTTGTAATTTGTGCTAATTAACTGCTAGATGAAAAGAATTTCAGCTTTATTAATTTCATTTTTCAATAATTTGCACATCTGTACAGCACTGTACATTTGGATTGTGATGTGCAAATATATAATATTTTCAGTACGGCATCTCTTTCAGGTCAACTACACTCTAGACCAAAACTTCTAATGGGGACAGAGGATGAGACACGAGTTGTGCATTTATATCCTAAGTTTTCCTGCTCAGCACAGGAAGCATGTGGGTTGAAACAGTCATTCACAGAGATTGATGCTGAAATGTTTGGCTCAGGACTTTGTTGTTTCTGATGCCAACTAGCGGAAAGCATATTGGTGGTTTGAGGCCTTCGTAATGCCTCCTTCATTCTGGTAGAGTGACAGTCACAAAACAGTCACACTGTGCACATTGCCTCTACTTCATTCTGCTAGAGTGACAGTCACAAATACAGTCATATTTCTTTACTTCATTCTGGTAGAGTGACAGTTACAAATACAGTCATACTGTGCACATTTCTACTTCATTCTGCTAGAGTGACAGTCACAAATACAGTCATGCTGTGCACATTTCTACTTCATTCTGATAGAGTGACGTCACAAATACGGCCATACTGTGCACATTTTTGCAGTTCTTAATGCAAACAGAGGCCCTGAGTCCACGAATATATCTAAACCGCTTAGTAAACACTTAAATAGCAGAGAGGGCATTTGAAAAACCTATCTTTGGTGTTTGCATTTTCTAGTGTGAGTGCTTCTGTGTTCCACAGGGTTTTGTCCCTGACAGAAATTTCTGTGCCAAGCGTGAGAGGTAGAGACATGTGACTGAGTTGGAAGTGGAGTCAGAGAAGGGAGGGACGTGACTGACCACGGACCCCATGTCTCATCCCACAATCACCATGACTCCCGGGTTGATACTGTCCCTCTTGGGCATTGCTACCTTCCCGAAGGTTCTTGCCCTCTTCTATACTAATAGCTTGTCCTCTTCTATACTAACAGGATGAGGAGAGGTGGTGAACAGCCCCAGGCTGTGGAGGAGTTCTATGTGGCCCATGTTTCCACGTGAACCGAATGTGGCATTCAGACCAGAGGGCACATTTGTTTGGGCTTTTGCTGTCTTTTCCATTTCTGGGACGTCCCTTCTGTGTGTAGTCTTGGTGGGAGGCAGGCGTCCACCCTGGGTGCTCACAGGCACACCTCCTAGCACAGCCAACTGGACGCTCCTCCCTGAACTTTGAATCTTGAGCGAGCAGTTCAGAGAGGAAGGATGGTTGGATCTGCCTGTGGCCATGGTGGCAGCACTCCTGTGAGCACCTTCTGTGGAGAAAGCCAGAGTGAGTTCTTGCTCGCCTTCTGATGCTTTCCCTAAACTGGCAAGTGTTAGTTTGAGCCCTGCTATCAAGAGTCCAGACTGACATAGAGACCCCTTCCCACGGGTGGCCCCCGAGTTGCCATTGGTTCCACACTCTCTTTTTGGCCTTCCATTTTTGGGGCATTCTTGTGGGTCTTCTCCTGCCGTAGGTGGAGCATGGAACAGAATGCTGTCGTTTCCCATCCTCCGTTAGCCAAGGCTGGTTTACTTGAGGGAAAGAACCAGTGTCCTCTTGCCTTGTGTATGGCTAACGGGTGTCATCATGTTGTTTGTACCATCGTGGGACACCTCACCGTTCACGAGAGCACGTATGTACCTGATCCTTTGGATGTCTGAGTATAGACACTGCTGTCTAAGTTGTACAGATGAGCAAGCAGCTTCAATGAAGGTGACTCTCCCGAGGTCATAGGGCTGTTAACCGGCAGAAATAGGACTTGAACGCAGGCCTCCTGACTCCCAAACCACCCTTCTTGCTCATTCTGATACATCAAAGTTAGCCTTGTAATGAAATATCCTTCATTGAAAGACCACAGCTACCAGATTCAGAAGTCTCAGCGACCTAGAATTGAGGATAAGGAGCATTTGAGTAAGAACAGTTCCCAGCTGGTGTGGTCACCACAAGCAGTCTTGTTCTGAGTTCCCTGGGGCCATGTGGCTCACGTTAGGTCCCATTACCTGGGAAGTTCAGGGGCTGGTAGGCTGATCACCCTCTGTCTCCCTTCTCTATTTGAGACAATACTTGGCTCTGCAATGGTGATGGTCAAACACCAGCTACACCTAGGTCCTTCCCTCTAGTCCCAACCCGTCAGCAGCTTGTTCAGCCCCACAGGACAGCACGGCAGGCCAGCTCCCAAGTCTGGGTAGTTTACTTTGAAACTGCTCTTTTTTTTACCGAGCTATTTAACACTAAGAACTGGTTAATACCGATTAGGATCATCCCCAAATAACATTTTTTCCTCTCAAATAGTATGTGCTTATTGCCGATAGATTAGGACATACAAATAAGCAAAAAGAAGTAAAGAAAAATTAGGAAATACAAATGAACAAAAGGAAAGCAAGAAAAACTCTCATCTTGCCACCCAGAAATAGCCACTTTAGACATACAGTTTTCCAGACCTTCTTGCTGTTAAATCTTTATTCCCCTGTATTAGGTACTACTCTTAGCATTTTTACATACCTTATCTCACCAAGTCTTCCCAACTTGCAAGATATTATTATCCACATCTTGTAGAAAAGGGAACTGCGGCTTAAAAGGATCTGTCTAATTTCAAAGGTTGTACTCTTAACCATAATTATAAATATACATGTTATAAATGTATAAGTATTAAATGAATACTTATTGAGCACCTCCTCCAAAATCCATTCATGTTGCAGCAAGGTGGGTTGTGCAAAATGTGTGAGTGGTTGGCTGCAGCAGGGATGGGTCCAGGTTTTGCGGGGCCTGATGCTTATGCAATTTTGGTTTTCATTTTAAGAGAAAAATATAAAATTTTGAATACAGAATTAGATACAAAGTGAATATCCTGTATAATAAAAGCCCAGTGACCGAAATGGTGGAACAACCAGAGACCAGGGCGATGAGGCAGGCAGGCAAATGGTTAGGGGCGATGAGGCAGGCAGGCGAGCAGTTAGGAGCCAGCGGTCCCAGGTTGTGAGAGGGATGTCCGACTATGGATTGGGCCTAAACCGGCAGTCAGATATCCCCCAAAAGGTCCCAGATTGCAAGAGGGTGCAGGCCGGGCTGAGAGCCCCCTCCCCCATGCATAAATTTCATGCACTGGGCCTCTAGTTTACTTAGAACGAGAAAAGGAATCACAAGAAATCCCTGAAGCTTTGGAGCTTCAAGTTCCCTTTTTCCTTCTGCGCTCTTCTTAGGCAGTTGACCAGAAAAGCTTCCACAGTGAGTGTGGACGAAAAGGGCCACATGTAACCTGCGTGTTGGCCTTGCAAACCCAGAGACCTAAAGTAACCACAAAGGGTGGTTTGAAGTTAAGACGTTTTAAACTAAAGAGCTGTTTATGGTGGGTAGTCATGTCCCAGGCCGGCATCTTCCCTGACAAAGGTCAGTCTTTACCTTGACTGAGCTTATTGTCTTTTTGCATCGATGATAGCTTATCGTTGGAATGTCAAAGCGATTTTCCTTTCCCTGGAAGCCTCAAAGCACAGCCACCGCTCTGCAGAGACCACAAATCCCCTCGTTGTTATTGAGTTAATTCGTGACTGTTAACTATCCTGCACCCACCTAAGTAAAAGACATGTCTATCCTTTTTCGCTTTATCCAATCCCAGAGGTTTCCCTGCTTTGCTTTCTCCCACCTTCCTGATCTATCACCAGTGGATTTCATGTAACCCACTTACATCTCCTCTTTTGATTGTAACGTATAAAACAAGATGCAGAACTGCCATTCTCCGGAGCATTATCTCAATCCGCTGAGATTCTGTTTCCCGGCAATTGTAGACAGTTTGGCTCAAATAAACTCACAGAAATTCTTCACAGGTTTGAAGGCTTCTTACGTTGACAGTAAGGCTTCCTGATGGGAACCTGGCTTTTCCTCCTGCCCAGAAAGCTCCACCCGCCCAGGGCTGGTGTCAGGCAGGGGCCTGCTGCTTAAGCTTCTCTGTGTTCCCAGGCTCAGTGGGGGGCAGTGTGCAGGGGAGACTCTGGGTCCCAGGGGGGTGGCGAGGGGAGGAGGCACCGCTTCGGAGCCGAGAGCTGTGGGGGTGGGAGCGGCATTCCAGCAGGAGTGACACAGAATTCTTGTCCCATTTCAAGATGCTGTAAACATTGGCTGGCATCTTCTTCTCCTATAGTTTTATGGTTTCATGTTTTGTCTTTGTTAGATCTAGAGTTTAATTTGGTGGATGTTTTGGAGTAGGAACCTAATTTATTATGATTTCCCCTCAAATCGTAACCAGTTGCTTCAATACCATTTATTGGCAAAATTGTAAATGTTTAGTTCTAGACAATTATTTTTATTTTTGTTATGAAAGAGATCTTATAGCCTCACCCCTAATTTTTCTAACTGGCTGTTGTTGGTATGTAGAAAGATTAAAAAAAAAAAAGAATTTGACCCCTTAGCAAATTCTTAGTAATTCTGATAGTTTCCCCATTGTCAGGCCTTTTTTATCTTGTTTCTACTTTTTGAAACCTATTTTTGGAGTGGTGTTTGATTAATAAAATGCTAGGATGACTGGCCCATAGGCTGTGGGAAGTGGCCAGGGCATGGTGACCTGATCATGGTGACCTGACCAGGCAGGATAATAATTATGATTGAACAAAGTAGGGTAAAGGTCAGGATACCAAGAACTTGTGGAATTTATCGCAAATCATAGGAAGTCTGACCCAGTGTGAATCACACCACAGATCAGATCACATATCCTGACCTGACATTTAACTTGGTCACAGCCCTGCCCTGGTACCCGGCTGTCTGTTACCCCGCCCGCCCTGCCTATCATGGCAAATTGCTTACCCAGGTTGTTTAAAGGGATGTTGTGCCCGGGATGAACTTGTTCTGCCTGCGCTTCCCTGAATAAAGGACTGACCTCGCCAGAGATCAGCACAGCTTTTAGGGATTTCCCGAACGTTTGCGTGTGCTGCAGCACCCTGCCTTCAGATGCACAGCAGGCCTGCGTTGTCCCGGTCTGTGCCCGCCGGAAAGGCTGCGTAGACCCAGATCTCCCGCGTGGGCAGGCCGGCCTGGCCCAGAGCAGCAGTTTGCTCAGGCTGTGCAGTGGCATGGTCCTGGCTCTCGCAGGAGAGCTCAGTAACCTGAGACCTGCATCTGTGACTTTCGTGTGGTTTAGACCCATTTTTCTTGAACATTGTTTCACACTGAAGCAACATACTTTGTGGGCTTTACACCCCTGTGCGCACTAGTGAGTGCTCCCCTTCCGGGGAACTAGAAGGGGGAAGACCGCAAGGGGCACGGCAGTGATCTTACAGGTGCAGGTGTGTGGCAGAGGGAAGTGACCCCAGTGGGAGGGAAATTTGGGGAACCTTCTATTGGGGAGGGGGTGCTGGTAGCCATTGTATTTCTAATGAAGAAGAGCCCCTAGGAAGGGAAGTAAGTTAGCTTGCCAGCTCATTAGCAAACTTTCTGATCTGTTCCAGGCCCAAAGAAGGGAGAGGAGAGACAGCTGCCTCTAGCAGCTGCTGGGCCCGGGGCAAGGAGACCCATGGAGGCTTCCATTCCATGTTTCGAAATAAATATTTCATTAAAATTTTGTCTCAATTACAGTTAACTTTCAGTATTGTCCCGTATTAGTTCCAGATGTTCAGCATTATGGTTAGACAGTCCTGTACTTCACAGAGTCCCCCCGCTATTATAAGTACCCACCTGGCCCCATACTTAGTTATTACAATATTATTGACTATGCTCCCTTTGCTGGCTTTACAACCTCATGACTATTCTGTAACTACCAACTTGTACTTCTTAATCCCTTTACCCTTTTCACCCAACCCCCCAGTCCTTCTCCCCTCTGTCAACTATCAGTCTGTTCTCTGTATCTATGAGTCTGTTATTATTTTGTTTGTTAGTTTATATTTTTCTTTAGATTCCACATATAAATGAAATCAGATGGTATTGTCTTTCTCTGTCTGGCTAATTTCAGCAAAATGAAATAAATATCTCAAAGTTATAAGTTACCCTTTGTATAAATCCGGTTCTAACCTCCTCTCTTGATAAATATACCTTCATAGCATCCTGGGCAGCCAGATTCAGATTTAGAATTCTCAGACTCAAGTTCCTTGTCCAGAATCTCCCTGCGGTACATGTCTACACCCCTGGCCACAGGTCCCAAGTCTGTCTGCTCCCTCTGCTAACAGCCTCCCTTGTACAAAATGAAGGAAGGGTTCCACCTTTGAGAGCTTGGACCAGGCAGGTACTGAAGCAGGTCCCAGGGACCTGTGGTATGGTCTAGAACAGTGATGGTGAACCTTTTGAGCTCGGCGTGTCAGCATTTTGAAAAACCCTAACTTAACTCTGGTGCCGTGTCACTTATAGACATTTTTTGATATTTGCAACCATAGTAAAACAAAGACTTATATTTTTGATATTTATTTTATATATTTAAATGTCATTTAACAAAGAAAAATCAACCAAAAAAATGAGTTCACGTGTCACCTCTGACACGCGTGTCATAGGTTCGCCATCACTGGTCTAGAAGATGGGGCGGGGTCTGGGTAGGCACATCCCTGGGGCTCTGTGAGCTCCTGGCTCCATGGACGTGGCATGGCTGGAGGAAGTGTGAGCAGGACCCTCTAAGCATGGTGTCCAGGGCATAGGTTCAACCTCTTGCCCAGCCTAAGATAGATAGGGTTGGGGATGAACATGGGAGGAGTGGATGGAGCACATGGGAGCTTCGAACCCCATCCTGAGCAGGTGAGGTGCTGTAAGGGCTGAGCTCAGGCACCCCAGGCACAAGGGCCCAGGGAAGAGCCAGATTGTATTATTAGAAATGCCTTTTCCCCTTCTGGATTGTGGGTAATTCATGTTCAGAATTACCCCTCATCTGATGTAGACCTAGTGCATGTGTCCTGCCCCTGTCACAGACCCCTCTCCTTTCCAGCGCCCGGGTCTTCCTTATGATGTGGCTTTGGCGTTGGTGGTAATGGGTCTGATGCGGTGAAAGGAGCCAGTAGTGGGGTTGGAGGCGAATAGAGGGCAAATGGCTTCTCTCTCTGCTGCCCTCCCCTCACTCTGCTCTCACAGATCTGCTGGGCTGGTCCTCATTCTTTGCCCCAACTCCCCACACCCACCCAATACCTGTCTTTCCGTTTCATTTCTTTCCTCATTTTCTGTTTCTCTTTTTTGCCTGAGAATTTCTTTGTTCCTGATGGTCGGTGGTGGGGGCTTGGCAGGGACAGTGGGGGCTGCACAGGAGGTGGGAGACACGCCCCTTGCAGCCCAGTGAGCTGTGATATCACTGTTGTAGAACTACATATATTCAGGCATGTTACAAATTAAACAGGCTTTTGTGGGTTGACATGGAAACCCAACCATCTCTAATAACATTATTTCTGGGGAGAAGCACCTTCCCAGTTTCAAAGAACTGATGTGCAAATGAACTTCCAGAACAAAACGTGCTTGTCATTGTGGCTGTTATTTTTAGAAGTTTGGATCTGAAAGGGGCTCTGTGTACGTCGGTAAATGAATTGAATTAAGTCTAAACTGGTGTGTGGGGCCCCTTCCAGTTCCAGAGTGTCTCCGATTTTTGTCCACCTCCCTCATTTTCATAGGCCAGGAAACTGCTCTCAGAGACTGTGAATTGATTTATGCAAAACGAACACAAAGCTGTGGGCGGGACCAGGCCTGGGATCCCCCTTGCTTCCATCTTCTGTTACTATCAGGACGCAGGGGTGCCATTCTGGTCATCGGAGGACCAAGCCCCAGCATCCGTTTGGGGGTAGGTGGCTCAGGAGGACATGCAGGGGAGCACGGTGGCCTTGAACCCCCCTGGATGCTGTCGGCACCCACCTGTGCGCCCAGGAACCTCAGCACCGCTTGCACATGTTAGATTTCATACTCGTGACCATGTTAACATGAGACCGTATTTGAAGAGAAGGAGCAAGAATCATAGCTTTTTAGAGTTTAAAAGTGGCCACAGTGGTTATGTGCTCAACATTCTCAAACAGTGTCCTCCTCTGCATTAAAATGAGATGGATCTGTATGTGGAATAAATTATTGGATTTTTTTAATGGCTTTGTAGCATTCTTGAATTTCCTTACCTTTAAGAGTTCTAGTGCATAGAATAGTAACTACTGCATTTTAGAACCTGACGGCATTTATATTCTATGGTACCGACTGCATAGCATCCACGAGGCTGTTTGCCATCTGTGATACAGGCATCGCGGCACATCAGGGTGATAGAAATGGAAGCACCCGGCGCTGGGCCTGCCTGAACCAATTGTACTAATTGTGTGGTTTCCGTTCTTGCTGTCGTTGTTGTCGCTGTAGACAGGGATTCTCTGTCAGACGGCAGTCTCTTCCTATCTGGTTTCCTGGTGCCTCCTCCTTGATTTGGGGTGTTTTCTGTCACTCCGGAGGAATCGGTTTCCTATTCTGAAGAGCTCTTTCATGGGTCAAGAGGTGCAGAATTTCTTCTTTTTGTAAATGTTTTTAAGATTTTTGGTTTGGTACATTCCAGGAATCACTTTTCATTCCTCTCTGCTACCTTGGAGTCCTTTCAGTTATGGCTTCCCCACCTTCCCCCCCCCCCCCCGCCCCCCCGGGCCTTGTCCTGTACACCATTAGTCTTGGGTTTCTTTTCTTAATAAGCTGGCGACATAGGAGTATTCTTTAAGCTTATTTACCTTCTCTGTTGGGAGCCTGATTTGCATTTATGTCAGATATCATTAGTAATTGCTCAGCTATGAGGACAACATAAGACAAGACCTTGTCAAATTGAGTTGCCCTGTTCCCCGGGCTTCTCTGGGAACAGTCTGTGTTCTGTCGCTGGTTATCTGAAGAATGACCGGTCTGGAGCCTCCCTCTCCCTCTCCTGACCTTTGTCTGTTGGCTAGGTCTCAGTGTTTCACACTAATTCTCACCATCCGATCTCCTTTAGGCCACTAAGCGAATACAGAGACCTCTTTCTGCTTCCTGTCCATGCCCCCGAATGCTGGGTGTGAAGATTAAAGCGATTGTCTAATATTTGGGATTAGTCCCTGAGGAAATGACTTAGGAAATGTGTTTATAATGTAGCTGAGCAGTGGGGTATAATGTTTTTCAGACAATTTGAAAATGTCAGTCATCTGTGACTGAACATTTCCCACAGAGGAATTCTCCCTACCTCCCTGCTGACTTCTGTACCCCATTTCCCCCATCCACATACTCTCTCACTCTTCAAAGCGACTTTTCACACCTGTTCTTTTCTCCTCAGTCCTCCAGCATCTCCTCATCCTTAATTTCATTACCTGCTCCTTTTTATACAGCAACGCTACCTATTAGATTTTTCGTATTGTTCCACAATTTCTTGAGGATGTAATTTTTATTATTTTTTATAATGTTCTCTCTGTTCTTCAGGTTGGGTAATTTCTATTGATCTTCAACTTTTCTGGCTTTTCCTCTTTAATCTCCATTCTGCTTTTGAAATGATCCTATGAGTTTTTGATGATAGATATTCTGGTTTTCAGTTCTATAATTTTCATTTGCTCCTTATTTATAGTTTCTGTTTCTCTGCTGGGAACACCTAGTTGTCCATTGATTTTGAGAGCATTTACCTCATGGAACATAACTATAATAGCTGCTTTAAAGCCTTTGCTTGAAAATTCTATCATCTTGGTCATATTGAGTTGGCATCTATTGATTATTCTTTCCCTTGGGAACTGGTCACATTTCCCAGGTTCTTTCTGCATCGAGTAATTTTATATCATCCTGAATGTTGTGAATATTATGTTGTGTAAACTCTGGTTCTTTTTGTACTCCTCGAGCATGTTGGTGTTTTTTGTTTTGTTTGTTTTTTATTTTGATGTAGGCCGCTCTCTGTCTCACCCTCTTTGAGTGGAGGTTCCAACATAGTGGAGTTTTCCAAAGGCTCTGCTTTCTGTTCTAGGTCTTTCCTGACATGTGCCCCTCAAGGGTGAACTTGATTCTTGGGTGGTTCCAAGTACAGAAGTGAAGAATCCCCTTCCCTAGCTCTCTCCTCTCTGGTTCACTCACACTTTTTGGCTCATAGGAGAGAGACAGATGGGTTTTCTGTCTGAGATCTCTGACTGTGAACCTCTGTGAATGGGGCTCACCCTTGGGGCAGAGCCAAGGGAGAAGGAGAAGAGAGGGAGAGGAGAGGGCGAAAGGAATTAACCATTTGCAGGTTACTTTCCCAACTTTGCCCCCTTTCTACACTCTGCTTTTTTCTCCCAATGTTTTTTTATTGCTGTAAAATACTCATAACATAAAATTTACCATCTTAACCATTTTAAGAATATAATTCAGTAGTATTAAACCCATTAATAATGTTGTGCAGCCATCACCACCATCCATCTCCATAGCTCTCTTCATCTTGCAAAACTAGAATCTTTTTATCTTATAAAACTAGAACCCTATAACATTAGACAATGACTCTGCATTTCCTCTTCTTCCCCCAGGCCCTGGAAACCACCATTCTACTTTCTGCTTCTATGATTTTAACTATTCTAAGTATCTCATATAAGTGAAATCATACAGTAGTTGTCTTTTTTTAGTGACTGGCTTATTTCACTTAGGATAATGTTTTCAAGGTTCATCCACATGTCAGAATATCCTTCCTTTAAAGGCTAAGTAATATTTTATTATATGTATATGCCACATTTTGTATAACTATTCATCTATCGATGGACACTTGTGTTGCTTCTAAAATTTGGGTACTCTGAATAATGCTTCTATGAATATGGATGTACAAATACCTCTTTGAGACCCTGATTTCAATTTTTATGTATACATTAATAAATGCTGGATCATATAGTAATGCTAATTTTGTATTTTTAACCTTCTTGAAGAACCAACATACTCTTCTTTTTTTTTAATCCTCACCCAAAGATATTGATTTTTAGAGAGAGAGGAAGGCAGAGATAGAGAGAGGGAGAGAGAGAGAGAAAGAGAGAGAGAAACATTAATTGGTTGCCTCTTATACGCACCCCAATTGGGTAATGAACCTGAAACCTGGGTATGTGCCCTGACCAGGAATTGAACCAGCAACCTTCCAGTGTACGGGACGATGCTCCAACCAGCTGAGCCACACCAGCTAGTCCAACATACTCTTTTCCAGCTGCACCATTTTATGTTCCTCTAACAGTACATAAGGGTTCCAATTTCTCCACATCCTCACCAACACTTATTATTTTCTGTTTCTTTATTTTTTTTGATAGGAGCCATCCTAATGGACGTGAGGTGGTATCTCATTATAGTTTTGATTTATATTTCGCTAATGATCAGTAATGTTGAGCATCTTTTCATGAGCTTATTGGCCATTTGTACATCTTCTTTAGAGAAACATTTGTTCAAGCCTTTTACCCAATTTTGGATCAGATTTTGTTGTTGCATTTGCAGTGTTTTCTATATATTCTAATTATTAATTCCTTATCAGATATATGATTTGCAAGTATTTTCTCCCGTTCAGTGGGTGCCCTTTACTTCTGTTGATATTGTTTTTGGTGCACAAACTTTAATTTTTTATGAAGTCCAATTTGTCTATGTTTCCTTTCATTGCCTCTGCCTTTGGTGTCATATCCAAAAAAATCATTACCATATCTAATGTCATGAAGCTTTTGTCCTGTGTTTTCTAAGAGTTTTATAGTTTTAGGTCTTTGATCCATTTTTTGAGTTAATTTTTGTATATGGTGTTAGGTAAGGGTACAACTTCATTCTTCTGTATGTGACTCTCCAGTTTTCCCTGCACCATTCATTGAAAACACTGTCCTTTCCCCCATTGAATGGTCTTGGCATCCTTGTCAAAAATCATTAGACCGTACATGTGAGGGTTTATTTCCGGGCCCTTGATTTTATTCCGTTGGTTTATATATCTGTCCTTACACAGGTTTCATGCTGTTTTAACTACTGTAGGCACCATTTGCCTGCTTTTGTTTCCTTTTCAGAGTTCTCAGCTCTTTGTAGTTTTTCCAGAGTTTCTAGTTGTAGTCAGAGGGAGGATGGTTGTCACAGGCATTCACCAGTAAGATGGTTCTGTGATTTGAAATGCCTTATTGGCAGCACCCAGATTCATATCTCTTGCCTGTACCTCTTGCCTGAACTCAACTTCTTTTCAACAGTTATTGGCTGCAGCTAGCATCCTCACCTTCTCTATTTCCAGCATCTCTGAAGCATAGCCAGGTTGGTTGTGAAGATCCAGGAATTATGTGGCTCAAATGCTTAAACCCAGAAACCTAGTGAAGACTCTGAATTCCATTTCACCCTTGTTCCTTGCGTCCACGTCTGTCTGTAGTGCCGTGAAAGAGTGGCCATGTGGGTTATTCACAGAAAGGGCAGTTGTCATCGCAGGGTGTGTGTCCTCACTGCTAGTAGATGTGTTTTCTGCATGGTCTCTGTGCGCTACTGGCATTGTATTTAGGTAGGTCCTAGGAGTCTTTAGCTGTCCAGGTCTTAGGGCCGTTCCCAGCATCCTAAAGGCGTTAAGGGAAACACTTGCAGCCTGTTGGGAAGATGCTGACTGTATCTGAGATATGACTCAGCAGGAAGAAGAATGTTTGCTGCTTGTTCTTTCTAAGGCTACATTATAAATTAGGAAATCTTTTTAGATGGCCTCTGGATTTACTTCTCACTTCTGATTTTTGAGGATGTTATTCTGACAGTTAAATACAGTGCTGACAACCCAGTCTCCCACTGCCCCAGCAGGGAAACTGTTATTGCTCAGTGGCATCGTCCCATAATGAACCAGCTTAAGTGGTAAATGACTGATGTAGCCTGTTCTCGTTTTGCTTTTCTGAGTGCAGTCGTTTCTTCTTTGTCAAGTTTTATACGTGTTAAGGCTTTTTCCTTCTTCTTTATGTGACTGTGTGTTTTTATTTTTATGAGAGTAGCAATTTGATACTGCGTGGTTGGAATTTAGGATGAATAGTGGATTGTGAACTATTAAGAGATATACTTTTATGTTTTGGGCGTAAGCAATTATGTAATTGTCACCTTTGAGTAACTAGAAAGAGGGAAAATAGTGGAAGTATTTTCTGCATAGTCTCTTTGTGCTAGCTGGCATTGTATGTAGGTAGTTCCTAGGAGTGTTTGGCTGTCCAGGTCATAGGGCCGTTTCCAGCATCCTAAAGGCATAAGGGCAACACTTGGCAGCTGTGTTGGGACGATGCCGACTGTGTCTGAGATATGACTCAGCAGGAGGAAGGATATGATTCTCTTGGTGGAAGGAAGCCGCGGGGGAGGGGTGATGTTTAAGCATCACTGCAGCGGTAGGAAAGCCAGAGTGTCTTCTGCGTACTCATTCACTTTTTGGTTCATTTATTAATCCAGTGTTTATTGCATGTCCTGCTCCATACAGGGCACTGTGCTAGGTGGGCATCTAGGGAAGAGTTCCTCTCTGACATACAGAGTTGCTGCTGGTGGGGAGATGGGGAAGCCAGAGCACCTCTGTGAGTCTGATGAAAAGACGGTCAGGCGTGGGTGGCAGGAACCTTGACAGGAAGAGAGGAAGAGTGTGAGTATGCAGTTTTAAGATACTGCTGTCCTGTGCAGTTAAAGTGTACACCATGAACCTTAACACTGTTTATATTCAATTCTTTGCATTTCTTTTGAGGAAATAGAAGCAATACTTATAATAGTTTAAAAAGGGAGAAAGTCTAATTGCCCCACAGATCAGAATGATGAAATTAATCATGGTACCTTCTTGAGATAGAGTTCTCTGCAGTCATTAAAGATCATATTGCAGCCCGACTGGCATGGCTCAGTGGTGGAGCATGGACCTATGAACCAGGAGATCATGGTTCAATTCCTGGTCAGGGCACATGCCTATTGGTGGGTGTGCAGGAGGCAGCCAGTCAATGATTCTCATCATTGATATTTCTCTTTCTCTCTGATCTTTCTCTCTTCCTCTCTGAAATCAATAAAAATATATTAAAAAATCATATTGCATAATAATATTTAATGGCATGGGAAATGCCATCTAATGAGTGTGTGTGGGGGGCAGCCTATAAAGCAGTATGATTTCAATTTGGTAATGCTACGCTCTCCATCCAGACCAGCGGGGCTGCCCTCCTGGAATTGTAGCCATTCCTACCCCCCACCCACAGGCACTTCCAATGGCCTCACCCTGCTCGGCCACTTACTGCTCCATACTTACCACTTTCTAACATACTATACAATTTACTTGTTCATGTTATTGCTTATTGTTTTTCTTTCCTGATAGAATATAAGTTGCAGGAGGCCAGGTTTTTTTTTGTTTGTTTGTTTTTTTGGTCTATTTTTCTCACCAATGTATCCAAAAAGCCTAGAAAAGTATCTGGTCTGGCACATGGTAGATCCTAATTAATACTGCAATTGTTGAATAAATGTTGAAGGAAATGTGGTTGGATTATAATATAGGTGGTTGTTAAATTTTTTTCTTTTTCCTTTTCTGAATTTTAAGTATTTTTTAAATAGTAAACACAGATTGCCTCTATAATGAGAGGGGGAAAATCTTTAAAAAGATATTGTTACATATGAATTCCTCTAATAGCCCTGACTAGTTTACCTGGGGAAATGGCTGAAGGGACGATTGGAGGGGGCAGAACCAAAGATGTCCGTTGTGCACAGAGAACGTGTCGAGCCGATCTGGGACCTGGGTTCTGCTCTGCCCGTGGCTGTCCGCTGGGCTTTGTGCCATTTCTCCTGCTGCGCCCCAGGCTCGTGGCCGCCTGCGTGTCTTGCTCCTGCATCCTCCTTCCTATTTTTCCACTAGTTCCCATTTTGTGTTTTCTTCCACTGCCAGCTTCAGTCATGCTTTGTTTCTGTGGCCTCTGTGACTCCTCTGGCCACATTGTCCTTGGGGTGCCTACGGCACAGGCAGAGTGTGCCCTGCACACCAGGCTCCAGGAGGCCCCGCCTGGCATTGCTAGTTCCCGGCTCTCACAGCGGGCCTCAGGGGAGCCACGTTTGCAATGGACATTAACCAAAGGGGCTAAAGCTACCTTTGCTGGGAGCCAAGTGGAATCTATTTTAAGACAGAAACCATAGAAATACTTGGAGCACATATGCTCCACTTGCCTCACGTGTTATCTTTCCTCTGCAAGTCAATGACAAGCTGCTTGAGAGTAAGATTTCTCTTTTCCACTTTTCCTGTCTTCAGCAGCACATAAACAGTTCTGGTCTCCAAGTTGATGTCATATACTTGATGGTTGGTCCTTGGTTTCCCATATATGAGATAAATGTTTCTGACCCTCCAAGGGATGGCGTAGAATAATACAGGGGCAGGGATTCGAGCGTCTTAGGAGGCATTATATATGTATGCACATCAATATTTAATGACATTTTGGTATTAATAATTTAAAAAGCTAATAAGCTAAAGTGAAATATTCAGGATATAACTTGGCTAGCGTAACCTTCTGCTGTTCAAATTGTACAATTTCTATTCAGGGAATACAGATTGAATTTTTGGAAGCAATTAGACAACAGATTATTCGATAGGTAAATGTTGATTGCGATTCTGCTGCTTACAAGGGACTGCAGTAGGCGCTGAAGGGGCTGTGGAGGTCGGGGAGAGATTACATGTGATCTGGGGCAGGGGGACGTGCACGCGGTGGGGCACACGGTGGTGAGCCCAGAATGATGAACTTTGTCAGGTGGGAGGTTGTGGACGTGGGGAAATAAAGGATTCCAGGGGGAGGTAACAAAATCAAAGGGGTAGGGGGAGACTATTTGGAGGAGTAGCCAGTTATTCCTGGGCAGGACCGTGGGGAACATGCAGGTGAGGGGCGTGGGAGAGGAAGGCAGCAGGTGGATTTGGGCAGCGTGGAAACCTTCGTGCCGCAGTGAGAAGCTCTGTTATCGGCCCCAAGCCTTTGGTTATTTCACACTAGAAATGGGTTTTGAGAGAAAAGGCTTACAGTTTTTACATGGTTTGATAAACAGAAGAGTGACCATATGGTAGGATAGTGCCTTTCATCTCATACTGAAATTAATTAAGCGAGGACACATAAAATCAAAGAGAAAATTGTTTGCTTCCAGAAACAGGTTTTTTTGTTCTTTTTTTTTCCTCTCTGTGGTTGCATAGCTACTGGATTGGACTAGAGCTTACATTGGGAAATTGATTCAAACTACTGTTGGGGAAATGGAGGTAAATTTCACATATTTAAATTATTTTCTCAAAGCCATATAGCAAATTATTGAAATCTTTTTGAATCGAATCCATGTGTCTGGGCCCTAAGAAGCCTGCTAAGAAACCTTGTGATTTTCAGGATGTTATCAATGTGACTGATGCCATGTACATGCAGGGAGTGCTCTGACACAGTGCTGGTTCTGTCTTCCGCGTTGTGCAGAATGTGTTTCAGTCAATAGTTATCTAGAGCACATTTTAAAAAATGTGTTTTGGGGAGGACTCCAAACCAAGATTGCTGGAAATTCATAAATTATTTTTCAGAGAATTTCAAAAGGTCTCACAAGTATGATTTCCTAATCCTATGTGATTTATACCATTTTCTTATTTAAAATAGATGAGCAGTTTAGAAGTATATAACTGAAAATCTTTAGGCTTAAGTTTACTCACAAAGTAATTAATCAGTGACTTAATTTTTTTATGACTAAAAAATTCAACTTGTTTCTTGTTTAGTTTTTAAATTCTGAAATATATTCAAAGAAAGCCAGCTGACTCTGAAGTCCAAAGTTTGTCTATTTTTGTAAAATGTTGTGTGCATATGTATGTATATGTGTATGTGAGTATATGTGTATGTGTGTGTATGTATGTATGTGGTGTGTGTATATATATGTGTGTATGGTGTGTGTATATGGTGTGTGTGTGTAAGTGTGTGTGTATGTGTGTGTGAGTGTACTGGTGTATGTGTGTATATGGTGTATATATGTAAATGTATGTGTGAGTGTATTTGTGTATGAATGTATGAATATGTGTATATGCATATGTATCTGTGTGTGTATAAGTGTATGTGTGATTGTATGTATTTATGAATGTGTGAATGTATGTGTGTATAGTGTGTGTACTAGTATGTGTGTATTGTGTGTATGTGTGTATGTATGTATAAATGTATGTGTGAGTGAATGTGTGTATGTGTGAATATTTGTATGTGTGTGTAAGTATGTGTGAGTGTATGTGTGTGTGTGTAAGTGTGTGAGTGTATGTGTGGATGCATGTGTGATGTATGTGTGTGTGTGTGTGTGTGTGTATGAGAGAGAGAGAGAAAGAAAGAGAGAGAGAGAGCTGGGACTCTGTTAGTGGAGAAACAAGCTGAGGAACATCTGTTCCTACACTGTGTCCCTGAGTGGCTGCCAGGATGAGGTGGGATGACAGGAATGGAGGAAGGGACAGTCATGATTACTTTACATAATTTAAGAAGAAATGGTGAGAGGATGTGCGATTTTACCTTTCCATTTTGCATTTTTGAAAGAAAAGTAGAAAACATACTTATCAAAACTATTTTTCATAATGTAGATTATTACTATGTTTTTCATTTTGGAGCCAATTTTTCTCTCCCCCCGGGAAGTTAAAGGCCACAATATATGCTGCTGGTTTTCACTTTCTTAATTCATTTCCAGCTTCTCTTAATATCTGAGTTTTTACAGTCTTGTTCAACTTTACTAACCTCATTTTCAGAGGAGTTATAACCTGTACTTTAGTTATGTTTCCTTTTAAAATATTAAAAGTTCAAGAAAATTCCAAGATCATTCATGGCGTTTGATACTTTTTTCATATGCTTTATCACATTTTTGAATTCTTACCAATTTACTACTTTTATAATGAAAATGTGTGGATGGTATAATCTTACACTCCAGTCTCTGTGGTGTAATTTATAGTGATTTATGGCCTACGATTTTCACACTCTCCCTCACAAAGCAGCAAATGACCTTCTTGCATTTTTGAAAGTGCCCCTCATTTGAGGGAGAGATGTTGGATTTTGAATTGCAAATACCGTTTCCTCACTGTCATTGTGTGGTCATGTTTGGTTTATGATCTTGACCTGTCCATGCGCTAGTTGTGCTTTGTTCAACTACGGACCCATCTCTTTCATTGTTATATGGAGTAATATTAAGTCACTTCACACTTTAAGTGCTCAGGCAGAGTAGAAATTATGTCTTTTAAGAAAAAAATAGAAATTATGTCTTTTGAGGAGAAGATGTTAATACATGACGTGAAGTAGAATAGGAAGAATTAAGAGATGGGGTTTTCTTCATAGGGTTTGGGGCCAGCTACTGGGTTTCTCTGGGCCTCCGTTCACTCAGCTGTAAAGTGAGGGCAGCGGACTGGATGCTTTTCATTTCCCTACGTCACTGGCACTTTGTGTCTGACTGCAGAAGGCCAGGACGTGGGCTTTGGTGCTACGGGAAGAACACTAGTAGAATATCCTATTCCTTTTTCTCCAGCACGTGGATCGAGGCTCCGTGAGCTTTAGCAGAGCGTACAACACCCTCCTTTTAGTTAACATTTCACACACTGAAAGGGAAGGTTCTTGAAAGTTACTTGGACTTAATCTCGACAGGCAATTGGGAATGATTTCAAAAGGATGAAAATGACCTAAACCTGAACTGCCAAGTGAAGGCTGTCGTGAAGAAAATGTAAAAAATGAGGACAGTCTGACTGGAAAGATGAAAGATGGAGCTAAATCTGGAACATGATCAATGCTGGTGAGAGGAATGGGGGCCCTTGACTCCATCCAGGGAGATGAGACCAAGAGGTTACCTCTTGGAAGTTGAAATCATTTTAAGTGAGTAGAGGATATACTCTTTTTTTTTTTTGGATATAATATATGAGGTTTTAATGTAACATTTTAGGAATCTTGATATTTTTATGAGAAATATTATAATACCTAATACATTCTTCAGTTGATTTGTTGAACATATATATTTCCATTTAATATAAGATTATATAGTACATATATGCTTAGTTCACATTTGTTTTTTATCACATCTCACATCCCATGCTTTACTAAACCTCTCTCTTTTTTAAAAAATTTGTTTTATTGCTTAAAGTATTACAAAGAGTATTACATATGTCTCTTGTTTTCCCCCTTGACCTTCCCTTGCTCCCCTACCCCCCAGTGACTTGTGTCCATTGGTTATGCTTATATGCATGCATACAAGTCCTTCGGTTGATCTCTTAACTGCCCCCAACCCTCCCGGCCTTCCCACTGTAGTTTGACAGTCTGTTTGCTGCTGCTCTGCCTCTGTATCTATTTTTGTTCATCAGTTTATAATGGTCTTTGTTATCCATAAATGAGTGAGATCATGTGGTATTTTTCTTTCATTGACTGGCTTATTTCACTTAGCATAATGCTGAGGATATACTCTTTTATCAAGAGGATAATACATTTTTAGTTATTCATTATAACTACCCTTGCATAGTGTGTGAAGTATGGGGGAAGTTCATGTCCTTTGGGAGGTGAACAGGGGAGAGGACCACGCTGTCCAATGCTACTAGTCCACCCTGGTTCTGATGGCAGAACCAAAGCCTGTGCTTGGTGGACTGTGGCTCTGCTCCGTGGTTGTGGTTGCGTCAGCTGTGGGGGGGGTGAGGCCCATGGAATCCCAGGTGGGAGGCGGGAAAGAGGGGGGGGGAGTCATCACCGTGCAGGGAGATTTCAACACAGGCTGTGAATGAGAGCATTTATTCCTTCAAAAGTCCACTCACAGCCAGAGTAACTTTGAGACAGCTGCCTTTTCTTGATCCTTCCTTCTGAGTTCTGGCTCCTAGGTCTTATCTTAGGAGGCCAGCTAACTATGTTGAAACAATTTTAAACACGATGTTCACAGACTGAAAGAACCATGGTATTAACACAGTTCGGTAGTGGATACTTTACAAACAAGTTTGTATTTTATATTCAGAGATTCCAAATGTATCAGTGAGGGTAGTTTGGAGCTGGGTAGAAAGGCCATGTCTTTACCCAGCCACCCGATGAAACCAGTAATGATTTCATTCTTCTCCTAGATTTACAGCTTTGGAACATGTTTTCACACAGATCTGAGGAACATTTGGGAAGAATATCTCAGTACGGAGAGGTGATGAGGGCAGACCTGCTTTATTTCCAGGGGCCTATCCTGAGCCATTGCCTGGGCACCTCCGAGGGGGTGGGAGAGGGCCTGGGTGTGGGATGCTCTCTCCGCTGGGCGTCCCTTTGCTGGTAATTGGAAGTCTTTGCTATGATGAGAGTGTCATTTTGGTTTTGTATAGAAAGTGACATTTGTCTATTGTTTCGAAATTGCCAGAGTCTCATCAAAGCCAGATCTGAAAGCAATTTCAGGGTCAAACCAAACCCCAAGGAGAGAGAACTGCAGCACTGGGGGGGAGGAGGGCTGGATTATCTCCTCGGCTCTTCTCAGCTGTCATTCCTAAGATTCCTTCCTGATGAGTTGAAACTTTTTGCACAACAGAAATGTAGTATTACAACAGAAATGTAGTATTACATATACATTTATCTCCTTAAGTATATACATTTATCTCCTTAAGTATATAGTGTAGTCTTCCCCCTTGTCCCCCTCCCCATGCCCTAATGGTGATCATTCTTTATACCTTCCTTACTTCCTTACTTGTCCGAGGTTGGAGCTGGTGAAGCTCCAGGAGCTGCTGCCATCCCTGGCCGTGCCTGCCTGGCGTGTCAATAAGGGGCTTCTTTGCAGCCTCTACGATTGTCCGTTCCCAGCTCACGAGAGCATGAATACTGTGCTGT
>NW_005871242.1:1022667-1034089 GCF_000147115.1 Myotis lucifugus | reverse complement strand
CAAAATAATCATCCAAAGAAAAGCATAGGCTTTTCATACTAATTTAGCATTAAGACAGGGTAAGAGATAGAAAACTACCATTGAGTGCAGACCTGATTCTAAGTCATGGATGGTGGAAAATATCCACATCAGGACTGTGGTTATCTTTAAACATGTTGATGTTGTGCCAGGGAAGTGGTTTCCCGACTGTTTGGGGGATCTGTGGCATTGTAGAGGCAGAGC
Organism: Myotis lucifugus; assembly: GCF_000147115.1. NCBI lineage: Eukaryota > Metazoa > Chordata > Mammalia > Chiroptera > Vespertilionidae > Myotis > Myotis lucifugus. The sequence continues at coordinate 1,033,867 of NW_005871242.1, read as the reverse complement.
GATCATGATGGATGAGAAACAGAACAGAACCGTGGGCAGAGAACATGGTGCAGTAGTTCCGGCTTATCTGCGGGAGGTAAGACCCCCAGTGGGTGTTCTGAACCCTACATGTGCTTTGTTTTTTCCTGTACATACCTCCCTTTCCACTTGAAGGAGGCACTTGACTGCTTCTCTTGGGCATCCCTGAATTGCCGGTATCACCCCTCCTGCACTTTGGGGCTATCACTAAGTAACATAAGCAGGACTTAGACACCAGCACTGTGATAACAGGACAGAGGATCTGATCACCTAGGCGGCTACCGAGAGACCAGTGGGTGCGGAGCATACACAGTGTGGACTTGGTGGACGAAGGGATGATGATGTCCCGGGACGGAGCGAGCACTGGCCATGCTACTCAGAAAGGCATGCCATTTAAACGTTATGACTCGTCCGTTTCTGGAGTTTCTCACTTACCATGTTCAGACTGCAGTTGACTATGGGTACCTGAAACTGTAGGAAGCAAAACCTCGGCTAACGGGAAGCAGTTCTTCCCGGTCTGTGTAACTCTGGCTGTTTTCCCATTTTCCCTTTGTTGTTACAGATGTGCCTGGCACTATAGGCAGGCAATGCCCAGGTTTCGACCTTTCCGCTTGTCCACGGGGCGGAGAGCTGGAGGCAGAGGCATTCTCTGTGGGGAGTGGCTGAGGGTGCAGGGCGGCTGGCTGCGCAGGCCCCCTCCTGAGGGGGGAGAGGGCAGCGCTGCCCATGCCGCAGCAGATGGTCCTGCCGTCTCCCCATCACTCACAGGGGGTGGTAGTGACGGACCCAGTGAAGCTTCCACCAGTGCTGGCCGCTGTGACCAGCGGGGTGAAGCCCAGCACATGTCTCTTTCTGATGTGCTTCCTGCACACAGGCGTGCGTGGGGCCAGCTGCTGTGTTTCGCTTCAGGACGGAAAGGTTTCCGACGGGGAAAGAGGAAATGATAGAATGATAGGAGGCTTTTCCATAGAGAGGAAATACCATTTCCTAGCAAATACACAGAGGTTCACTATTTAGATTGCATGCAATTATTGGGCGAGAGAAACCTTTTTAACCAAAACATCACCTTAACGTTTTTTCCCCCTGAATTGAAAATGTTTTATTTTGTTTTACGTACAAAGAGCTAGCATTGTTTCTGCGATAAGGTAGATGTCTTGAATGACCCATTCATGGAAGCTCACTTACTCCAACTTAATGACGCCTGTGTCCTCTGAGTACTGATGGAAACACTTGGCCGCACATATTGAGGCCACGTTTCCGGACCAGACCAAGCCGATTGAGCGGATGCGGCAAGAACGAGAAACCTGGCCGAATTTCCTCCCCTGTCTCCAGGGGAGCTGCTGGTGGCCCATCTTCCTTGCTTGGGTGCAATGAGGCAAAAGATTTAGCAAACAAATCCATATTCCATTTTAACTTTGATTTTTTAAAAGTCAGCCCAGCCAGCATGGCTCAGTGGTTAAGTGTTGACCTCTGGAGCGGGAGGTCACGGTTCGATTCCCGGTCAGGGCACATGCCCGATTGTGGGCTCGATCCCCAGTGTGAGGCATGTAGAAGGCCGCGGATCAATGATTCTCTCTCATCATTGATGTTTCTATCTCTCTCTCCTTCTCCCTTCCTCTCAAAATCAATAAAATGTATTTTGAAAACATCAGAGTGTCGGGAGCATAAATTTATGTTGTACTTGCTTTAGATACCGAGTTTCAATAAAGAGCAGGAGAAAATGCAGAGAGGGATGACTTTACATGATAGGCGGGAGAGGAGCTGCGGCCGGAAGGGAGAAAAGTGAAATTAGGAAGGGAAATAGTGGGTGTGGAATATGGGCTTGTTTACGAAATCTTGAAATATTGGGATGCAAGCGCGCTCTTTGGTCAAAGTAAGTTTAAGAGGAGACACTGTTCCAAGAAGAAAGACTACTGAGGAGCTGGAGAGGCAGGACAAGTCCACGACCTGACGTGCTGGTGGTGGCTCCATGAGGACGTCTGTTAGGAGTAGAGTTGGACCCGAACTTCAAGGCCCCTGCAGAGGGATGACCACATCCTCCCACAACAACAGAACATTCTGGGCGTCGGTCGCATTTATTTTTATAGGGGCCGTAACCCAGAGGATCGTGAAATAGATCAGGAATGAAGGTCCTTATGATAATCCAGACTACATGTTGCCTGTGTTACTTAAAAAAAAAAACACTTATAGAGCCATAGTGGTTAGATTATTAAATGAATTACCGCCTAGAAAGCTCTTAGAACACAGTCTAGCATACGATCAGCATTCAGTAAGTGTGAGCCATTATTATTTTGGCCATAATTGGCCGCTGTCTCTTCCGGCACGAGAAAAGGTGGGCACCTGTGCAGGTGCCTTGCTGGAGGGTTATGTGCTCTGATGGTCAGGGTCTGGGCTGACAGCGCTGTAGCAACAGATGAGGCAAAATTGGATGATCTCCTAGCCTTCAGCCAACAACCCAGGCGGCGATGAGCAGGGTGTGTGTTCTGTACTCATATTACAGGACATTTGAAAAGTCTCAAAGAATGAGCTGTGATGCCAGATCCCTCACACAGACACTGCTGGTTTGGTACATTCCTTAGATTCTAGAGAGTTTTTTCACTTCAAATGTTCTACCTTCATTTTATAAACAACTGTACGTGGTATTGCCACGTGACTGCAGCATTCCACCGGGGCCGCGTGCTGGGTGATGATCGTATGAGGTACTCTCTGCTCCGTGACTCATCTTCACATGCTCTGAGCGGAGCCTCTGCCCTGTTTCCAGGAATGAGGCCTGAGGCTCCCAGCACCCTGCAGCTCTGGGGGGGGGGGGATCAGAAGGCCCTCTCCTGATAGGATGAGGTCCCTCCAGGAGGTTTCGGGGATGCACATCCTACTTAAGAATGTGGTGTTTGGCTCTGTGTAAGAGGGAGTGTGTTCGGAGCAGAGGAGGCACTGGCTCCTGGTGCTGGCGTTCTCATCTTCGATGCTCTCGCCTTTGATGTAGGGGACTGGATGGGGTGGCTCTGAGAACACTCCTTTTGCCAGTGGAGCTGTTCGTGAGGAAGCGGGTGGCCTTCTTTGTTATCCGGTGTGCCTTGTGTGATGGCACTCAGAACCCCAGACTTTTTCGATGTAATGGGGCAGGCGGTTCTGGTTGGAGGTGCAGTTGCCTCCAAGCCAGCTGGCAGCAGGGAAGCGCTGGGATTTCCCACTATTTTGCAAGATTATAATCTTCTGGAGGATGTGGCACCATCGTGTTATGGAAAGATTATGGGGTTGAATCTGACTTCTGCCACTCATCAGCAGTGATAGAAGGTGTAATTATCCCCAATTTACAGATGAGGAAATTGAGGCTTAGGGAGATTAAGTAATTTGCCTGAGGTTGCATAGTTAAGTTAAAAGAGCCGGGATGATCGCTCAGGCCTGTCTGGCTCCTGGACTGCACTCTTAAATCTCCCATCTCTCTCTCTCTTTTTCTTTCTTTCTTGTCTTAAAATTGTGGAGCAGACATTTTTATCCTCTTTGGTCCCATGGCTAGGACAGTACGGTAGCCCCTTTGTAGTCACATGTATGAATCGTAATGAAGAATGAACTTCACAGCCCCACAGATGGACCTGGTCTAAATCAGGGCCTGGCCACGTCCTAGCTGTAAGACTGGGCAAGTCACTTCACTTCTCCGGGCCTCAGTTTCCTCATCCATAGGCCAAGGACGACGATAGAACCTGCCTTGTAGTTATTAGAATATTCAATGAATTACCGCCTAGAAAGCACTTAGAACAGAGTCTAGCATACGGTCAGTGTTCAGTAAGTGTGAGTCATAATTGGCTGCCATCTCTTCAGGCACAAGAAGAGGTGGGCACCCTGTGGTGAGCAGGAAGCACAGCTGTGTACCCTGTGCAGGTGCCTTGCTGGAGGGCTATGTGCTCTGGTGGTCAGGGTCTGGGCTGGCAGCGCTGTAGGTTACAGAGGAAGCACAATTGGATGATCTGCTAGCTTTCAGCCAACAAGCGAGGCAGCGACGGATAGGGGGTGTTCTGTGCTCTTAGGATGGAAAAAAAGAAAAGAAGAAAAGAAGAATTTAAGCTGGTATCCAATTTTGGGGAAAAACACTTTTATGGTAATTTATGAGATCTGGGCAGATTCAGTTCGAATACTTTTAGAGCCAGTACCGAGAGGCACATTCTGAGGGATGCCTATGACTGATTGTCGACTCCTGAGAAACGTTTCGTTTTGTGGGAAACACACAATTCCTTGCAGAAGGCTTTGTGGAAGTGTTTGGATTGGTGATGAAAATTAATGTTTGGGGTTGATGCCGAGTGTGGAGGGCATCTAGGACCAGGGGAAGAGCCCTAGTGAAGGATTGGGATATAGTTGAGGCAAAGAAAGGGTTGCTAAGAGTTGAGAGTGATAGATGGGAAATGATGGAAGACATAGGCAAATTGGGACTGGATGATAGTATTCTGTTTTTCGGTATAAATTTAACACGATGAGCAGAGAAATATCGTACATCCTTCTTCTGGGAGAAACCTTGATAAACTTGCCCAGAATGTATATTCCCATAAAGGAGAATTGGACATTGAAATGCCAAAGCCATCCTGCAGAAAATGTTCATGGTAAAGAGAGGTAAAAAAATAACCTTTGCACTATCAGTGAGAATTGAACAAGTGATTCCATTACCTAGATTAATAGAAAAACCATTTATGAAGCTAGTTACTCACAGCTTCCCATCAAATGTAACTAGCCATCAGATACTGGCTTTTGTGTATCACACCTCAAGGACCTATTTAACACACAGTTTTGTAGATGAGAAGGTAAATACTATGTATTACTTTTTAGCCCCCCAATTGCCTTAGAGGAGTTGAAGCCAGCTAAAATACCATGGCTGATAAAACTCTGGTGGAGCATAGAACTTGCTTGGATTTTGGAATTCCTCATGACTTTTCTTGGTGGTTACTATCTTGATATATACCTTAATAAAGTATGGTTGGTTGAATAATAATTAGCTATCATTTTTCTATCATTGTTTTGCCTGAGTGAGCTCTCAAGGTTGAAACCAAAGAACTTATATACTTACTAGAGGCCCGATGCATGAAATTCATGCAAGAGTAGGCCTTCCTTCCCCCAGCTGCTGGCACCGGCTTCCCTCTGGCACCGAGACCCAGGCTTCCCTCCTCCGGCAGCCGGCAGGCACCCGGGACCCGGGCTTCCCTTGCAGCCCCGGCTTCGTCCGGAAGGTTGTCTGGAAGGATGTCTGGTCTAATTAGCATACTGTGCTTTTATTATTATAGATATGCATAGCCCATGGACAAGGGCAATAGGGTAGTGAAGACCTGGTGTGGGGGTAGGGACAGGGAGGAGGGGAGATAAGGGGAGGAAATGGGAGATATTGCAATACTATCAACAACAAAAATATATTAAAAAAAAGAAGAAAAGTGCCTTAAAGACAGCTTGTATCTGAAGACTACAAAGCTGATGCCTGAGACTTCTCCGCCTCAGGCGTCTAACTGATGATGTCTGGACACTCAGCACCATGGGGCTCAGCCAGTGTGCCTTATTGGACCCTCCACTGACCTCCGCCGTGGAGAAGTTCAGGTTCTTAACATTGGCTTTAAAGGCCCATGTGGTCTGCCCCATGGTACTCCTCTGCCCTCGTCCCCTGGCTCTCCTCACTGCCTCTGCCTCTCATGCAGTCCTTTCCCAAACATCCCAAGTGTGGGCTCATCTCCAGACATTTGTACTTTCTGTTCCCCTGTCTAAAACACTCTTTCCATGATGTATTTGTTACTCCCTTGTTATTTTTTCTTAAGTTTTTATTTATTGGAGAGAGAGAGAGAGAGAGAGAGAGAGAGAGAGAGAGAGAGAGAAACATCAATTATTTATGCATTCATAGATTGCTTCTCGTATGTGCCCTGATCAGAAATTGACCCCACAACCTTAGTGTATTGGGATGATGCTCTAACCAACTGAGCTACCAGGCCAGGGCTGCCCTTGTTATTGCTTCCCTAGCCTGTATTAATACTAGATTGACCTTTATTTTTCTCTCATCACAAGACAAGTATTATGTCACTATTTTTTGATTTGCATTGTAGCTCTTGAGAAATCAGCTCCTGGTTGCTCCTTTGAAGGTAATCTGTCTTTTCATTCTGGCTGCTTTTAAGATCCCTTTGTCTTTGGTGTTCTGTGTTAGGTGTGGAGGTCTTTTAATGCATCTGTTTGGAATTATTGGATCTTCTGTGTCTCTGGATGGGTGTTTTTATCAGTTCTAGAAAACACCCAGCTATTATTTCTTCATTTATTGCCTCTGATACATTATCTTTCTTTTCTCATGGAAATCTAACTGGATCTGATAGACACCTCCAACATTCTCATGTTTTTTAACTCTCACTAAATATGTCAGTTATGTCCTTCTCTGCTTTATTCTCAATAATTTAATTCAGCTTTATCTTAAGGCTCACACAATGTCTCTTCCTCAGTGTCTAGTCGGAAACATATCCTTTGTGTTTTATTTTTATTTATTTATTTTTTATCTTTAATTTCTTTATTGGTTAGGGTATTACAAATGTGTCCTCATCCCCCCATTAACCCCCAAGGCCCCCCCCCCCACACTCATGCTCTCATCCCCTTGTTGTCTGTGTTCATTGGTTTGGCTTATATGCATGCATACAAGTCCTTTAGTTGATCTCTTTCCCTTACCCCCACCCCATATCCTTTGTGTTTTAAATGTCACTGATCTTACATGCTTTTATTGCTAAAAGTTTCATTCAGTTATTTTAAAAATCAGCTTATTTTAATAGTGTCTTGTTTCATACTCAATTATCAATTGCTACTTTCATTACCTTAAACATAATTGTTTTATGTTTTGTGTTTGATAATTCCAATATCTGAAATCTTTGCTGATTTTTGGGGGTGGGTGTTGCAGCTCATTTTTGCTCCTGTATATTTGTGACTTACAAGTGTAAGTTCAGTTTTTTGTTTTTTTGTTTTTTAAAATGTAAGATGTCCTTTTTAAAAAAATATATATTTTATTGATTTTTTACAGAAAGGAAGGGAGAGAGTTAGAAACATCAATGAGAGAGAAGCATTGATCAGCTGCCTCCTGCACACCTCCTACTGAGGATGTGCTTGCAACCAAGGTACGTGCCCTTGACTGGAATCGAACCCGGGACCTTTCAGTCTGGTGGCCGATGTTCTATCCACTGAGCCAAACCAGTTAGGGCAAGTTCAGTTTTTTTTGTATATTTATCTGTGGGGCTTCTTGGAGGTCTAGATTAAAGGTGGGTTCCTCTAGAAATTTGTTTGTTGGCTGCCAGATGTATTGAGTTTCTACCAACCAGGGACCACCTTAAAACAAATTTTTGGCTTGAGGTTTTCCAGGCCACCCAGGCACTATGAATTTGGACTGGAGGTCCTATGTGAGGGCTAGTGTTTGATGACAGATTTTTAGGGGAGTTTTTTTTTTTCTTCTTCATATATTTATAGGGTTTGAGATAGTCAAATTTTCTTGCAGTCCTTGGGAGGCAGCCATAATAATTGTTGATATCATGACATAAATTAGAAAAAGCCACTGGTTCATAGGTCAACGCTCAACCACTAAGCCAAACTGGCCAGGGCAAGTTGCCCTCACTGCTGCTTGAAATGTACCACCACCCCATTCTGCCCTAGTCCTGCACAATCTTCAGTGCCTTACTCAAATCTTCCATTCCCTGAACAAAAATCCCTAATGTCACCTCTCTCATCCGAATGGCATCTTCTCTTCTGAATGACCAGAGTAGCACGGGTGCATTTATCATAAACTTACTAATTTTTGTCGCTTACTCTTTTTCAATCTTATCTCCATTACCAGACTGCGAGCTGCATGTTTTATGCGTCTTTCTGAGTTCCAGAGTACTCAGTGGAAAGCCTTAAGCAGATAGTTAGAATATTTTTGTTCAATAATTAAAGGAAAGAATTTAATTAAATAACAGGATGCAAACCTGCTAAACAAAGGATTACAAACGGCTAGCAATTTGGATGGTGCATAAAGATTCTTGAAATCTCACATGCATAGTTCAGAAAGGCTGTCACAGTGGGCGAAAGTCTTCTCTGGGGAATGGCGTCCATGTGATAAAGAGCTTAGACTTTTTTTTTGCATTGACTCAATGTTTGAGGTTTAGAGTGGTTTGGCAAAACGTCTGTCTGCTCATAATAGAGCAGAGGTCTGTCACAGAGGAAAAATCTAGGTTCTCTTTCAGGAAAAAGGAAAATGATTTTTGCCAGTCATTGTTTTTTATTGTTGTTTTGTTTTGTTTTTTTTTCAAAGAGAGATTAGGCCACATTGTTCTACAAAAATTACTGCCCTAAAATTTATTTGATTATTACTCAATTTGTTAAGTGAGTGAAGGCATGTCTCAATTTCTCTTCCTTTTCAATTATTTTCCATTAGGAGGTGATTTTTGAACTTTTAAGAAATTATATTTTAGTGGTAATGGAAAATGCTTCCTTTTAAATCTCGAGTTTGCTTTATCTCAGTGATTTTCAATGGGTGTGCTGCAAGAATCTTTAAAACATGCCATTCCTGACTATTTAGTCAGGGGCACTGACTTCTTTTCTCTTAGACTGTCAAATTTTAAGAAGTGACAACAGCTAACAACAATGTGAATGACTAAAAATTATGCCTTTTTGGGGGGGGTGGTTAGATCACTGTAAAGTATACTATACTTTTAGGTGTGCTGCAGAATTTTAGTAATTAGTTAATGTGTGCCATGAGATGAAAAAGGTTGAAAATCGTTACTTTATCTGATGCTTTTGGAAAATATACTTTGTACTGGGCATTTTTTATAAATGACCTGATCTAAATCTTTAAAGATCCCACAAGATTTTCATTTTAAAGATGGGGAAACTGAGGCAAAAATAACGTGTTCTGATGATGCAGTCGTAGGGGGTGGGGCTGTTATGATTTGGGTCTAGGTTCCCCCGACTACGGGCTCTGCTCCTCTAGTATGTCACACAGTCACAGAGTTAGCTTCGCAGTATGATTGGGTCAGATTTTAAATGTTAAACATTAAACGTGTTTAAAGCTCATTATGATATTAACAGGATATGACCTGGTAGGAAAGTGATTGAGTATTTCTAGTTCTTGTTTATTTCGTATTTGGAGAAACAGCTGGAAAATATTATGTTCCACGGCTGTGATTGCCTCGATGACTAATGTTTGCACCCTCGTGTGGAGGTTCCCAGGCGCTCTAAATGTAGTCAGTAGGTGTGTTTTCAGTGACTGTGGAACAAGGCACTTTTGTGCACCGCGCCTGCGGAGAGGGTGCAGGGCTCTGACAGGGCCCTGCTTTTGGTGGGATACCACCTAGGATGGCTTCCTCACAAGGAAGATGAGTTCCATTACAGAGGAGAGTCGGAGGGGCGTGTGGAGGTGTGCTGGGCAGTCAAAAACCTACAGCCACCGTGCACTTTAGGATAACTAAGCAGAAGTGTGGGTGAGTAGCTGGGTGTAGGGGCCCGATGCTCAGAGAAATGTACCGTTAAAGATTCGGGTTGAGTACCAAAGGCATGCAGATAGAAGGGGCTTAAAGCCATGGGGTTGGACTAGGGGCAGGGTCCTGAGGCAGACAGCAGGCCATGAAAAGGAGCCTCCCGGTGGTAGTGATAGCAAGTGTCCAAGAAGCGGGAGTGGGAGACCGCTGCAGTCAGAGAGGCAGGGTTGCCATCTGTCGGAGCATCAACAGGGTCAACCCTGCCCAGAGCTAAGCTCCTAGTCACATGGAGAAGTCTTCATTGGAGTCATTTGGCAACATGTGAGAACTATGAGAAATTAAAACTGACAGGAGATGACCACCAGTTGGAAATGTGGGTTGAAGAAGCAGAGAAACAGAGAAACAGAAATGTTGTGAGTTGGGTAACTAGGAGGATGTTGGCCAGTGAATCTGGGAGGGTGGAGCAGGTCTGAAGAGAGGGGGTAAGATTCAGTTTTCATCCGTTCAGAATTCACTTCTAAGGCTTTAATTAAAATAACGAATTTATGACTCTCAAACCTATATTCCATCAATTATTACATAGAGAGGAATTCAAAGCAGGGACCAGGTGAATGGAAACACTTGAAGGAGGAGGAGGAGTAGCATGTGAAGAAGGCTGAAAGCCAGAGAGGCCACCAGCAATAGAAGCTGGTGTCGTCTCTTAAGCCAAGGTGGGGCCGGTGGTGGGGGGAGAGTTTGAAGGAAGGGGTGGCTGTCAGTAGTTTCCATTGCTAGAAAGGGATCAAGTGAGTTAACGACTGAGAAGTGCCCATTGATTTTGGGAAAGTCTCTTTACAGAAAAAGTAGTGGGGTCAAAATCCCATTGGTACAGGGATTTTAAGTGGATATGCTTTCCGCCTCTCTCTTGCAGCCTGTAAGATTCTCTCTTTATCCTGAACATTTGCCATGGTAATTATGATGTGTCTTGGTGTGGGTCTTTTCGGGTTCACCTTGTTTGGGACTCTCTGGGCTTGTGTGACTTTTTTCTTCCCCACCTCAGGGAAGTTTTCTGATATTATTTCTTCGACTAGGTTTTCTAATCCATGTTCATCTTTCTGTTGTTCTGGCACCCCTATTATTCGTATGTTGCTTCGTTTCATGTTGTCCCAAAGTTCCCTTAGGCTCTCCTCCTGTCTTTTAATTTTTTTCTCCATTTGCAGTACAGTTTGAGTGTGTTTTGCTTCCTTGTCTTCTAATTCACTGATTCGGTCCTCCGCTTCTCCCAGTCTACTGTTGATACTTTCAATGGTGTTTTTTATTGCAGCTATGTCGCTCTTCATTTCTTCTTGGGACTTACTTAAGTTGTTGATTTTTTCACCTGTTTCTTCTAGCTTCTTGCATACGTAGTTGAGTTTTTCATCTGTTTCTTCTTGCTTCTTGAACATCCGGTGCATGTACTCTAGGAACCTTATTCTGAATTCTTTTTCCGTCATGTTGCATATCTCTGTCTCACTTAGCTGCTTTTCTGGCGAGTCCTCCTTTTCTTTCCTTTGGGGGTTTCTTTGTCTACCCATGTTTGATCTCACTGACATTACTAGTTGTTGAATCGTTCAGTGGCTGGACCCTGGGTGGCAGTGGCTGCTCCCTGGGTGGCAGTGGCTCCTCGGTCTGTGGTTGCTCCTTGGGCGGTTGTGGTAGCAGCGGCTCCTCTGTTGATAGCAGGGCCTCTGATGGGTGCTGTTCACAGTTGTGGTGGCTCT
>NW_005871242.1:1008956-1022216 GCF_000147115.1 Myotis lucifugus | reverse complement strand
GGAAAATAAAAAGAATAAGCAGTCTAACCTCACAAACACTCAAAAAAAAAAAAAACAAACAAAACAAAACAAAAAAAAACACAAAAAAACAAAAAACAAAAACAAAAAAAAATATACTCGTCAATCAGGCAAACAACGATAAAACAATAGAGAGAGAAAAGAAGAAGAAGAGAGAGAAAAAAAAATGGATAGTGAAGGAAGATGAGGGAAAGGTGTATAAGGATTTAGAACAGGGGATTGGACATAGGATATTTAAGCAGGGTTAAATTTTGACAGAGGATAAAAAGAATAGGGAAGATCTAAAGCTGGAGTAGGGTAAGAGAAACAGGACAGCAAAAGGGAGAAAGTGGGGAAGATTGATTAGCACAGAGGCAAATTGAGGTAGAGAAAAATGTTGCTAAAGGAACGATGAAAATAGAATGGAGAACATTAGTCCCAAAATAAAATAAAGACAAGATAAAATGACACTTTAAAAAATGGTAAAATGGTAGCGGTAATAATACTAGTTAAAAATAAAAATGTAGTAGCTGAAAGGGCAAAATCGGGTGATGGAGAAAAAAGAAAAATGAAAAAAAAATGTTTTCTTAGTTAAAAGGAGAAAAAGTAATTTAAAAAAATAAAAATAAAAATGTGCAGTAATGCAGGTGCTTCAGATCTTCTACTCTTCTTATTGGCACGCCGGGAATTCAGGAGAATGTTGACTTTCCCTCTGATACACTGTTCCTCCTTGTTGTAAGCCACAGTCCTTATTGCCTTATCTGTATTTACAGAGGAGTCAGTTCGTGGCTCTGCCTCTGGGTGGCAGTGTGTCTGGGTTGACCTCCGAGGCTATAAGTTCTCTCCGACCAGGAGCTGCCTATTGTACCTGAACCAGCTCCGCCCAGAGGTGGTTCCCCCAGCGCCACTCCCAGTTCTGTTTCCCAGGCTCCCCAAAAACAATCTTCCCCTACAAGCTCTGCTAGTGACCCCAACTGGGCACTCACATGCACTGGGCTCAACAATCAAACCCACAGAAGTAAGAGGAAGTGTGCGAACAAGAGCCTGGGAAGCTGCTGGAACTCGCAGGGTTCCACCCTCCAGAACCGCGCGGAGTGTCTGCGCGCGCCCAAGCCCCCGGCAAGAGGCACGGATTTTGGAGAGCGCGGATTTTGGCGGACGCAGATTTTCCCCTGCGCCCGCGCGCGCGTTCCTCGCTCCAACCTGAACTGCGAACCGTACCTTCGAGGCAAGTCCAACCTTTTCGTGGAGGGGTGCAGGTCTCCCCTTGGCTCTTGCAGTCGCGCTGTTTGCAAATCGCTGCCTCCGGGTCAGTAGCCGCCGGGCTAGTAGCCGATCTCTGGATGCCGGTGAACGCTGCCTGAGATGGCGCGGTCCCGCCGCTGCGCTGGCGCCCAGAGGGAGGTTTCAGCCTCAATCTCCAACCATCCGCATTTTTTAGGAGTTTTCTGTCTTCCCTGGCTGCAGACTGTCTCTCAGCTGAACCTCCCCAGCTTGATCGGGCTGATTGTTACCCGTTTCAGCTGCTCGCCCCCATCTGGTCCGGGACAAAGCACCAACACGTCCGTCTAAGCCTCCGCCATTTTCTCCCCAATCTTAAGTGGATATGCTGACAAGTGGGGAAAGCCGGTACAGTTTGCTGTTTCCTGAGGTTGACTGTGAACGGAGTGGCAGATATAAAGGGACACAGCCAAAGAAGTGGGGGTTATTATTTTGGGGAGCCGAATAGATTTGTGCTGTTTGTATACTGATGGAGAGAGGCAATAGAGAGAGGAAGGTTGAAGATTCTAGACAGGAGAAATTTAAGGAGTGAGGCCCCAGAGGAGGAAGGTGGAGGAGAGGAGACGCTTCCCCCCGTGAATTAGGAGGGATGGAGGTAACGATGACAAGGAGTGACAGGGGACAAATGCATCTAGATGTACATAGACGTTATAGTCAATGAATATTTGAATCGATGTCAGTGTCACTCATGAGTTATATCTACTTCCCCTCCTGATCTTGATCCAGAAATACTTAATATTAGGAAAGTTATTATCTTCCCCATTTTACAATTCAGGGCATTAGAAAATCCAGCTTACCTGCTGCCCATTCTGTAAAATAAAGTTTTATTGCAACATGGCCATGTTCCTATTCACTCATTTACATATCGCCTATGGCTGTTTTTGCATGCAACAGCAAAGTCTAAAATTAATTTACTGCCTGGCCCTTTTCAGGAAAGTTTGCTAACCTCTGTGCAGTTGACACAACCGAGGCCCAGAGAGAACGTTGACTTTGAGGACTGGTCCCTCCTGTCCGACCACTTTTTCTTCTTTGTTACCCCGTTTTCTCTGGACGCTGCGTACTTGTAGAATTATCCGGTGACTCCTGAGTCAGGAACTTTCCAGTTACCATTGTAAATTAGGTCAAATTGAAACCTCTCCTGGCCTCACCCTAGGAACACAACTTTGTCTCGGTTCTTCATAAAGGGGTCTGCGCTAGACAGGGGTGCGCCTCTGGCTCTGCCTGGGCCCTGTTCTGACTGTGACCTGGGTGTGCTGCTCTCTTCTGCTTTCCTTGGGTTGCCTTTCTTCACCTTGTCTAAGAGGCCAACTCACTTCCTCCCTCAAATCATCACCAAAACCCACCCCATACGTTTTCCTTACCCCAGTGGTTTTGTTTCTTTGCTTTGAATTTCTTCAGCAATTAAGTGTATTGTTTGCCCCCCTCACACACATTTTCTAGTAGCACCTGTCTCCTGTGAGAGACCCTCCTGTGATGCGGGCAGCTGTTCTGTTTCCCTGTCTAATCTGCTGGGGGACAGGGACCATATTGCTCTTGTCATCAGCACCTGAGAGTTATTGGTGCTCATATGATGAATTGTCATTAAGCTGAAAACATGTAAGTGCTTGGAAATTGCCCACTTATGTAAACAAGGGTGTGCTAATTACTAGCCCTTCTCAACCACTCTTGGAACCAGATCCTCTCCTGATTCTTTTGAAATCCACTTTGAATTGCTGACCAAATTTGAAAGCAGCATATTTGCAGGTACATCTCCCCTCTTTATGGCACACTGCTCAGTTTTCAAGAGGAAATACAAATCTATTCAAATCTATTTCTTGGCTGAATTTTCAAAAGCTTCAGAAGGGGCTGAGATTTTAATAGCTGCAATTTAGTTCTAAAACTTAATTTATCAAATTATAGTTGTTTTACACATATTGTCTAGCACCTTGCTACTCAAAATGCAGTGTGCCCACCACAGTACAGGCATTGTTTGGGAGCTCATTAGGAATGTGGAGTTTTGGGTCCAACCCCAGACTCTCTAAACCAGCATCTGCATATCACAAGGCCTCTCTGATATGTACCCACATTCAGGTTTGAGGAGCACTGCTCTGGGTATTGACCTTGTATTTCAGATAAACACACAAAACACAGGGTCCTACCTCACATTTTATACCTTTTATATGTTACTAGTGACCCGGTGCATGAAATTCATGCAGGAGGAGGGTGTCCTTCTATTTGGCCTGCACCCTCTCTAATCTGGGACCTCTCAGGGGATGTCCAACTGTGGGATCGGGCCTAAACCGGCAGTTGGACATCCCTCTCGCAATCCAGGACCACTGGCTCCTAACCGCTCACCTGCCTGCTGGCCTGATCACCCCTAACCACTCGCCTGCTCACCCCCAACTGCCCGCCCCCACCGGCCTGCTCACCCTCTACTGCCCCCCAACCCCCGCCGGCCTGCTTGGCCCCAACTGACCACCCCTGCTGGCCTGCTCTCCCGCAACTGCTCCCCCTGCCAGCCTGCTCACCCCTAACTGCCCCTCACTGCCAGTCTGCTTGCCCCCAACTGCCCCCACCCCCCTGCCAGCCTGCTGGCCCCTAACCACCTCTGCCTCAGCCCCGCCACCATAGCTTTGTATGCAAGGACATCCGGAAGGTCTCCTGGTCTAATTAGCATATTACCCTTTCATTAGTATAGATGATGGTGTGATTTCATATTTTATGATGAATGTTTTCTCTGTCAGAAAAAAATGGCTGTGTTTCTCTGTTATTGTTAGAGCAAGGTCATAATTAAGAGATAGATCAAGTATGCATTTGTTCTTTTCTGCTACCTGGAATGCATTTAATGGGTCTCTTTATGTAGAAATAACAAAGTCTAAAAACTTCTGTCTTTGATGCGCGTCTGGGATAATCTGTTGTAAGTGAAGAGCCTCAGACCTCACCTGTAGCAATAGACTTCATGCTATTTTTTGGTATGCGTATTTTATTATTCCCCTTTATTACCTTAGAAATTGTTTATATACATAATTGTGAATTCTGTACTGGGTGAAGTTTTATTTCCCATTTTTTTTAAGTCCTTAAAAACAAGTAAATATATGAATAAAACTATATTTATTCAAAAATATATATTTTATTCATAACAATAATTCATATTGTCCTTGCCAATTAATCCACGCAGGTAGAATAAAAAATTTTTACACATGTTTATTTAATTTTGGAAAGGTCACACACATGTACAGAGTTCAGAAGGCTCAGTGAAAAGTTAACCTCCTTCCCATCTCCAACCTCGAGCCAGGCAGTTCCCTTCTTGGGGACTACTCTTCATACCAGTTTTTTAAAAAAACATATGTATTTTTTTATTTCAGAAAGGGAGGGCGAGGGAGAGAGAGAGATGGAAATATCAATGATGAAAGAGAATCATTGATTGGCTGCCTCCTGCACCACCCCTCCCCCTCCCCCACTGGAGATTGAGCCAGCAACCCAGGCTTGTGCCCTCCTGGTTCACAGGTCGATGCTCAACCACTGAGCCACCTCAGCTGGCCCTTACCAGTTTTTTTATGAACACTTTCAGAGATAATATATGAACAAGAAAGTTCAAATAGTTGTGACTAAAGGGGTGAGCTCTGGGGCCAGACAGAGTTTGAACCTTGACCACTAACTTCGTGACCTTAACTGCACTGTGCCACAGCTTTCTCATCTGTGAAATGGGTATATTAATAGTATATCTCTCAAAAAATAGTATATCTCAGAGTTGCTGAGAAGAACTAATGAGATAATTTATATAAAACACTAAGAGCAATTCTTGGCATGCAGAATACCTTCAACAAATATTAACTGCTAATATTATATGTGAGCATTTCTTTGTCTTTATCATTTCTATACACATAAACAGTAGCATATTCTATATACTTCCACACCTTGCTTTAAAAAAAACCCCAAAAAACCCCCTTAACAATGTGAGATTTCCATGTGGTTATTGGTTCAGTTTATTATGTATACAACTGCCTTATTCTTTTTGGTGACTCTACATTATTCTGTTTTATGGATATAATTGATTTATCCAGTTCCCAGTTGGTGGGCATTTAGGTTTTTCCATTCTTACAATGCTGTAAGAAGCTTTGGTGAAATGGCATGTGTACATGTGATAGTGTGTCTGCAGGGTAAATTTATAGAAAAGGAATCTAGAAATGGTCAAAGTATAGGTTTTAGTCTTGCTACGTTGCCCTCCAATAAGTGATACATTCCTGCCAACAAAGTATTCTCATACTTGTTTTCACAGTCAGATTTTAACTTTAATTTTTAAAAATACAATTTTATTCAGGAATATGTTAAGAACCCATACATATTTGGACATTTGATTAAGATTGCTTGATGCTTTGCAACAGGCTCCTGGGTAGGAGTAGGAAGAGAATTCTTATATTGTGGAATAATGAGCTGTTTTCAAAGAGGAACTGTGTAATATGCAACAAGCTGTCATTATATTCACTTACTTCTAAAGTATTTTTGAGATACTGAAACAAAACACAGTGTTGGGCAAACCCCCGAAAAACATGTATTTCATGTTTCAGTTCGCACCGGTGCCTGGCCTCCCGAAGGCTCCTTGAAGTGTCTGGGCTGAGCAGCGCTGTCTGTTGCGTTTGTTTTCCGAGATGGGCACGACATAGAGAGCCTCTTTCTTTTACTCAACCGTCTCATTATACACATTCTTGCTGCCAACCCAGCTGACCATACAGTTTTTATTTAGGGTGTAGGCGAAACAGTTTCTCCCAAAGACTTTTAAATATTAATATACTTTCTAAAGTGAATTGGACCAGATTCTAGTATCCTATGACATGTGACCTTCACTTGGTAATTTCGAGCAATCCAAAATATTTGCAGTCCCCTTCGCTGTTTTACATTTGGCAAACAATCCAGCCATTGACTTTTACCGAGTGCGTAACCTGCTCTCCTGAAACACAGCTCAGAGACTGTGGTGAGAATTATGATTAGCGCCGAGATACACATTTTTAATTCATTTCGCAGACGATCACTAGGTTCTTTCTGAATATTCAGATGAGCTGGGGAAATGAAAGAGAAGCGAACATAACTTCACATTCCAAGAGGCATGTAGAAGCACGTGGCCAGTTTTAGTCACTGGCGTCAATCAGAAAATACTTGTTTCTTATCAAGTGGGTTGAACGTGGCACCGGGCCAAGGTGATACACGGCAAGAGGCCACTCAGCTGACCCCTCCCAACCTGGTAGGAATGCCCTTGTTGCTGTGGGATTCCTGGAAATGACCTTCAGGGTGGCCTGTAATGTCCAAGGTGGGCTGCTGTGCGTCTGTGAGGCCTACTGTGGGGGGTGCTATGGGAGCCACAGAAGGTTGGCTCTTATTTTGGGGACAGTAGACAGGTTCCCGGATGCTGAGTGGTGGGCTCAATCACTGAGCCATGTAGTTCTAACCTTGTTGCTAGGACAAAGGAGATAAGGCATTATTCTCTGAGGAGCTGAGCACCAGACACCAGACTGTTTATCAACGTGGCTGTCATTCTTTCCTCTTAGCAACTTGACAAGGTCTTGACATTGGGAAAGTGTGTCTTTTCCCTCCTCGTTAAAACATAGCTCCACGCAATAGATGCTCTTCAGCTTCACAATAGGTACCGTTTATGTGGCTCTTACTGTATGCTAGGTCTTCCTGTCAAGTATTTGTGACACACCAATGAGACAGATGAGAAATTCAGGCTTAGAGCGTTTAACTAACATGTGCAAACTAGTAAGGGGACAGAACTGAGATTCGCAACCAGGTCTTTCTCACACAGGATGGTGCTTCTTTATCCATTATGGTGGTTCTCAACCTTGGCTGCACGTTAGAATCACCTGGGAATCTTTTTAAAATCCTGATTTCTGGGCCTCATCCTCTGGAAATTCTGTTTCTTTGTTACTAATGTTGTGGCCCCACCCCATAACAAAGAAACAGAATTTCCAGAGGATGAGGCCCAGAAATCAGGATTTTTAAAAGATTCCCAGGTGATTCTAATGTGCAGCCAAGGTTGAGAACCACTGCATTATGCTCTCCTGCCAGCTAAAAAGGAAAGTGCCTGTAACAAAGTAAGGAGCTGTCACATCTGTCTGACATAATTGTTTTTATTTTCTAAATAAGGGCTCATTATTACATTATTTCACTAGCCATAATGTAATTACAGTCCATTTTAATGTTGCTAATGATTTTCACTATCTCCTCAAATTATATTACTTCTCTGAAAACTGAGGCCTTAATCCATTGACAAGTTGTTAGAATTGCCCTTTAACTTTTCAATTATCAGCCATTCCACCTGGGATCTTTCACCAGCTTCTGGTGATGGCTGGAGCTTTGCACTTTCCCCTGCACTCCCCCCCCCCAAGGTCATTGTCTAATTCTCTTAGGGACCTGATTGCACTCCAGGCAGCATTCTTCTATTACCCATACTTACTGTGTATTTCTAGTATTTTTCTCTTGGCTTTCTACTGCGTTATATTGATTTTTGTCTTCATTAATTCCTCCCATCACTGCCAATTTTCTTCATCCTTTGTTCAACATCTTTTTGAAAGTGTTATTCAATAGGCTTATTCTAGAGTTGTTGGTTTCTCATTCCTAATTTACTTCTTGTTATTTTTCTTGTAATTATAAGGCTTATTGTATTTTCTCTAAGTTTCATCTTCCCTCCCTCACCTTCTGTAGTTATTTTGTTCCTTCTCTGAGGATTATTTTGCTGTTTTTTTTCCATCTCGTTGTCCTCAGTTCTGTCCCAGGCTCTTAGGGATCTGGGTTGAGGTACCGTGGAGCAGAGCCCGGGCCAGCTGCCCGGGGAACCCACAGAGACTGACAGAGCCTGGGATTATATAATTACTCAGGGCTACTGCCGATTTATTCTCTTCCTACCTGTCTCAGCCCCCCTGCCAGCTCCAAGCAAGGCTTTTCCCCAGTGCCTGCAAGGCGGCCAGGAAAGGGACAAGCGGTGCCCACAGCATCAGGGATGCATGGTTGGCCTCCGTGGCCCCTGGTTTCATAAAAAAGTAATGGGCTCCATTCACTGTTAGACATACTGGGCCTTTAACCAGGCATCTAGTAGTTACTGCCTCAGACCTTACACCCACCCTGCAAGGTTAATGATGATTTATGTTTGATGGCCGGCGAGGAAACCGTTGCTCTGAGGGATTAGGAGTCGGGCTAAAGAGCACACAGTTTGTATGTGGGTGCGGTGGGGATTTCACCCCCTGTGAGTGTGGCTGCACAATCTACAGTTTCTACCCCAGCATATCCTCTCTGCCAAAATGAACTTGATACTTGAGCATCTGGATTAGATCCTTCCTGTCCTCATTAGAGGGTGTCTTAGGTACTGTTGCATCATGCTCCCCAGTGTTACTCATTTCTCCCTATTTGATTCATTAATAATCCCAGTACATTGTTTCCTTTGTTCATTGTATTCGCATCAAGTAACTGGTGAGTCTTGTTCCCAGCTGCCTGTCACAGTGAGAGCAGGCCTACATGAAGGTGTTACTCTGATCTAATATAAAATCAAGGTTATTGATTATTTTCCTTTTAATGAATTCAGCTTTGCTGCTTACAGGGTTTTTACACGGATCCTTTCCTTTTATTGATACTGGTGTTTTTATTCTCAGACCTATGTCTTGCCTATACAGAGTGTTCTGTTATTAATATAGGGCTGGTTGCAGGTTGGAATGAGACCTTGATAGATTTAGGATATGTCTTAGTTTTATAAAATAGTCATAATGGTTTTTAGTCTGCAATACAAGCTCTTAGATTAGAAGCCTGAGGTCCTTTTAGTTGTGTAATTATAGTTTAGAATAAGTTTTGGCTTTATGAGTATTAGAGGAGTTATGGCCTATCTTCAAGGTATATTTTTTTTCTGACTATGAAATGAAAATATATTAATTGTGGAAAATGTAGAAATATACAAAGAATAAAATAACAACCTGTAATCCCAATTTCTAGTGATGAATGCTGTTGGCCATTTTGGCATTTTTTTTATTTGTGTATGTGTGTGTCTGTTTGTATGTGCATGTTACCATACCTTACATCCCAACACATACACAGTTTTGTATTCTCCTTTCTCATTTAATGTAGATCATAATAAATTCTCCATCATGAAAAAATTCTCATGAACCTAATTTTAAAGGCAGTATAATATTTCATAGTATGAGCATGCTATAATGTACTAATCATTCCCCAGTGTTAGGACTTTAAATTGTCTCTAGCTTTATGTGTATATCTTTTAAAAATATATTTTTTTATTGATTTCAGAGAGGAAGGGAGAGGGAGAGAGTGATAGAAACATCAATGATGAGAGAAGATCATTGATCAGCTTCCTCCTGTATGGCCCCAACTGGGGATCCAACACTCAATCTGGGCATGTTCCCTGACCGGGAATCGAACCGTGACCTCCTGGTTCATAGGTTGATGCTCAACCATTGAGCAACACCGACTGGATAATAATTACTCTTGATAAACAAGAAGCAGCCAAGTCTGGCACATAGGAAACAAGTATTTGCAAAGTGAAGTTTCATAGGTCAGCGCTCAACCACCTGAGCCTGGCTGGCTAGACTATGTGGGTATCTTAGTGCATCCATCTTTGTCCAGATTTATGATTATTTCATTTAGATTGATCCTGTAAGTGAAATTAATAGGTTAAAAAGTTTGGCCACTTTAAAGACACGTGATACATAATGCTTGCCAAATTATTTACCAGAGTGAATTTCCATTCCAGCCAGCAGTAGGTGGGAAGCTGGGACTCATTACTCCCAACTGGCATTGTGTGTTTGCGTGGCTAATTTGATAACCAAAAACTAATGATGCTGTTTCAATTTGCATTTCTTTTATTACCAGTGAGGTTGAAAATTTTAAAATCTGTACATTAACGTTTTTACTCCTTAAAAAACCCTCTTCTTTTCATCTATTAAAGTCTAGTATATTTCTTACAGTTTATAAGGGTTCTTTGTATGTTAAGGATATTGATGCTTTCTCTAATATATTTGTTGAAATTGTTTTCCTAATTAGTTGTTGGCTTTTATTTTTTAATACATTTTTGATGTTTACATGTGTTTAATTTACTAAATTTATTTGTCATTTTAATTTACTAAATAACATATTATAATATATAATTTATTATATAAAAATAAATTTATTAATTTAATGTACTGTTTTTAATTTTTAAGTTTTTCATTATATCTTTTGGAGTCAGACGCGCTACCGTTGCGCCACGAGGTCCTTCATTATATCTTTTGTATGTGTGCATGATATTTAACTACATATTTTTCTAACTCCTCTAATATAATTTAAAAATTTTACCTCTGTGATTTATTTGGAATTTATTTTAGAGTATATTTTGAGATTAAAAATATCTAATTTGATTTTCCCCATAGATAATCAGTTGACTCAGCAATAGTTTTGTTGAATAAGCCACCATAAACTTTTGTCATTACTTCATCATGTATTCATGTTTTATATATCTTAGAGTCTGTCATATTTTATTATTTGAGGGGTTGTATTTCTTCTTACCGGTATTGTCTAGAACTTACCTAATTTAGCCTTTTAATTTTTAAAGTATAAACTAGAGGCTCGGTGCACAAAATTCGTGCACTGGGGGGGGGGGGGGTGTCCCTCAGCCCAGCCTATACCCTCTCCAATCTGGGACCCTCGGGGGATGTCCGACTGCCGGTTTAGGCCTGATCCAACTGCTGGCTCCCAACCGCTCACCTCCCTGCCTGCCTGATTGCCCCTAACCGCTTCTGCCTGCCAGCCTGATCACCCCCTAACCACTCCCCGGCCAGCCTGATCGATGCCTAACTGCTCCCCTGCCAGCCTGATTGCCTCCAACAGCCCTCCCCTGCTGGCCCAATCGACCCCAACTGCCTTCCCTTGCCGGCCTGATTGCTCCCAACTGCCCTCCCCTGCTGGCCATCTTGTCATGGCCATCTTGTGATGACATGGGGGCGGCCATCTTGTGCAAGGGTGTGATGGTCAATTTGCATATTACCTCTTTATTATATAGGATTATAGAGTCATTTTGCCAAATTCTTTTTCCTCTCTCTCTCCTGAGCTACCCCTTCCTTCTCTAAAGCAAAACCAACAAAATAAAAACCCAAAAGGAAACACAGACAGCTCTGGGAGAACGATTGGAATTGTGTGAAACCAATAAAATGGTTTAGGCAGAACTGTACTCTTTTAGCACCTTTTGAAAAAGGCACTTTCCTTTTAAGCAAAAGCTTCTTAATGTTCTGTATTTGCTTAATCAGTAATTTTGTCTGTTCAGAGGTGGTTGTCATGCATCGACGTTTAAGCATCAAAGATGTTCCAAGGCACAACTGTGTGATGATAGCCTGCAAATGGCCAAATGTGGCCAAATGCTGCCGTATAATGGCTCTCGAGCTAGAAAGTTTTTTTACGCCTTTAAAAGGTTGTAAAATAAACCCAATAAGAATATGTGATGGAAACCTGTGTGACCCACAAAGCTTAAAATATTTGCTATCTGGCTCTTTACAGATAAAATTTTCTGAGGGCACCACACAGCAAAACACTGGCAAGCAAAGAGGAGACACGCAGACTTCACATGTTAATTGTGAGTCATAGCTTTCACTCATGTACCACCTCTTCAGCACATTGACTGGGAAGGGTTGTTTTTTTGTTTTGTTTTGTTTTTTAATGCATTTAAGATAACCTTATGTGAGAATATGAGTGAATGCTTACAGGTATTGTTTCTTTCTTCCCTTGTTTTTGCCCTATATTTTTAAATTTATCTTTATTATTGAAAGTATTACAGATGTTCACCCTTTTGTTTTCCCATTGGCCCCCTCCACACCACCCCTACTCCTCCCAGGCCTTCACTACAATATTGTCTGTGTCCATGGACTATGCATTTATGCATATAAGTTCCCCAGTTAATCTCTCCCAACCCCACCCACCCTCGCCTTCCCTGAGATTCTTCAGTCTATTCCATGCTTCTGTGTCCCTGGATCTATTTTGTTTATCAGTTTATTTTGTTCATTAGGTTCCACATATGAGTGAGATTATGCGATACTTATCTTTCTCTGATTGGCTTATTTCACTTAGCATAATACTCTCCAGTCCCTCCATACTGCCTCAAAGGGTATGCGATTCTTTGTTTTTACAGTTGCATAGTAAGTGGTGAAAGAGGACATCCCTGTCTCGTTCCTATTCCTAGGGGAAATAGTTTTAGTTTTTGCCCATTGAGTATGATGTTGGCCTTTATTATGTTGAGGTATGATTCTTCTATTCCCACTTTGCTGACTTTTTATAAAAAATGGGTGTTGGGTTTTGTCAAAGGTTTTTTCTGTGTCAATTGATAGGATCATGCGATTTTTGTTTTCCAATTTGTTGATTTGCGGATATTGTACCTGCCTTGCATCCCTGGAATAAATCCCACTTGGTCATGGTGTATGATCTTTTTAATATATTGCTGGATCTGATTTGCTAATATTTTGTTGAGGCTTTTAGCATCTATGTTCATCAGGGATATTGGCCTGTAATTCCCTTTCTTTGTAGTGTCTTTATCTGGTTTTGGAATTAGGATAATGCTGGCCTCATAAAAAGAGCTTGGACATGTTCCTTCCTCTTGGATTTTTTGGAATAGTTTGAGGAGTATGGGTGTTAGTTCTTCTTTGAATGTTTGGTAAAACTCCCCTGTGAAGCCATCCGGGCTTTTGTTTACTGGGAGTTTTTTTAATTATTACTTCAGTTTCATCAGTTGTTATCAGCCTATTCAGGTTTTCTTATGCTTCCTGATTTAGTTTTGGAAGGTTGTATTTTTCTAGGAATATGTCCATTTTGTCCAGGTTGTCTAGCTTGTTGGAATATAGTTGTTCATGGTATTTTTTTCCGATTCTTTGTGTTTCTGTGGGGTCAGTTGTTACCTCACCTCTTTTGTTTCTGATTTTGTTAATTTAGGCCCTCTCTCTTTGTTTTTTAATGAGTCTGGCTAAAGGTTCATTAATTTTATTTATCTTT
>NW_005871242.1:904705-1008856 GCF_000147115.1 Myotis lucifugus | reverse complement strand
TTTTTTTTTTTTTAAATCTCTATGTCATTTATTTTCTCTCTAATGTTTCTTATTTCCTTCCTGCTACTTTGGGCTTTTCTTGTTGCTGTCTTTCTAGTTCTTTTAGTTGTAGAGTTAGATAGTTTATTCAAAGTTTTTCTTGTTTTTTGAGGCCTATAATGCTATGAATGTCCCTCTCAGGACTGCTTTCACTGTGTTCCATTGATTTTGGGTTGTTGTGTGTTCATTTTCATTTGTCTCCAAGAAGTTTTTTATTTCTTCCTTGATCTCTTTGGTAATCTATTCATTGTTTAGTAACATGCTATTTAGCCTCCATGTGTTTGGATGTGTTTGAGTGTTTTTACTGTAGTTGATCTCTAATTTCATGCCCTCGACTGGGCAGAGATCCTTGTATGCAGTCCAATGGGATCAGCTGGAGTTTCTGTCAGCTCTCCCATGTGGGGAAAGCCCCAGTCAGGTTCCTGGGATAGTGGGACGGATGGCTCCATCCCCATTCCAGTCACTGACACTTCCTGAAACTGTTCAAACCCATAGGCTTGGGCTCTGCTGCTGTCTCCTCTGATGAGGTCAAATGCAGGGTGTGGCAGGCAGGGCTCCTGAGGGTGGGGCCGGCTGTATCACCCAGGGCGGGTTTTTTTCCTTTTATCTGAGCTGTGGCTTCTGGGAGTGGTGACCTCCTCTCAGAAAAAATGGCCATTTTGGTTTGGGAGGATACCATCAAATGCAGCTTTTCCATGTCTCCCCGCAATGCTTCCCATCCAGCCTCTCCTTAGGCACCTCAAGTCTGCATCGCCCTCCCTGCACCAAAGCCTCAGGTGAGTAGCTGCAAATTAAACTCCTGCGCTCTGGGTTACACACACACACACACACACACACACACACACACACACACGCTCACACTCTCACACACAAACTGAGGCTTTCTCTCTGACCAGCTCCAGTCTATTGGTGCCAGACTCCCTAGTGGCCAGCTACCACCTTTGGCAGCTGGATGTTACCTGGTCTGCGGGCCTTGAGTCTGGTTCCGGACCTCAGCCTGGGTTCCAGACCTCGACCTTCTAAGGGAACAGTCCCTCCTGTAGCTGAGAGATCCCTCCTCACTCTCCACCTGCCACCCCTGGAAGCTAGGTCAGCTCCTCTCGAGACCTCGCCCTGCCTATCGGTCTCCAGGTATTTTCTGTCCTTCCTCGCTATGTCTGCAGCTCAGCTGGGCCTCAGTTGATAATTCTGGGTGTATGTTCCCCACTTCAGTTTTATTTCCAGTCTAGGTCTGGGAGAGGGTGCAAGAAAGATCTGCCTATTTGGCTGCCATTTTCTCCCATCCTCTATTTATACATTTTAAAAAATGCCTTGAGCATGTGTTGCGAAACTAAAAACAAACAGACCATGTACTTCTTTTTGAAAGGTCTGCTTGTGGGAACATCTCATTTTAATGACCTCTCCCCTGAAGTGGGGCTGGTGTGGACAGAACTGTCCATGCAGGAATACTTGAAGGACTCCAAGGGGAGTCCCAGGCTGGCCCCAGTGCTCCAAACCTTAGCAGCCGTACTATTTTGTAGACATCTTCTTAATAGATTAAGGCATTTTGTTAACCTGCAGTGGTTGGGTTTACTATCTGATTAACTCCAGTTAACCTAAAAATAAAAAGCCAAAATCAGAGGCAACAAGAACTTACCTGATAAAAATAAACTGCAGTTCTGGAAACACCGATTCAGACCGAAACCCAAATGGTGTCCTGAATACAGGGTGAAGGCGAGGAGTTTATGAGAACAGGAAGGGAAATGATGACGCGAGTAGAAGAACTTTCTATTGGTGCTAACAAGTTGAATTATTCTGTAGCTAAACATGGCTGATGACTGACTCTATCTTCAGAAAGAATCTATAAGCATCAGTCCTTGTGGTCAGAATATCTGCTTTCCTGTTAGCTTTGCAAACAGCTGTTTGAAGACAGTGTTGCTTTGGTCCAGGCCAAAGGTTTTTTGCCCAGTTCAAACATTCCAAAGGTTCAAGGAATTCCTCCGGAATGGCTGCTCTGGTTCCATTTAAAAATGGCTCCACTTATGTCATTCTTCACACTCCCATCTACTATCACTGGCGAAACCCCAGACTCCCCTGGGGTGGGTCATGGAGTGTGTCTAGCAGGCTGACTTCAGGAAGCGGCACAGTGGAGGCATTTGGGTTTTCTGAAGGAGCTTGAAGACATTTGCAAGGAGATGTGAGGAAGGGAATGATGGTTGGAAAAAGAGCCAAGCAGGACCTACAGGTCCCTGTTACTGGTGAGCCAGGTAAATTCTATATTGAAAGGAGACAGGAAAACCTCGAGGAAGGAGAGACTTCAGATAGATGAGCCAGAAAAATGACACTGATTCTGCCTCTGTTCCAGATGTTTCCATCGTTGCTGAGGAAAGGGCAGGAGAGGATCAAGCGGGAAACCTGGTGTCATATTTACGCAGACTGAGTCTCTCAGGGTGGGTGCAAGCTAGTGGGTTTCATTAGGGTTTCTTTCTTATTTCTTGGAAAATATAATTGTTCAAGCATTGAATCCAGCCTTTTGGATAATCTGAAGGGATGCACAACCAAAGTTTAAGTCTTAAACTTATAAGTTTACTTTCTGAAATAACTAAGGTGTTTGCTAGAGTTTTCCTATCTTCCCCTCCCACCCCTAAGTGTAGAATTATTCAAGAATAGCATAAGGCCCTACAGAGTTTGGTTAATAGGATTTACAGCAGGCAAGTCAGACAAAGACCAAATTTCATGGAAAAACTTCTGAAGCAAAGTTGTTGGAAATTTAAATTAGATTTGAGTGTGACAGATCGACTACTGAGCAATGCTATATAGTGCCTCACTGTTAAATCCTACAGGAATTGGTCTAGAATTTATAGTGTTGTTTTTTTCTGTTGCAGTGGGGTACTGATTTTGCGTTTCGAGTCCAAGTATATACATCTTCCAGATGTAATCATTTTACCCAAGTAAATGAAAATATGGCTGTATCAAGGACTCAAAGCTATTACATTGAGAACATGTCTAGCAGCAGTTTGGTGTTCTGTCAAGAATATTCTAGCAGCTGTATTCTAGGAGTCTTTGGAGAAACTCCTGCTTCAGAAAAGGATAATTTTAAGAATCAAGAAGAAAGCACTAAGATTAAAATACTGGGAGATTGCCCTAGCTGGTTTGGCTCAGTGGATAGGGAAGGGTCCCGGGTTCCATTCTGGTCAAGGGCATGTACCTTAGTTGCAGGCTTGATCCCTGGCCCTGCTTGGGGCCCATGTGGGAGGCAATCAATTGATGTGTCTCTCTCACATCGATGTTTCTGTCTCTCCCCCTCCCTTCCACTCACTGTAAAAATAAAAAAAATCAGTAGAAAAATATCCTCAGGTGAGGATTAGCAAAAAAAAAATAATCATAACAAAATATTAGGAGATTTAGATGTGTATTTATAAATACAAATACAGTATATACATATTTCATAAAGTGAGCTGGATATACAAATATTTTGAGGATTAGCAAAAAAAAATAATCATAACAAAATATTAGGAGATTTAGATGTGTATTTATATTTATAAATACAAATACAGTGAGCTGGATATACAAATATTTTTTATTACAGTGATGCCATGCCTGGCATGTGTTATAGGATGTGATGTGAGATGTTAATGCTAATAAGATACAGGGTTGGGCAAAAGTAGGTTTATAGGTGTTTGTATGAAAATAATACCATAATTAATAAATCTATGTATATAAAAGGCTAAGCGACCAGCCAGTAGGTGTGATGCGCACTGACCACCAGGGGGCAGACACTCAACGCAGGAACTGCAGAGTGACAGCAACTTTGCAGAGTGCCCTCTGGCATTCCAGGACCCCTTGGGGGATGTCAGACTGCAGGTTTCGGCCCAATCCCCACAGGCCAGGCGAGGGACCCCACCTGCCAGAGGGATCCTACTCGCTCCACAGATGCCCTTCGAGCCCCGGCACCACCCCAGGTGCAGGCGTCTGGGGAGGGACCATGAGAGGTGTCCGGCCCTTCTCTCCCAGTCCCATCCAGTTGGCCACCTTCTAATTATTTCACTTTCAGTGTGCACGAATCTGTGCACCAGGCCTGTAGTAATAATATAAGAACAAATTCTGTGTTTTGTGTATTCACCACTGTAGACCGACTTTGCCCCATCCTGTGTTTGTTCACTATATGATCTCTGATGGGAATCAGAAATCTTTCACTGGGTATCTTTGTCATTTCCACCAGCTGCATTGGACATTTAGAGCTCTCATCAGCAGGATGGTTAGTGAGTCCTGTGTGCAGGCCGAGTTGAGGCCTTGGGAGCTTCTTAAATGGGTGCTATCGTACATCAGATCCTTGCCAGGGCAGGCCTTCAATCCTTTCCAAGTCACTGGGATATACCCGTACATATTTATGGAGAATTGGACAACCTCCCTCAGAAAGGGTCTCTAGAAAATGTTTAAAGATTTATTGTTTCCTTGGGGCTGTATGAGCTACAGTGTCTTTCTTGTTCAACACTATATATTCACCTCCGTCCATAATGCCTTGCACATTGTAGATACTCAGTAAATATTTGTTGAGGGAATAAATGGACTATAAATTAGGCATCTTGAGATTACGGTTCTGGTTCTCACATTTGCCACTGTACAATTTTAACAATGGAGTTGACTTTTATTAATTGGTGATTGTACAGGCACTGCATCAAGAACTTCCTCTAAATTTCATTTGATCTTCCCCACAAACTATAAAGAATGCATTAATTGCCATATGTTAGGTAATTCTGTGGTCACAACCCCACAGTCTTAGTGGCTTCAGTCAATAGGGCAGCAGCACTCTATGAGGTGGCTCAATGATCCAGGCTGCTTTAATCTCAGTATGACTCTGCCATCTCAGCCTAAGGCCGGGCAAGAGAAAGCTGCAGCATCATGCATGGACTTTTCATTGTTCAAACCTGGAGGTGACATGCTATCATCTGTTCACATTTCATTGGTCAGAACTAGTCACATGACACCATCTACCTGCAGGGGGGTGAGAACTGCAGAGTATGCTGGGAAGGGAAGGAAAACCAGAAGTTCATGTATAATGATAATGGCTATTGTAGGTCCATTGTACAATTATCCCCATGTTACAGGTGATAAAACTGAGGCCAGAGTGGAGAGATTACTTGTCTAAAGTTAACAGCTGATCTGTGGCAGAACAAGGCCTGGAACTTAGATTTGTTAGTTTTCCAAGCCCATACTCCACCACCATGCAATACTACCTTTATTAAGGAAGTTAATTTTTGCCCTTAATGAGGGAGAGAATAATAAAAGCGTCAGATTTAAGGTTTAGGAACCTGGTTTTATGGGATGGATTCCATCACTGACTCTCTTTTCCATGTAGCTAAGCCACT
Source organism: Myotis lucifugus (assembly GCF_000147115.1). NCBI lineage: Eukaryota > Metazoa > Chordata > Mammalia > Chiroptera > Vespertilionidae > Myotis > Myotis lucifugus. The sequence continues at coordinate 1,003,469 of NW_005871242.1, read as the reverse complement.
TCCCTGGGCTGATTTCTTCACACGGGAATAATGATTACTTTAACAATAATATAAAGTAATGCATAAAACAGCACCTGGAGAGGCATAACGTGCTGCATAAAGGTATGATGGTGTTTCTACTGGCACCTGCTTTCTTTATGCATTGGTCTTATGCAGGTTTTTCCATATGTAACAAACTACAAGATTCTTACAAGAAAACAAATCCTTTATATAATCTTGGTATATTTAGTTGGTTTCCTTACACAAGAATATATTCTATGTTACAATATAAAGCTTAACTTCATTGGTCTAATTTTGTCAGCATTTGAGGAGACTGAAGTGATGTTCAGTTTAAATTGATTAATTTCCACCTTCTAATCACCCTCCCCCCATCTTTTTATTGTATGTTTCTAAAAACTATTCTTTTAAAAGTGAGTATTTCCAAAGAACATTTCTAGATAAGGTAAATGGATATGTCACTGTAAATTCAGGAACTCTTTTGATACTTTGCCATCTGTTTATGGCCACATGGAGTGGGTAAGAGCAGTTACACTTTGTCTGTGGCCTAATTGAGAAAAGCAGCTCTGCCCTGGCCGGGTATTTCAGTTGGTTAGTGTCCTGATGCACCAAGGTTGCAGACTCCACCTTTGGTCAGGGCACATAGATGGAACAACCAATGAATGCATAAATAAGTGGAACAACACATTGATGTTTCCCTCCCTCTCTTTCGCTTTCCCTTCCTCACTTTCTCTCTCTCTCTCCCTCCCTTCTACTCTCTCTAAATCAATGAAGAAAAAAGAAAAGCAGCCCAGATGGTGTGACTCAGTGGTTGAGTGTCAACCCATGAACCTGAAGGTTGCTGGTGTGGTTCCTGGTCAGGGCACATGCCCAGGTTGTCGCTCGATCCCTGGTAGGGGGCATGCAGGAGGCAGCAGAACGATGATGTTTCTCTCTCATTGGTGTGACTCAGTGGTTGAGTGTCAACCCATGAACCTGAAGGTTGCTGGTTTGGTTCCTGGTCAGGGCACATGCCCAGGTTGTCGCTCGATCCCTGGTAGGGGGCATGCAGGAGGCAGCAGAACGATGTTTCTCTCTCATTGATGTTTCTATCTCTCTGTCCATCTCCCTTCCTCTCTCTCTAAAAATCAATAAATACATATTAAAAACCAAAAGCAGCCGTCTACCTTTGCAGGTGTGGGAAGAGAGGGAAACTTTTTTGTCAAAATGTGTTAAATTACTTGACCCGGTTTCCTGTCTCCCAAAACTTGGGGTAATGTTGTAGTTCTCAGTATTGCCTCCTGTTGTGAGTAGCTCCCAAGCTTGGTGTTTTTTTATGCCTGGCATGGCCAACTATGCCAGGCCATGTAGGCACTGGGGAGACCCTGATTTTACGTCAGGCCTGCCCCACATGGCTTCAGATGGGATTAATAGGGTTTTGCAGCTCTTTGACTTCTTCCTGGCAGTGGTTCATAGTGCAGTGAGTAATCAGATTAGAAAAGAAAAAGGTTTCTGTGGAAATTTGGGGGCAAAATTTCCATTAATTAAAAAGAAAAAATAGCCAGCATATTTTTCTCAGACCCCATCTTATGGCCATGTTTATCCCTCATTGTTTAAATATAACCCTTCTTAACCTAGGGGCAAGCATGCTATGCCTTTCTCCTCCTCTCCCGTCTGGGCATAAAGCCTGTTATTGTTGACTGTTCTGCGGTTGGATCACTTGGAAATGAGATTTCATTTGAGTAGAATGTTTTCCTTTCAGGATAACGGGCCTCTTTAATTTTGTACTCGTAGAGGGCCTAGCAAAACATTTACATTTACTCCTGATTTTCCCTTTTCAGAGTCCTTAAGAGACAGGGAGGATTCATTAGCAAATAGATCATCGTGACACATCCAGTTATTGGTGAGCCATAAACGATCAGAAAAAGAACACAGAAGGTAGACGTTTAGAGCATTAAAAGCCTTTGGCAAATGATATATGTGGTGGTTTTAACCGACCTTGGAAGTCATGTAAGCCTTTGTGTGTGCTTTTATATCAGAATGTGGTCTATAAAAACGACGATCATCTGTTGAATTTACAAAATACCTCCGTAGAGGCCGAGTTCAGCTGGTCCAAGGTGGTGAGCAGTGAATTGAGGCTGGATTTCTTAGCTTTGGGAAGTGACCGCTCAGTGGCCTTCCTTCCTATTCCTGTTCTCTCAGCCCATTTACATAATTACTTCTTGAAAAAACCTCCTGAAAGTGTTTAAAATTCCAGGTGAGTCAGTCTTTTGTGTATCTCGGTTTCATTCAATTATAATACATTTCAAGTACCTCTTTCCCCTTTCTCCTTTGTTTTTTCTATTGTTCCCTTTCCAGTTCCTCCAGTTTCTTTTACTTTGGGACAACCTTTTTGATGCTGCTGAGAACCTACTTAATTAGACAGAGCCAGTGAGATTAGAAGTCTTACAGGGCAGAAAGAAGAAGGGCGGTCCAGGGTTAGGTTGAGCCCAAAGACAAGTAGGCATTGACAGGGTGTGGCTCTCACTCCAGGCAGTTTCGTGTCCACTTCTCCCCTGAAGGTTGTCCTTGTCGTTTCTCATGGTCTGCACTGCCTTCTGTGGCAGCAAACACAGTTGGGGCAGGGGCTGGTCAAGCCCGGCCTCTCTTAGGAGCTGACATTGGAGCTGAGACCTGAAAGGCAGGAAGGGAATTGCAGGCATGGCGCATGTGTCAGCGTATGCTAGGGGCTGGGACACCGGAGATAAATCTTACTTAGTGCTCCGTCTCAGGGAACTGACAGTTTGGTTGTCAAGCCACTAAGCTTGATCCACTGCCAACTTCCTGCCCCCCTGAAACTGACAGTTCCTGTAACCCGCCCTCTGACTTCAGTTAAGGGAGTTCTCTCTCTCAACCTGCAGGTTGGCTCCAGATAACCTCACAGGGAGCTGTTTAACCAATTCCTGCAGCCAGTTTCAGCGACTGTCTTTAAGAGGCACCTGTTCTCGTTTGTTTGTTAAAAAGTACCAACAAAAAACTGGTGAATTTAGAGTAAACTCTCACAACATGGGTCTAATGCTTAGGCTGCAGTTTTCTCTGTCAGATGAAAATGACACTCAGAAGTCAGTTCTACAACAGCAGTGACACACTGCTTCCCAGTTATGTGCCCTCCCCATCTTTATTACCTTTTAAAAACTCCAGCCTCAGTTTTACAATCGGATCAGCCCTGAAGGGAGCTGCTTCCTACATGTGCTGCATTGGACTTAATTTGCATGGAATAATATTACCAGTATCTGTAGGCTTATTTTCCCATAAATGCATGTGACCACAAAATCGTTCCGCTAACATTAAGTTTTAAATGCTTTCATTTTAAAAATCAGCCTTTGGGGGGAATAATCAAGACCTAACAGAAGGGAAAATTAGGCTTATGACATTATCATACCAAAAAAATAAAATTAAAAAAGCAGCATATTACTCTAAAGCAGAAAGAAAAACAGTAAAATAAAAATCCTACCAACTGCATATGGTAAATAAAAAAGAATGATTGCTGCTATTAAATCTAAATATGAAAATCACCAACTCTAACTTGAGAAAACAAAGGTTTTTCTTGGAAAAGAACAGGGTGGTTTGGTTGCATATCAACTAGGAGAGAGAGAGAGCCTTTAAAGGCAAAACAATTTTCTTAAGACATTTAAATGAAAATAGATGACACAACGTAAGTCATTGCTTTCTTGACTGAATGATGCATTTGAAACCATTGTCCCAAGGATTCTGATTGCCTTAGGAAAGCATCCATATTCAAATGGTATAAAATGATGCATTACATAATTAGTTTAAAAAACTTTATAAACCTCTGAGGAGAGAGACATGTGCTATTTATGTTGGATAGAAAATTCTAGAAGGATGTTATGACGATCACTCTAAAGTTGTGTAAAGCACTACTGGTTGTGTATGTGGCCCCTGTGAACCTCGATGGCTGTGAATGCTGATTTTGGCCAGACGAGTTGTGTTGTTCAGGTGCATAAAAAAAATACACACACACACAAAAAAACCAGTTGTGTCTCTAGGGGACATATCCATACTTTTCCGAGACAAACACAGACGATAAACAAAAGATAGCCCTTCTCTATGAAGGAACCCCAACTCTGCAAAAGTGGTGCTGATTTCAGAAGTATTTTTTTTCTGGAATTCTGGCTTCTCTTATATACCGTTTCCAGGAACACTACCATGAAATTGGAGAAATTGTGTGAGAAGCTTTCTAAAAGGCTTGAAAGGCTGAGCAGGGAGGTGAAGAGATGAAGAGGAAAGTGGGGAGACTTCCTAAATGCCCCACTCTGGCTGCCTCTCATCTGTTCCCCTTCTTCCCATCCCTTCATGAAGTGACACCAGCCAACCCAGGGTGTAGAGTTAGAGATGTGCGGGGGCCGGTGCTGGGAGGAGCAGTAGACACGGGGCTGCTATAGACCAGGAGTGAGCATCAGGGAGGCTGGGCCGCGCAGCAGCTGGATTTGCCCAGGCCCTTGGCTCTGACATGCATGGCCTTGCGCAGTCATTGCTGACCGTGGCGGGTGGCCAGCCGCAGGCCAGGCATTTTTAAACCGTGTGTGCTCAGGAGAGCCCTCTTCTCCCTCTCCCCTCCTTCCAGCAGCCAACCTCAGGGCACAGGGCAGGGCTGTGCAACATGAAATAAAACATCTTATTTACTATTGAACACAAAGGAACGCAGAAACGTAAACACAATCGTGTAGACATTTCTTGTACTTAAAGTGCCTGTAATGTCCAAAGAAGGGGTTCTTACCTCGTTGCTATCTGATGACCACTACTGAGTGTCCGAGGTGTTTTCATCATTTTATTAAATTGTGTTCTCACTTACATGACAACTGTCTTAGTCAACACATGCTACCGTAACAAATACCGTAGCCTGGGAGGCTTAAACCACAGAGCAAAGACTGATTGCTTTGGCTGGGACGTTGTACTATGGTGAACAGAAGTGGTGAGAGTGGGCGCCCTTTTCTTGTTCCTGATCTTGAAGGAAAAGCTTTCCACCTTCCACCATTGAGTATGGTGTTGGTTGTGTGTTTCTCATATATGACCTTTATTATGTTGAGGTATGTTCCTTCTATACCCAATCTGTTGGGCATTTTTATCGTGAAAATATGTTGTATTTTGTCAAATGTTCTTTCTGCACCTTTTGAGATGAACATGTGATTTTCATTTTTCATTGTATTAGTGTGGTGTTTCACCTCGATTGTCCCTTGCATCTCAGGGACAAAACCCACTTGGTCATGGTGTGTATTAGTTTCCTAAGGCTGCTACAACAAATGACCACAAACTGAGTGACTTAAAACCACAGTAACGTATTGTCTCACAAACCTGGAGGTTAGAAATCTGAAATCTGTAAGTCTGAAAGGTGTCAGCAGGGCAGTGATCCCTCTGACACCTGTAGAGGGAAGCTCTTCCTTCCCACCTCCCAGATGCTGGTGGTGGCTGTTGAATCTTGGCCGTTCTTGGCTTGTAGCTGTGTCTCTCAATCTCTGTCTCTGTATGCACGTTCTCTCCCTGGGTCTTCATGTCATCTATATATATAAAAGCCCAGCGGCCAGAACGGCGGAACGACTAGAACTGGAACGACCGGTGGCTATGATGTGCACTGCGGCAGCCAACCAGCCAGATCCGGGCCCCCATCAGTCCCCCCTCCCCTGACTGGTCCGGCCCCTGATCGGCCCCCAACACCCTGATCGGGGGTGGGGCCGGCCGGCCAACCACTCGTGGCCCTTCCCCCCCTGACCCGGCCCAATGGGCCCCCATTGGGGCAGGCCAGCGAGACCCCACTCCTGCACGAATTTGTGCACTGGGCCTCTAGTCTTCTTATAAGGACTCCAGCCATATTGGGTTAGAGACTCACCTTACTCCAGTATGACCTCATTGCATCTTCAAAAATACTATTTCCAGATAAGATCACATACTTAGGTCCTGGGGGTTTGGACTTCAACATACCTTTTAGGGGGTGGGGAGAACACATTTCTACCCATGAACGTATACTAGAGAAATTTCCATCTTTGGTGTGGATGGGAGTGGTATGTTTATCAAGCTGTAGGGTGAAAAAAGAAAGAAATGGATTACAAAAATCTTCCAGCCACTTGTACTGTATTAAACATCTACAACTCTCCTGTCTGGGAGACTTCACAACGCAATTAGTAGGGATATATGGCTGACCTGGTGAAGGTACCTTCAGTTCAGCAATGAAAATCAAATATTCTCTGGGCCAGAAGTGCCGCACTGGAAATTTTTAAGAAGTTATGCTGTTTTATTTTTACTGGCCCCAAAACTACCTTGAAAAAAGCTCTCAGCAGAATGCCGAGTCACTCTGCTCAGGTTGACAGCAAAATAACGGGGAGACTTTTCTTAGCTCTACTGGATTGTGGGTGTTTGAGCTTTTTATTTGAAGTTTTGTAGAGAGGATGTTGCCATATAAGATATGGGGACTCCTAGCACCAATTTTTTATGTAGCCAGTGGTTAAGAACAGAAGTATTTGAATGTACTCTCTAAAATGCAGCGATAAGAACACAAAGAAACGGTATTACAAATGTTATGCTTATTCCTGGCAAATGCTTTTTTTGGATACTTCTCTTAAATCCTTGGCCATTTGGTTTGCAGACGTTTTCAGACATCTTTGCCACCTAATTATGGCCTGTTTCCAAGGCTTTTGAGGAGCTTCCATAAACAGCAGGTCCATGGTTAGGAGAAAGCACCTGTTTTATATGGTTATAGCTTGCCTGTCAGGAATGGGACCATAAAATGGGCCGTTTCAACCTTTAAGATGCTTGCCAATAGTTTTCAAGGGAGATGTGTTATATGACTTTTGATTATGTAAAGTTTCATAATCATAAAGTCATAACTATGCCAAGTTCACTTGTTCACAATAAATATGAAATGGAATGATTTCTCTTTGTTCAAGAGTTTTTTTTGCACTTCGTTACCTGACTCTTTGTGGAGATAATGAGCATGCAGGAGTGAAATGTTGCTTTGAAAGAAATATAGTAAGAAAATAACTTCCACTATTTGAAAATTCAAGCCATAACAGGTGTGGTAATATACAGCAAAAACTTTCCTGCCATTCTTCTGTTGCTCCAGTTTCCATAAAAAGTATGAGAGAACATCTGGATAAGCTATAGAAGAAGGAAAAACCTCTCTCCCCTAACCTCTCCACCACCTTTAGTGTCAGAAATAGTACAAAGCAATTTAGGAGTGCACAGTGTTTGTTTAAATCTGAGAAGAAATTTGTTAAACAAAGCCAAATCCAGTAATATAAAAGAAAATGGCTTATATGGCTAGTGATCAACAGAAGACAATTTTTTCTCTTTATACTTTAGGTGTCCTCATGCCTTTGAAAGTTTATTCTGGTATATTAGTGATGAAGGGACAGTTTTTGCTTTGGCATTTTTAAGCTCGGTATATTTCAGGTCCCAAGTAATAGCAGCCCTGCCTTCAGCAATAGGAATTATTTGAAAGATTTTTTTTTCTCTCAAAAAAGCCTTCTTGTTGGTTGGAATTTCTGAGAATCACAATTATGGGCTGAATCCTGGCAGTTTATTATGCAGTTTATGCTGACTTGCTTTTTCATTTTAGAGAACTGAGCAGTGTGCTTTAAAAAGTATACACCTGGGTTGAAACAACGAGATACCACTGCACACCTGTTAGAATGGCTGAAATCTAAAACACTGACAACACCAAATGTTGGCAAGGATGTGGAGCAGCAGGAACTCTCATGCATCGCTGGTGGCAATGCAAAATGGTGCAGCCACTTCGAAAGACTGCAGTTTCTTACAAAACTAAACATATTCTCACCATATGACCCAGCAGTGTGCTCCTAGGTGTTTAGTTAAATGAATTGTAAACTATTTTTACACAAAAACACGTACATAAGTATTTATGGCATTTTTATTCATAAGTGCCCAAAATTGGAAACAATCAAAATATTCTTCCGTAGTTAATAGATAAACAAACTATGGTACATCCAAATTATGAAATATTACTCAGTGCTAAAAAGAAATGAGCTAATGATGGGTAGATGTCATTATGTATCTGTGAAAACTCAGTGAACCCTAATGTTAATGTGTGAACTTTAGTTAACAATAATGTATCAATATTGGTTCAATTGTATAACAAATGTATCACACCAATACAGGCTGTAAAGATTAGGGGAAACTGTGTATGTGTGAGAGGCAGTCTGTGGGAACTCTATGTACTTTCTGATTCATTTTTCTATAAACCTAATACTGGTCTAGAAAAAAAGTTTCTATCAAGCCACAAAAAGACATGGAGGAACTTCAGTGCATATTGCTAAGTGAAAGAAGCCAGTCTGAAAAGACTACATACTCTATGATTCCACATATGACATTCTGGAGAAAGTAAAACTATGGAGACAGTAAAAAGATCAGTGGTTGCCAGGGGTGGGGAGGGCTGAGCAGGCAAAACATACCGATTTTTAGGTATTTTTAAAAGAATAATGAAATTATTCTGTATGATACTGTAATGGTGGGTACATGTCATGCATTTGGCAGAACCCATAAAACTGTCTTTAGTTCTTAACAGCGATTTTCAAATGGTGTGCTGCAAGAATTTTTAAAACAATACCTGACTACTTAGTCAGCGGCACTGACCTCTTTTCCCTTAGACTATCAAATAAAAAACTGACGACAGCCAACACAATAGCTGTCTGGTAATGAATGAATCAAAATTATACCTATTTCTTTGTTGGCAAAAAATGTAATATTTTTTTTGGTGTGCTACAGAATTTTAGTAATTAGTTTATGTGTGTCATGAGATGAAAAGGGTTGAAAATTGCTGGTTTATAATAATGTATACATATTGGTTTCACCACTTGTAATGAATGTACCACTCTAATGTAAGATGTTAATAATAGGGGAAGTTGAGAAGGGTGGTTGGGAATATATGGGAACTCTGTACTTCTCAATTTTTTCGTAAACTAAAACTTCCCTGAAACATAGTCTTTAATTTTTAAAAAGTTAGCAAAAAATTATAGGGAATTCAAATTTCAGTCTCCATAAATAAAGTTTTATTAGAACACACACACATAGACACACACACGGGCAACTTTGGTGGTATACCTTTTTGACAACCATGGCCAGTGTCACTGACTGCCCTGGGCCCCTGTTGGCTGGATGAGAAGAGTCCTTGCAGCTGGGCCCTTGCTCTGGGGTGGCTTCTATTTTGAAATCTTCAGGAGCTTGCACTCCCCAGCCCCCCAAGTCTCCTTCCATCCGTACACAATTTTGATTCTATGCCTGACTCACTGGGCAGCTCAGTTTCTTGTCTGTAAAATAGGAGTCATTGTGCTTACTCTTTCTCTTTAGTTTCTTCTAATTCAATTTGTCATACCCCACAGGGATGTAGTGAGGAGAATGCTAATTAGAAACATAGGTTAACTTACCGGACAAAATTGAGTTCCCAAAAGAAGAGCTGGAGAGAGATGGAGCTGATGGGAAATCAGGCTAGTCGCATTTTGAGGGATAGATATTTTTGCAGCTGGAAGGGACCATAACTGATTATTTGATTCAGTTTTATGCTAGCGGCCAGGGGCTCCCCAAGTCCTTAAGTCTCCAAGCTTCAGTGTGTGTGGACAGGTCTGGGCTATGAAGGCAAAGAAACCTGGGTTGAACCTCACATGTTCCTCCCTGGGCAGCTGGAGGGCCTCTCTGAAGCTCAGTTTCCTTATCTATAAAGTGGGAATGAATGGCCACACCTACTTTATAATTAGCTGATTAAAACAGGTCATTAGTATGATGTGCCCTCTGTGGGGCCTGCACCAGGCAGCCTGCAACATCCATACAGGTTTAATTTTCTGTAGAATGAATTGTCAGTTTCCTTTTTCTCCTTGAAGGTCCCAGAAAAGTCAACTGCCCTCTTATCTGTTTTAGCTTTATCCCTCCTCAGATGGTCAGGAAAAGATTTTTTTAATGTCAAACTAAACCCCCCTCCCTTTTTTTCCCTTCCAATTTAAGTCTCCTTCCATTTGCCCTGTATCCTCTGGACACTCTCAGAAGCCTTTGCAATTGGTCATTAAGCCACTTCTTGATTTCCTCTAGATTGAATAACCCCAGCGGCTCTGAACTATTCTAATTTCCTTTGAAAATGCTCCTTGCCTTCTGCAGCTTCTCCTCAGTCTTTTAGAAATCCACTGACCAACACGGAAGGTACGCTTTCGTAAAGATCACTCCGGGCCTTTGCATGCCGTGTGCGTTTTACTTTGTGTTTTGTGTTCTTGTTCTTTTCCTTTGTAGTATTACCTTTTCTTCTGACCTTTTCTTTGCCCTGCCCCTCCCCTTTTTTTTTTGGTAAAAAGTATTGCTTATTGGCTAAGATTGAAGGCTCTGGAACTGGACTCCCTGATTTGTGTCCATCTGTTTTACTTTTCAAACAGGTCCTTGCCCAAATTTCTTAACTTTTCTGAAACTCAGTTTCCTCATCTGTAAAATATGATGAATGCAGTATCTACCGCAAAGATTTAAGTATTTAATAGGCTGTGATATACATATATAGTTCTCATAACAACATGGCTACATAGAGAGTACTCAACAAATAGTAGCTATTTTTTACTTTTTATTTAGAAATCATTTAGATCAGGGGTCCTCAAACTACGGCCCGTGGGCCACATGCGGCCCGCTGAAAACATTTATCCGGCCCGCCGGGTGTTTTTGCCGCCGCTGTGTGCATAGGAATTTGTTCATAGTTTTTTTTTTAAACTATAGTCTGGCCCTCCAACGGTTTGAGGGACAGTGAACTGACCCCCTGTTTAAAAAGTTTGAGGACCCCTGATTTAGATTCACAGGAAGTTGAAAACATAGTGCAGAAAGTTCCCATTGCCCTTCTGCCAGCTGCCTCCAATGAAAACATCTTCCATAATTAAAATACTTTTTCAAAACCAGGAAATTAATGTTGGTACTACACTATTAGCTGAACTATAGAGCTTGTCCAGATCTCACCAGTTTGTTATGCTTTCTTTTGTATGTTCATGTGTATGTGTGTCTAGTTCTATAAATTTTATTACATGTCTGGATCCGTGTAACCACTGCCACCACAGTTAGGATACAGAATTGTTCCATTTTTACAGAGGCTGTTCCTTTATAGTTGCACCCTCCCTCCATCCCTAGCCTATGGCAACCACGGGTCTGTTCATCACATTTTGAGAATGTCCCACCATTGGAATCATACCTTTTTAGATTCATCTTTTTCACTCAGTGCAGTGACCTTGAGATCCATCCATCCTGTTCATGCATCAGTAGTTTTTTTCTTTTTTTATTACTGGTTACTATTCCATTGTATGGGTTTACCACAGCTTGTTAATCCACTTACTCCCTGAAAGACCTCTGGGTTGCTGTCAGTTTTTTGGACCTTACAAATAAACTGCTCTGAAAATTCATGGGCATTTTGTGTGAGCATGTTTTCATTTCTCAAGTGTAAATACATAAAAATTGTGATTGCTGAGTCGTATGTTAAAGTGTATACTTAACTTTTTAAAGAACTATCAAACTGTTTTTCTCTGGTGGCTGTACCACTTTACATTTCCACCAGGAACGGATGAGAGAGCGCTTTCTCTACATCCTTGCCAGAATTTGGTGTTATCACTGTCCTAATAGATGTGAAGTGGCCCCCTATTCTACTGTGGCTTTAATTTGTATTTCCCTGATGGCTAGTGATATTGCACATCTCTTCATGTACTTACTGGCAATCCATATATTCTCTTTGGCGAAGGTCTGTTAGCGCCTTTTGCCCATTTTAAAAATTGGATTCTTTGTGTTCTTACAGTTGAGTTGAGAATGTTCTGTATATGTTCAGAATACAAATCCTTTGTCAGATAAGTCATTTGCACATATTTTCTCCCTTCTTGTGGCTTTGTCTTTTCATCTTTTTCACATGATCTTTTGCAGAGGAAAGAATTTTAATTTATTTTTTCTCTTATTGATCATGATTTTGGTGTTATGTCTCCTGTTTTTCCCTAAAAGATTTATATTTTAGCATTTTACATTGAGATGTACAAATGGGTCCATTTTGACTTAGTATTTGTTTAAGGTGTAAGGTTGAGATTAATTTCTTTTTGCATAAAGATAGCATATAGATAATTCCAACACCATTTCTTAGAAACACTATCCTTCCATTCAGCTGTTTTTGTAATTTTCTGCTAGCCATATTTATGTAGAGCTGTTTTTGGGGTCTTAAATATGTTCTGTTGAGCTGTGTGTCTATTCCTCTGCCAATAGCACATGGTCTTGATTACTATAGTTATACAGTAAGTCTTAAAATTGTGTATTGTGATTCCTCTAATTGTATTCTTCTTTCTCAAAATTGTTTTAGCTACTTTAGGTCTTTTGCCTTTCCACATACGTTTTAGAAGAAGCTTGTCTATACCTGCAAAAACCTTGTTGGGATTAGCTATTATTTTAAACTAGAGTCCTGGTGCACGAATTCGTGCACCGGTGGGTCCCTCAGCCTGACCTGCGGGGAGCAGGCCGATATCGGCTCTCTGATATCCCCCGAGGGATCCCGGGTTGTGAGAGGGCGCAGGCCAGGCCAAGGAACCCCACCGGTGCACAGTCGGGGCCAGGGAGGGTCCACGGGAGGGCTCCAGGGCGTGTCCAGCCCATCTCATCCAGTCCCGGTCAGCCGGACCCCAGCAGCAAGCTAACCTACTGGTCGGAGCCTCTGCCCCCTGGTGATCATTGCGTGTCATAGTGACTGGTCAAACGGTCAGGCACTTAGCATATTAGGCTTTTATTATATAGGATGTTACCATGGCTACTTCCTTCATTCTATATTTGTTTTATTGCTTCTCTTTACAGTTCTCACCTTATCTAGAGCCAAAGGGGATTTAGAGATCATTTCGCCTGATGCTACATCTTCCAGTGGAAAAAATGTAATCTTCCTGTGAAACAGATATAGGGGGAGGGTAAGCGACATTCTGAGGTCACGCAGGAGGTTAATGACCGAGGACCAATGTCCACACCTTCTAACTCCTTGGTCTGAGGATTTTCAGTCTGCCACAAGGACCCTCTCTTAAATCGACCAAATCTTATCTGTTTTTCATACATTTTTTCTTTTTTCTAAAAAGGAATAATTTAGAATTTCACTGGCATAGTCCAGAGAGAGCACGATCAAGTATAGTAGAAAATCCCCTTTTAGTGGCTACCTTAGAAAGCGTACAACACTCATGTTTGACTTCTTAAAGACTAATACAAATTGGTACTTTTTCATTCCCTGGACAATACAAGGACTTTAGAATACTTCAGTTCTTTTTACACCCCTCCCACACTCGTATATGCTGCTGTTTTCATGTATTTAGAATAACTTCAAGAACATAGATAATAGTAAATAAAAGACAGTAAATTCAAGAGGAAGTGATGAATCTTGAATATTTAATATTTTTGTTTTCCACTTTTAAATATAACTTAATTATGCCATTATATAATTTACTTTTAACACCCAGGGTTCCTATGCCCAGGACATTCTTATTCAGTAAGTGTGGTGTGGGAGCCACGGTTTGAAGAGGCAATTTGAGTGGGCTATTGGCTACGCTTGGAGCAAGCTGAGACAATTACGAAAAGAAATGCAGGCCTTGGAGTCAGATAAACCTGGGTTCAACTCCTTAAGTACTTGTTTAATGATTCTATGCTTCAGTTTCTTCATTTGTAAAATGGGGATCATGGCACCTGGTTCATAAGTTTTCTTTCTGTTTAAACACAGTGTGTGCAGAGTTCTTAGCATTGAGCTTGGTACCCCAAATCAGTGAATGCTGCTTCCTTTCCTTCCTCCTTAACAGACTATGAGGTTTGATCTCTTTTTGAGGCACAGACAATGTTATGTGTTTAACAAACCATTTCACTTTCCTCCTGATCACTGGAAAGATCATACTTGTCAGCCCCTTTGCAGATAGGTAGGGTCACGTGACTGGTTCTGGCCAATGAAATGTGAGCATAACAGATGTGTGTCACTTCCAGGCTGAGAGGTTAAGGATCTGCTCTGACTCCCCTGTGTGCTCCTCTTCTATTGCTAGCTGGGTGATACCAGATGGCACTGAAGCAAGAAAATGGTAGTTGCCTGGTTCCCTGAGTCACTGTTTGGAGGACAGTACCCCCCATTAACCATATTAGATGGTGATTCAAAAGAGAACTCAACCTTTGTTGAGATTTTGGGGGATGCTCTATAGCCCTTAGTGTTAATTACTCCAATTAATATACTGTTGGATGTTGAAAAACTTTAAATTGTGTTTTGAATATTATATTTGTTATAATATTCTAAACACTTTATGATTTATATGGGCTACAGGAAATACATTATAAAGCATGCAAGCAATTCAGTAGGAAACTATAGCATGAGGAGATACTCGTTTATAGCAAATAAGAAATTTTTTTCAAGCCAGAATATTTTGGTGACTTTTGTGCATTTGTGTTTTTTTATGTATGATTTGGGTGTAGGTGTAATTCCCAACATCACAAGGCAGATCCCTTGTCAAGATAACAGTCCCTGCAGCAGTTCTCAACCTGTGGCTCGCAACCCCTTTGGCGGTCAAACGACCCTTTCACAGGGGTCACCTAAGACCATCCTGCATATCAGATATTTACATTACGATTCATAACAGTAGCAACATTACAGTTATGAAGTAGCAATGAAAATAATTTTATGGTTGGGACACAACATGAGGAACTGTATTTAAAGGGCCAGAAGGTTGAGAACCACTGCTTTAGGGTAAGGGCCATAGGAACCAAAGTGGCATCTACAGAACATCAATACTGTTGAGTAGGTGGTTCAAATAGACTAGATGGGGGTGGCCATTCTACCAATGGGAGAGTAATGCTGGGCACTGGAAGGAAGGATGAAGGGTCTTTAGCACATAATTAGCTACATCATCTCTCACTGTAAAATAGAAGAAGATTCTGTGTTCCATGGGGTGGCTGTACAGGGTCCAGATTCAAGGTATTTAACTATTTGCCTCAAATGACCTCCTAGATCTAGGATGGGGTGGAAGCCCCTTTTTAGGCATAGACTCAATATATGTCCACTAGAGGCCCAGTGCATGAAATTCATGCACAGGTAGGGTCCCTAGGCCTGGCTGGCAATCAGGGTTGATCGGGCCTTCCTTCCCCTGGCTGCTGGCTGCCGGCCGGGGCCTTCCTTCCTTCCTTCGTCCCACACCGTCCCCTGGTGGTCACCACACATCATAGTGTTGGGACTACACTCATTGGACTACACCCCTTCTGGTCAAACTCCTGGTCAGTTGAACTCTCAAAGGGGACAATTTGCATATTAGCCTTTTATTATATAGGATCAGTAAAAATGGCAGATACCTCTGGCCAGCATATCATTGAAGGGGAGCAGATATCCATCACTTTCAGTGGGTGGATCAAAAGACCCTTCTTGCCTTAGAGGTTTTCCCCTGGAAGGATTTATATTTTCATTATCATTTAGTTCTAAGTAGAGTTTTTTATTCATGAATTATTTAAAAGTTTATTGGTTCATATCCAAACACCTGGGGGTTTTCCAGTTCTTTCTGTTACTGATTTCTGGTTACTGTGATTAGTGAATCCACTCAATGTAATTTCAATCTTTATAGGTTTGTTGAGACATGCTTTCTGGCACAGCATGTAGTAGTCAATTGCTATAAACAGTCTATTTACTCGGGGAAATGACGCATATTCTACAGTTGTTGGGGATAGTGTTTAAGAGTGTTAATAGTGGTGTTCAATTAAAAAATGTGTCAGACCAACATTATGCTGCTTATAATGGACTAAATTAAGGCTATAAAGAGGTTAAAATTAAAAGGATAGGAAAATGATTTTTTTCTTCTGTTTATTCTATTAACTCCTGAGAGAAGTGTGTTAAAATCTCATTATGATTATGGATTTTTGCTTATGGTTATTTCTCTCTTTCATTCCTTCACTTTTTGATTTATAGATTTCGAGGCTATTTTATTATGTTATTATATTAGTTGGTGAAATAGTTTTTTCCTTAAAGTCTACTTTGATTAACATAGCTCTTACAGCTGTTAGTTTTTGCACAGTATATCTTTTTTTTTTAAATCCCATTAGTGTCAACATTCTGTATCCTCATATTTAAATTACGTCTCTTAGGAGCAGTATAGTTACATTTTAATGTGTATTTACTTTGTCAGCCTTTGGCTTTTAATTGGATCATTTAGTGTGTTTGCCTTTAATGAAATCTATTTGGGTTTCAATCTACCATCTTACTGTTTGATTTCTCTTTGTCCCACCTGTTCTTGTACATTTTTCTCTCCTTGCCTTATTTTTAATTAAGTATTTTAAAACTTTCCTTTTTTTTCTATTGCTTTCTTTAGTTACACATTCTTTTAGTGGCTACCTTAGAAAACACTCATGTTTAACTTCTTAAAGACTAATACAAATTGGTACTTTTATCATTCCCTGGACAGTACAAGGACTTTAGAATACTTCAGTTCTTTTTAGATCCCTCCCACACTCATATATGCTACTATTTTCATGTATTTAGAATAACTTCAAGAACATAGGTAATCTATAATAATAAAAGCATAATATGCTAATTAGACCGGACGTCCTTCTAGATGACCTTCTGGACGAAGCCGTGGAGGTGGGGGCCAAGCCCCTTGCACGAATTTCGTGCATTGGGCCTCTAGTAGTAAATAAAAGACAGTAAAATCAAGAGGAAGTGATGAATCTTGAATATTTAATATTTTTGTTTTTCACTTTTAAATATAATTTAATTATACCATTATATAATTTACTTTTAGCATCCAGCTTGCAAACTTCCTAAACATTTAATAATTATCTCTTGTGAGTCAATAGGAGCTGGCTCAAGTACACCACTGAGTGAGGTCATGTCTTAGAATGGTAGCCAAGTATAATAAAGATAATCCTTGGAATTCCAAACATCTCAGCATGGATATATGTGATTCCCAAATAGTAAAACAACCATCATGTTATTATATGAAGTTATATTATGAAGTCCACCAAAAAGGGGCACATTTTTACTGATGACCTAAGATGAAGAAATTGAGAAAGGGTTAGTGCATGTGCAACAGTGAGGTAGAATGGTAGAAGTACTAGATAACAATGTTACGGTATGCTACTGCGAATTTCTTCAGTGGTCGTCATGTTGTAGCTTGAAATTGGCCACGTTGGACTATGTACTTCATGGGAGTATTGACTATATGTCAGGATATGATTTATTGTTTTGTTTTCTAGATCTAAGAAAATGAAGACAGTTGCCAATTGAATTTAATGGTGTCTCCTGTCTGTAGCATTACAACATGAATAGCACAAAAAGCTGTAGAGATATTCTTCTAATATTCAAAAACAATTATCTGACTCAGTAAAAAAAAAAAATTCACTGCTGCCATTGATAAGCGAGTGATGTGTTGTCTTACTCTTAATGTAAAAAAAAACATCAAGCGTTTGTGTTGGGACTACACTCATTGGTCAGCCATAGGTTTTCTACAGATGCAAGAATTTGGCAAAAATTAATGAATGAATCAGCTATATTGAAGTTAGAATAAAGAACAGTGTGTATTTTATTTTTATTTTAAAAATTGTGTAGTAATATTTTATATCAATAAAACTTATAAGGAACTGTGCACAAGATATAGATAGATATGCATGCAATGTTTTCCTGGGAGAGCTAGTTGTTAAACATTTGCCAAAATACCACTGGCCTCCTTCTTCCAAAACTGCAGTAAAAAGTGTTGTTATTGTTCCTACTGACTTACCTAGGAAATCCTAGGATGAAAGTTACACATGTTATTGACTTAACTAGAGCAATGGCTTCTTTATACATTTCTTTATTCTACCAGGGTTTTCCTAGAATCTGGACTAGTTGTCCCCTTATCACCTCTGTCAAAACGACCAAGGCCTCAAGGTTTTCACAATATTTTTACAACTTTTTTCCCCATAGTATTGAGTTTCTCTGTTTATCAATTCAAAATATAAAATAGATAATTCCTCTCCTTCTACCTAAAAGATTTTTGTTACTGTGTCATCATCATTTAAGCTCTAATTCCCAGAGTTCTTCTGATAGATTTTGGATGTGGGGGCATCTCACAGCCCCCAGGTGAGGACCTCTGCTCCTTCTGATGACCCTGCTTGAAACTGTTAGAAAGATAGTGAGCCCCAGAACCGGGGGTCCTGGTAAAGGATACTTGGGAGCCAGACTGCGAGGTAAATATCTTTACTTCTGCAGAAGGGTGCACAACCAACAAAAGGCCTGGTAAGCAGGCACACTGAAGGGAAGTCCACTTGGATTTTATCTCTGATGCTGTCTGCCCCTCACTCTGATTTGATTGGTCAGAGCTTGGGTTCATATTCTAGCGCAATTGGTTAATTCATAGGATGGGGAGGGATTGACATTTGAGGTTTGGCAAAATGAAACCTCAGCTTCTAGAAAACCAAAACTTAAGATAGTGGTCTCCTGGGGAATTGCAGGTCATGCAAGTCAAAATGGCAGGACTTAAGATAAGAAACTCCTTTGACAGAAAAGGTTACTTGTTGATTCTCACAAAACTGAGAAGGAGCATCTGACAATAGCTTTAGAACAACTGCTACCTACCAGGGTGTTGAGGCTCTCTTTTTCCCAATACTTAGAACTTGGGATATCTTAACAATAAAAGCTAATATTTTAAATTAAAAGGTTATTATTTTCAAAGCCATAGGAACTCCTCTGTCTATATAATACTAGAGGCCCGGTGCACAAAATTTATGCGGGGGGGGGGGGGGGGTGTTGTTCCCTCAGCCTGGCCTGCACCCTCTCCAATTCAGGACTTCTCGGCGGGTGTCCAACTGCAGGTTTGGACATCCCTCTAGCAATCCAGGACTGCTGGCTCCTAACCACTCACCTGCCTGCCTTCCTAATCACCCCTAACCCCTCTGCCTGCCTGCCTGATGCCCCTAACTGCTCCCCTGCCGGCCTAATCGCCCCTAACCACTCTCCCCTGCCAGCCTGATCGCCCCTAACCACTCTCCCCTGCAGGCCTGATTGCCCCTAACTGCTCTCCCCTGCCTGCCTGATCTTCCCTAACCGCCTCTGCCTCGGCCCCGCCACTGTGGCTTTGTCTGGTCTATCCAGTCTAATTAGCATACTACCCTTTTATTAGTATAGATCAGTGATGGCGAACCTATGACACGCGTGTCAGAGGTGACTCGCGAACTCATTGTTTTGGTTGATTTTTCCTTGTTAAATGGCATTTAAATATATAAAATAAATATCAAAAATATAAATCTTAGTTTTACTATGGTTGCAAAGATCAAAAAATTTCTATATGTGACACGGCACCAGAGTTAATTAGGGTTTTTCAAAATGCTGACACGCCCAGCTCAAAAGGTTCGCCATCACTGGTATAGATGATAATTTAATGAGTACTCATTGTATTAGGTGCTGCATTTTGCACTTTCAATTTCCTGATTCACCTCCTTAGGTAGGTCTCATCATTATCCTCATTTTAGAAATGAGGAAACTGAGATTTAAAAAGGATAACTTGCCAGGGTTTCAAGTGGCCAGGCTGAGATTTGAACCCAAGTTCATCTGGCCTCGTAACTACTGTATTATTCTGTGACTTGTCAACAGGTCTGTTCTGTTTCTTCTTAGTTTCTCAAGCAACTCATTGCCTCCGCTTCCCTTTTCATTGTCAGAATTTAGTATTTCTTGAAATTTAAAGTCTGAGGACAGGGCCATTTTGTTATTGTGACATGAATGTGTAACTGATTCAAAATGTTTTTTGAAAAAGAAGAAACTTGAAACTTTGAATAGATTCCTCCCCTTCCCTCACCCCATGTGGAAATGATCACCAAGTCTGGATTCCATGTCTAGATATTTCTTAAAGCTGTCCCTCGTCTGGCACCAGCCCCCAGTTCTCAGCTGGGAACTTCTGGAGCCTTCTGGTTTGTTCCACATCTGGGTTTTCACCTTTCCCGCTCAACAATGAGCAATTAAATCAGAAATATGACCATTTCAATTTCTCACTTAAATTCCTTTAGTGGTTTTGTTGCCTTTAGGACATGATTCTTTCTCTCAGTGGAGGTCCCCAGCCTTCTCTAGCACCTTCCACTTTCCCATGGCATCTGGAATCCAGCTATGGTTGAGCTCCTTGCAGGTCCCAAACTCTGTCATACTTTCACATGTCTGTGCTTCTTCCCGCCTCGAATGCTACTTTCCTATCTCCCATTTATTCCCTCATCTGCATGCCTACCTGTATTTCAGGTGTGAGTCTGATTAGCCTAATCTGATTAGATGCTTTTTCCCTCTGCTCTCACGGAACTCTGCACATACCTCCTCATAACCCATAGCTGTCCAAATTGTGGATGGTTGGGGAGCAGATAATCTGTGAGCTCCCTGAGGGCAGGGATTGTAGCCCCATCATAGAACTTGACACTTTGGAGGCACTCAGGATATTTCTGTTAGATGAATGAGAGTTGAAAGGTTTGCCTGTTCAATCATCTGTCCTCTACTCCATTAGAAATCTCTCTTTCTTTTCTCCTTTGAGGTAAAAAGTTCATTATGGAAGAAAATGGATGGTGGTGAAAACGACATTATGTAGATCCAGCAGGAAGGCAAAATTCGGAAGAGACCAGAGATGCAGCTGTGCTAGGAAAAAGTGCTAGTTAAAAACTTGGGCCAATCACTTCCCTTCTCTGTATTGTGGCTTCTAGGAGAATGGGAAATTGAACATCATGATTGCTGAGGTTCTTTTAGGTCTATGAATACTAATCTACTCATACCTGATAGCTCTTTGTATTATAGCTTTTGGGGTATATATTGTGCAAGGATAGAGAACTTCCCAAAAGATCTAGGACCTATAATTTCCTAATCATGATAGCTAGTACAAATCTCATTTAAGTATGTAGGATTATCATGTCTTTTGAGTCTCTCTTTTAAAAGCTTATCTATTCTTCCTTCAAATTGTTAAACAAATGACATGTTAACATAAGTAGTAGAACTTTATTTTAAGATACCCTACCATGTCAAAATATATACATCAAAATGGATGCAAACTAATTCAATGAAGATACTTTGGGAGGCTATTTCCACGAGACTGCCTTCGCTTATAATATGTTTGGAACTTGTTGTTCAGAATTATCCTCGAGCACTTGCACATTCATTTCTTTAACGTTGGTAAATCTGTGTCTTCATAGGACAGATTTGTGAACAAAGAGGGTGATTGAACTGTTAACTGTTTTATTTATTTATTAGTTTACTTACTCTGCTTAAGAAAGTAGTATATGTTCATTTAGATGTGGGAGCATAGACTAAAAATGAAAGTTCACTATAGCCCAGTGAAACATTAATCAGTCCTTGGAAGAAAACACTAAAAATCATGGGGTTTTAGAGCCTGAAGGTGATAAGAGGTTCGGAATTCTCATCCAATACAAAATGTTTTCTCTGACTCCCTTGCCAGTGCCCTGGGACGGAGTTTGTACGTCAGGAAGTGTGATGTCTGAGTTCATTTAAGTAAACAAAGTCCCCTCATGCTGTCTTTTCATTTATCTTGGAAGTAACTAAAGATCTCCCCTTATTTCACTGCAGTGTTACTTTGGTATATTTTTTCTAATTTTTTTTTTTTAAAGAATTTTTGTGAGTTTATTTGAGCCAAACTGTCGACATATGCCGGGAAGCAGAACCTCAACGAATTGAGATAATGCTCCCTATTTTTTCTAATTTTAAAAATATCTCACATGTATATCATATGTAAGAGTGAGGTCCTACTGTATATGCCTTGCATGTAGCCTTTTTTACTTAGTATTGTATGATGAGTACATTGCCATTCATTAAGTATATTTTAAAACATGATTTATTTTTATTTTTTAAATATATTTTTATTGTTTTCAGAGAGAGAGAGAGAGAGAGAGAGAGAGAGAGAGAGAGAGAGAAACATCCATTTGTTGTTCCACTTATTTATGCATTCATTGGTTGATTTTGGTTGACTCTTGTAGGTGCCCTGACTGGGGATGGAACCCGCAACCTTGGTGTAGCAGAATGATACTCTAACCAACTGAGCTACCCAACCAGGACTCTATTGTCTTCTTAATAGTAGCGTCTGTTTGTGACTATTTTGCTATATGTTTAATGATAAAAATATTATAATTAAAACATATTTGTCAGTTTGATAAGTTAAACTGTTCTTTCATTGTGGAATTTTTAGTGAGGTTGAAAATTTTCACATATTCTTCACCTTAAATGTTCTTTTGCCTCAGATTCTGCTTTGTTTGATATAAATATTGCCATCCAAACTTTCTTTTCATTTGTGTTTTCTAGGTACATCTTATCCTTCCTTTTATTTAGATTTCTGAGTCATTTGGTTTTAGACCTGTCCTTTTTATTTTTTAATAAATATATTTTTATTGATTTCAGAGAGGAAGGGAGAGGGAGAGAGAGATAGAAATATCAATGATCTGAGAAAAACATTGATCGGTTGCCTCCTGCACGCCCCACACTGGGGATCGAGCCCACAACTTGGGCATAAGCCCTGACCAGGAATCGAACCATGACCTCCTGGTTCATAGGTCAAAGCTCAACCTCTAAGCCATACAGGCTGGGCTAGGCCTGTCTTGTAAACAGCATACAATCGAATGTTGAGAATCTTTGTCTTTGTTGGGGATGTTTCACCCATTCACATTTATTGTCATATTTGATAGGTTCTGTAAATCGAAATCACATTTTCTATGATATTGTTATATGGATAGCTGTTGTTTTTTCCCTAGTGATTTAAAAGGCACACATAGTTTTTATTCTGTTGTTGCTAATTTTGTAGTTTATGAAAGTAAAATTGGTTTATTTGTTTCACTCAAATTAGCTCTGAAAGTTCATTTAAAAGGAGGCATTCAAAAGGAGTCACAAGCAATGGTGCATCACTGGAATAAGTGTCCCTCCTCATAAGTAGACTGTGCTGAAGGACAAACTTATTTTATTTCAAGTGTGATACTTTTAGGTTAAAAAATAGTGTTTTATAGTCAGGTCAGTTTAAAGAGCCTCTCTCCATCAGTCTGACCTTTTGGGTACTTCAAGACTAATTTAAAATAAAGATAACGATAACAATTTAAAAATCTTCATCTAAGCCCTCTTTCTCTGTTGTGTACCTGCCTTCTTTGTCACCACTCACTGTGTCTTTACCGTAAGGAGTGGAGAGCAACCAGCCATTGGAAGTGAGAGCAGTATGGTTTGGCAGAAACAGCTCTGAATGGTTAGAACCTGGATAGGTCACTTTCCTTCTGGGCTTCAGTTTCCACATCTGGAGGAAGTTTAAGAGGTGGGAACACATGATATCTGAGGTCACTTCTAATTTTGACCTTCAACAATTAAACAGAGTTTATTAAGGACCTACTTGCATAGCTTCAGTACTAGGTCCTATATAGAATGAGAAGCCCAAAGCCAATCTATGTATTAAAAGAAAAGAAAAAAAGAAAAGATCCTAAGCTGATAGAAGATTCTGTACCTTGATCCGTGTGGTGCTTACATTGTTAATAGTATGTAAAAATTCACTGGGCTGTATGTGCCTTTAAGATGCGGGTACTTTACTCACTTTAGTGTATTTTATACTTCAATAAATAGGAAAGCTAAACAAAAAAGAAAAGAAAAAGGAAGGGAGGAAGGGAGGAAGGGAGGGAGGGAAGGAGGAAGGGAGGGAGAGAGGGAGGGAGGAGGGAGGAGGAGGGAGGGAGGAAGGAAGGAAGGAAGGAAGGGAGGGAGGGAGGGAGGAAGGAAGGAAGGGCAAACTGTTAAGATGTTTAAGAAGAAAAGAAAAACTAGCCAGATGTTTAAAGGTTGTGATTTTGAGGCAGGATGATGTAAAGGAGACCCACAGGAAGTAGATAGTGAGTTTGAATCTTGACAGCATCAAATATTAGCCTTGAAATCATGTGCACATTATTTAACCTTTTGAGACTCAGTTTCCTTAGTAAAAATAACATTTGTAGTTTCTCCTTTATGAGACAGCCAGGGCTATTGAATGAATTATAAGGCACATTAAGCACCTGGCAGGTAGCAGGTGATCAATACATATTTTTCAAAAGATGTAGTAAGAGGGTATTAAACAAACATATGACAGATTCAAAGAACTATAGGATTTTACATCATTCTTTTGAAATTACCCCCAAATAAATAGAACCCAGAAAGCCTGGTGTTAACTATGAAGAAAAGCTAGGCTCATATTTTTCTGGTGACATTACAAATTTGTAATATCGCCCTTGGAGACCCACCTGGCAATTTATAATAAAAATCACCTAGCTGAATATGGTCTTTAAACTGTTAATCCCATTTTTCAGATCATAGCCTAAGAAAATAGCTCAAAAAGGAAAACCAAAATTTATGTATTTAAAGATGCTTTGTGACAGCATGGATGGACCTGGAGAGCATTATATTAAGTGAAATAAGCCAGTCAGAGAAAGACAAATACCATATGATTTCACTCATATGTGGAATCTAATGAACAAAATAAGCTAACAAACAAAATAAAAACAGACTCATAGATAGAGAACAGACTGACAGCTGTCAGAGGGAAGGGGTGGTGCAGGGCTGGGTGAAAAGGTAAAGGGATTAAGCAACAAAATAAAATTCATGGACCCAGACAACAGTGTGGTGAGTATCAGAGGGAAAGAGGAGTGGGGAAGGTAGAAGAGGGTATGGGGGATAAATGGTGATTGAAGAAAAAAAATGGTGATGGAAGGAGACTTGACTTGGAGCGGTGAACGCATAATACAATATACAGATGATGTATTATAGAATTGGACACCTGAAACCTATATGATTTTATTAACCAGTGTCACCCCAATAAATTCAATAAAAAAGAGAAAAAATGCTTGACTAGGTTATAATGCCTGGAAACAACTACCTGAAAGATGACTAGTTAAACCATTTAGCAAAACAGTGGAATATTGCTGCATTTAAAATGACAGATATATGGATTAAGTAGATATATGGAGAATTCGAGCGAAAAATTAGAAAATTGTGCTCATAGTGAACACAAACACATAAAACCTATGTCTGTGCAATGACAAAGGCTGGAATGAATTTAGAAAATCTCTGGCTGTACGTGGGTGATCTATATTTTAATTTTTGGTTTATTATATAGTCCGTCCCTCCTTATTCACAGGGAATGTTTTCCAAGACCCCCAGTGGATGCCTAAAACCATGAGTAATACAGAACCCTATATATGCTATGTTTTTCCTATACTATGAAAAAGTTTAATTTATAAGTTAGGCGCAGTAAGAGATTAACAACAATGATAAAAATAGAGCTCTTATGACAGTATACTGTAATAAAAGTTATGTGAATGGCTTTGGGGCCATTATGTAGTAAGAAAAGGGATCCTTGAACCTAAGCCTGCAACACCACAGCTGTCAGTCTGATAACCAAGATGGCTTTATCTCTTGAACATATTTTTGGAAGTTTGCCTCCCCAATGCATTTTGGAAAGTAGTTTTAAAAAAAATGTATCTTCCTTTGTAATACTTTTAGCAAAAAAAAAAAATAAAAAAATAAAAAAATAAATAAATAAAAAGAAAAAAAATGTATCTTTATTGTTGAAAGTATTACAGATGTCTCCTATTGTTCCCCATTGACCCCCACCCCCCACCCCACCCTGCACCTCTCCCAGGCCTTCACCACACTATTGTCTGTGTCCATGGGTTATGCATATATGCATATAAGATTTTTGGTTAAGCTCCCCACTCCCACTCCCCAACTCTTGCTTCTGCTGTACTTGAGAAATGCTTATCCCAGAAATAATTGTCAGCTAAAACCAGAAATAATTGTCCGCTAAATACGGAGACAAAAATCCATGAGAGAAATTATTCTTTTTTTTAATTAAAAAATTATGTATTGAATGTATTGGGGTGACATTGGTTAATAAGGTTATATAGGTTACAGGTGTACAGTTCTGTAATACATCACCTGTATATTATATTGTGTGCTCTCTGCCCAAAGGCAGTCTCCTTCCACCACCATTTACCCTCCTCTACCCCGCCTCCTCCCTCCTTTCCCTTTGGTAAACACAATACTGTTATCTGTGTCTGAAATTTTTTTTTTTTTTTTTTTTTTGGAAAAGGTGAAGGGAGAAGTTGTTCTTAAAGTTTTCAAGTCCCCTGTTGGCTACATCCCCCCCTCCCCCCTCCCCCCAAACCTGGCGTTGTTTCTTTTCTTTTGTGATAAAGAAGGTTTTATGGATTTTGAAATGGTTTACAATTGCCTTATTTAGTTGCTCTTATTTCTTATGTCTCCCCAGAGGGTCACAAAATCTATCATTTAAAAGGAGGAAATGATGTGTTTTTAGTGCAAGGAGAGAATAGCCACTTTAGAGAGCTAACAGGGGTGGAATAAATGGAGTCTGGCACCTATAGCCATGACATCCTAAGTACTTTGGATCATCTCAGATGTCAGAAGCTTCACAGGGAAAATAGAATGAGCTGCTGGGCGGCGGGGTGCCTCCTTTTCACCACCTGAAAGTCCAAATCAACTCTGTAGTGGTGCTGAAGTGAAAAGATTGTCCGAGTGCTTGGGAG
Source organism: Myotis lucifugus (assembly GCF_000147115.1). Classification (NCBI taxonomy): domain Eukaryota; kingdom Metazoa; phylum Chordata; class Mammalia; order Chiroptera; family Vespertilionidae; genus Myotis; species Myotis lucifugus. The sequence goes on along the minus strand of NW_005871242.1, from coordinate 976,964 downwards.
AACATGGCGGCCCCGGCTGAGAAACCTTCCTCCTCTCCTGGCCTTCCCTTGGGCTGGCTCTTGGGAAGAGAGCACCTTAGGGAAACAATGAAGGGATTTGCTAGGTGTGGAGGGGGCATCCAGGTATTAGAGGGGATGGAGGAAGCTTTGTGTCTGAAGTATGTTTGTTGTCAAGGAAAAAATGTTTTAAAAATTATATTTTATTGATCTCAGAGGGAAAAGGAGAGGGAAAGAGCAATAGAAACATCAATGATGAGAGAGAATCATTGATTGGCTGCCTCCTGCACGCCCCCCTCTGGGGATCAAACCCACAACCCGGGCATGTGCCCTGACCAGAAATCCAACTGGGACCTCCTGGTTCCTAGGTCGACACTCAACTGCTGAGCCACACTGGCCGGGATATCATGGAAAATTTTGGATCCCAGTTACAAAATATAAGGAGTGCTCCCCAAAAGTGGCCTGGAAGAATCACAGAGTTGGAAGGAGTCTTAGAATTTGACTAGTCCAAACCCTTAATTTTACCAAAGAGGAAACAGATTTAAGGAGAAATGGCTTGCCCACGTTTATAGTCACGGGCAAAATCAAGTCTGTTGATGTGTGGCCATTTCTGTTCTTGCTCTCCCTGGCTGTAATCCCCCACCTTCCACCATCACTTCATTAAGGACCTTCTCTGCTGCTACCAAGCAAAAGATCAGCCTTCAGACTAATAAATGCAGTTGTTTGATGCAGAGTTTTTTTAAAGTCATCAGAGGTCTGACTCAGCAAATAACGATCTATAGCATCATCCCATCATCCCCTGTGTCTAGCAGAGGGAGAGAAGTTTTCTTTCAAGAGCTCAAACTAGGTTCATATCCTAGGTCCACCCCTGAGATGGTGGATGACACTAAGCAAGTATTTAACCTCTTTGAACTTCAATATTATCATTTTAAAAATGGAGGATCATAATAGTACCATCTCTTAGGTTCCTTAGGTGAGGATTAAATCAGCTAGTCAGTTAGATTGGGGTCTGGTGTATAGTAAATCCTCAATAAATGCTAGCTATTGTTATTACTACTATGAGGGTAGTTAGAACTATTTCTGTCAAAAATTGTAAGGAAATAAGAAAAATATTTTTTAAGGGAGAGATTGGTGCTCAGAAACACTTTTCTGGGATTAGAAAACCTGAACTTCCAGCAATCAGAAATCTTTATGGGACTATTGTAGCTTTTTCCCCTGTAGCTTTGCATCCAATAACTATCTTAATTACCCCCAAATTTCAACTGTTACTTATTTTAAAATTTTTTTCCTGATTTTAGTCTCTCTACTCAATAATTTTTATAGCTTTGTTGAGGTATAATTGATATACAATAAACTCAGTATACAAAACAATTTGATTAGTTTTGATATACACATGAAACCATCACCAAAATCAAGACAATGAACACATGTATCACCAGGAAAATTTCATGTCCCTTTTGGGAATCTTGCCATCCTACCCCTTCTGGTCCCTCCTGGCCCCTCCCAACCCTCCACTCCCATTCATAGGCAAAACTGATTTGCTAGAATTTATATAAATGAAATCATACAGTATGCTTGCTATTTGTCTGTCTTCTTTCACTCAGCATAATTACCATCCATGTTGATCTGTGTACAAATAGTTCATTTCTTTTTATTGCTCAGTACTCCCAAACTGGCCGTAGTATGGAGTGAAAATAATTTTTAAATAAATAAAAATATTTACTGATTAAATATCTGTTTCCTTTTCTTCCCCCTCCCCCTATTTCATTGTTAATCCGTATACATAGTAAAGAATATACAGCAATTGTAGGTCCCCTGAGAATAACACCCACTTATATTTCGTATGCATATTTTTAAAATGGTGTCTATAAGCAATATTACTATTTATTTGAATGTTGAGATTAAATTTTTCTCCTGTCTTGTTGGCTCTCAGTATAAAGAAAGCATCCTTCCATTGGCCTCATCCAATGAATTGACTCAAATTCAATTGCATAAATATTTACACATAGTTTTCATTTTCATGGTGAAATATTTATTCTGTTCAGTCCTTTTTTGAAATTGTAGACAGTGTGTTCCCAATTCCCTCTCAGCTGGAGCATAACATGAAATAAACTAAAAAATTGATACAGCAAAAGTAATACATTTGTAAGATAATGAGAGATCATTTGGGAGGCAAGTCCATTTTTGTAATGATTTTTTTTGCCAACATCATAGTATCTTTCAACTATTGACATTGCTGCATCTGGGAAGGAAGAGGATAAAAATTCACATTCAAAATGCCCGTTCAAGTTTGGTGAAAGATTTAATTTCTTCATCTATCACCATGTCACCAGCCCTATGAATACTATAGATCATGCCTCAGTGCCAGAAGTACGGAGACTTGGCAGTCTAGAGGGTAGCATTTAGCCAGAGGGAATCATAAAGAAGACGGAGAAAACAAACGTTATCCATTCTGCATCTCAAACTTGTGTCCTGGGCAATTGTCCTGAGTGCACTCTACCCAAGAAGCCTGGGAATGCAGGCATTGAAAAATAGCCCGTAATGGAGATGTATATACGGACCTTAAAGATGCTGCAAGGATTCTAGTGGCAATAGATTTTTATGGAGAACGATAAAAAGTAAGTGCAGTTTCTGTATTGGAAGATAACTTGGAGATTATTTGGCCCACACTTTTATGTTGCAGGTGACTTGCCCAAGGTCAAACAATAACTCACTGGCAGAACTGGGACTCGATCTGGTATTTATGAACCACACACTTGTGCCCTTCCTTGTTGCTACTTCTGTTCTGTTGGGACCGGTCTGTTGGTGTGGAGGGTGTTGGAATACATGATTTGTTCTTGTTGGGCACCTCATGTAAAGGCGCCTTTTGCCTGGGACAGTGGTCGGCAAACTCATTAGTCAACAGAGCCAAATATCAACAGTACAACGGTTGAAATTTCTTTTGAGAGCCAACTTTTTAAAACTTAAACTATATAGGTAGGTACCTTCAACTTTAAATTCAGTTTTAAATTCACGGTTTTCATCTTCCGTTTTTCTTTGCTTCTTCTTTGTAGCCATGTCAAACAGGGCACCTAAAAAAGTGTTTCATTTTATAATAATAAAACCACCAACACAAAAGAATTACGATTCTTAAATTGATGACAAAAATACCTGTAGGATTTGCAGCTGGTTGGAAAAATACAGGTAACTTTATGCTTCGAGGAGGTACTTTTGTCACCCACGCGTGATTGGGGACGCGACTAGCACTAACCACTGCACAATGAGACTGCTGACTGACTGGCTCACTCAACTCTGCATGCATCCGGACGCGCCTCCCCTGCACTGCGTATCCCGCGGCCCGCCTGCGCCGCATCTCCTGTCGGCCAACCGACCGACCCGACCGACACCCCCCACTTCTTCTAACACCACTTCTTCAAAATAGACTCGCGCATGGGCCACGAAGTTTCAATCGCACTGTTCGTGCGCGCCCACACGTGGCATTTTGTGGAAGAGCCACACTCAAGGGGCCAAAGAGCCACATGTGGCTCGCGAGCCGCGGTTTGCCGACCACTGGCCTGGGACATTGTATGCTTGATGAACTGCTCTTGAGATTATGTCTTCTTTGGGCGTGAGTTTACTTTGCTGAACGGAGAGTTGTGCATGCTTGACTCTGCTATGTGTCAGAGAGACCATGACAAGATGTAACACTTGTTTAATGGTTAAACTCATGGTTTTGATTGTCAAATGATTCCTATCATCAAGTAGTCTGGTAAAATCTTTCTACTCAGAAAAGACATAATTTTAATTCTTATAAGAGCTTGTACTATTTTTAAGCTCCCCTTTCCAAGTCTTAACATCTAAGTCTAAATGCTGTAACATAGCCCATCTGTAACATATCTTCTCACACACAGGGATTCTCAGTGTGGGGGTGGGAAGACAACGGATAAAGATCATCTTCTTTTACTGAAATCACTGATTTAGTCCAACGCCTTTATTTTTCAGATCTGTAAGTGGAGACTCAGAAGTTATAGACTTGTCTAAAGTCTTATAGTAAAGCATTTAAGATGATGGCTTAGTCAGTTTGGGCTGCTATAACAAAACACCATAAACTGGGTAGCACAAATTTATTTCTCACAGTTCTGGAGACTGGAAATCCAAGATGATGGTGTGAGCATGGCCGGGTTCTGGTGAGAGCCCCCTTCTGGGTTGCAGACAGCTGACATATCTTTGTATCCTCACATGGAGAAAAAAGAACTAGCTAGCCCTCTGGCCTCTTCTTCTAAGGACACTAATTCCAGTCATGGGACCTCCACCCTCATGACAGAACTAGATCCCAAAGACCCTACCTCCAAATATCATCACGTTGGGTCTAGAATTTCAACATAGGAGTTTGGAGGGGACACAGTCAGTCCACAACAGATGAACACCCAATATCTTGTTCTGCACAAAATTATCTGTAGCAAATCTCTCTGAAACACTGTTCATGCCTCATTAGCGTCTGTGATGGTACCTAGCATGTGTCGAGCAGCTGCAATATCTAATAGGAGCAGGGCTGGCCAGAAGAATTTATTGGGAGAGGGTATCTCATAAACTGAACAATTGCATGTGAGTATAACTGTGACACTGCAGACTGTACTGGGAAACGGCTTTCTTTTATGGAGGTGCATCAATTGTCTGTCTGTATCTTAACGGATTTAGGAGAACAATTGGGTTATTGGTCTCACAACCAATGGCAAACAGAGCAATTTAGTTTCTCTTCAAGAGACTAGATATTGCTCTGTTCCTCTCCAATCCAAATCAGACTGTCTTTCTTTATGCTCTAACAGCATGTAATTTGTATCTCTATTTAGCAGGTGAGTCATTTCCTCCTTCATCATGTTAGTGGTTCCCATGTTGATAATGTGGAGATGATTCAAAGAGGAAACTCACAGGAACACCCCCCTCCCCCAGCATTGCCTAGCTTGGGAGGCACTGGATAAATCTTTGGAGTATAAGGGAAAATTATTTGATACCCTCAAAGGTAATAAACCCATACATTTTAAAAGAGACTTGAAATAATTCAGTAGTAAGATAATTTTGTTCATAGTCTTGATAGTTCTGCTAATAGTATCTGAGATGATCCCCATTCACCAGAGTAAGAAATGGAAGGGAAGAAATAATAGTTACCTGCACTGGAAGGATTAGGAATGAGGAACAGATATCTTCTCGTTTGGTCTGCTTCTGTACACATGAGACCAGGACACAGAGACCCTGTTTTTCATTTCACAGAATAACAGAGAACAACATTTTGGGGGAAGAACGCATGGCTTTTAAAGTTAGTTGTGCCCTAAAACCTACTATTTTCAGTAACATTATTTAATGTGGAAGGAACGTGGTCAAGAATATAGTAACATGTGATTTGTAATGTGTAGCATCCGAGAGCACTTTCTTTTCAGAAACATATTCTTGAGAAAGATAATTTTGGAAGTTGGCTACACAGTTCCTGACCCTAACCCTGCTCTGTCTTCCAGGGCCATAACAGAGGACGCCATTGATTTATACAAATAAAAAAACATTACCATCAAGATTTAAAAGCACACATGTTATTATCTACATGTGCACAAAGAAAATCTCACGAGGCAGCTTCAGTTGGCAGACACATATCTAGTCTCTTAGCGCTTTTCATTTATTATTTGAGGCACACTGATGATGAAAGGGCTTTTTAGTCTTCCCTCCTTATTTTTCACATTTCAGGAACCAATGTGTCTGACATATGGTTTAGTTTAAATAAAGATTTAACGATTTACATTTGTGAAGGTGAGGAAGCCTTGGAGCTTACAAGGCACCTGGATGGGTATTGTCGCACCATTGGGCCAATTGAGTTTTTGAAGTTCCTTGGAGATGAAAATGCTGGGAACCTCCCCTTATTAATTGTACATTGAGTAGAACCGGTTCCTGTTCAACTGTTCTTGATCTCAGTGTCTTCATTTTCAGCTGCTCTTTTCAGTAGTTGGCTTTTGCTAGTCCTCTTTTAGCATGATGACAGCTGACTTATTCATGGAGTACTGCTAATAGATGTATGACAAACTCTGTTACTGTGGGGTGGGTGCGGCAGACTTCCTGACCTTTAGAATCCCAACTGGGACTTTTCCAAAACCCAAGGATGTGATGTTTCCATGGACATTCTCCAAGTCACTCTCATGCGCATCTTGCTTTCTCTCGCTACTATAACTAGTAGTTTTACTATAACTAAAACTCAGAAGCTCCTCTATCATCCTCACACTCTGTGCCAGTCTCTCGAGAACACATTGGGCATCAGATGACGGGAGAGGGGACCTCAGACCTGGATACAAGTATTTAGACTGAGGGAATGTTACTGAGAACTATTTTTTTTGAATTGGACAAAGCAAGGTACTATATCTACTCTGTGTACCATCCGTTGCTTTGCTGGATTTAGTTTTCATTTTTAGCACATTCTTATTGTCTATTTCTTTGATACTCAGGAAGACTTGACCAAGAGTGTGCTTTTGTCACTGTGATTTCTTATGAAGAATGAGGGATTCAGGAGATTGGGGAGGGTCTGTGTTCCCACGGCCTCAATGGCAGTCTGCCAGGTTACCACGTTAATGAAGCGAGCACCTACCTCTGTTAGGGAATCACACACGAGGACTAGCACCTGTAGATAAGGCTGCATAATAGAGAAAGTAAAGGCTTGTTTTCCTTTCTTTTTAGAGTTTAGGCTTATTTATTTACTAGAGGCCTGGTGCATGAATTTGTGCACTGGTGGGGTCCCTCAGCCTGGCCTGTGCCCTCTCACAATCTAGACCCCTCAGGGGATGTTAGACTGCCAGTTTTGGCCCGATCCCCAGAGGCCTGCGGGAATCAGCCCAAACCCGCAGTCTGACATCCCCTGAGGGATGTAGTAGTGGGCCAAGCAGCAGGCAGCCAGGGAGGAGCCCAAGCCCAAGCCCTGGAACTGCACTGCTCCTGCTCATCCCACCCCACTGCGCCTGCTGCCAGCACTGCTTGCTGCCACGGAGGTGGAAGAGGCTGGCGCTGCCTCAGCTGCGCTCACTAGTCTTGAGCTAGGTGATGCTCCCACTGTGGGAGCACACTGACCACCAGGGGGCAGCTCCTGCGTTGAGCATCTGCGTTGGTGGTCAGTGCACATCATAGCGACTGGTCGTTCGGTCGCATAGGCTTTTATATAGATTTATTTATCTTCATTTGTTGAAATTATTACAGATGTCCCCCTTTTGTCCCTTATTGACTCTCTCTACCCTATACTCCCCTTTCTCATGCCTTCACCACACTATTGTCTGTGTCTGTGAGCTATGCATATATGCATATAAGTTCCCCAGTTAATCTCTCCCCACGTACACCCCACCACCCCTCGCCTTCCCTCTGAGATTCGTCAGTCTGTTCCATGCTTCTATATCTCTGGATCTATTTTGTTCATGAGCTTACATTAGATTCCACATACAAGTGAAATCATGTGATACTTTTCTTTCTATGACTGGTTTATTTAGCTTAGCATAATGCCCTTCAGATCTCTCCATGCTGTCTCAAAGGATAAGAGATCCTTCTTTTTTATGGCTGCATAGTATTCCATGGTATAAATGTACCACAGCTTTGTTATCCACTCATCTATTGACGGGAGTTTAGGTTTTGAAGTCAGAAAAATCCCAGTTTTACCATATACTAGTTGGGAAAGTTTCATAACACCTTTGAGCCTCACTTTCCCCATTTGTTAAATGGGAATATTAATGCATGTATCCATAGCATTGTTGTGGGGGTCAAATAAGTTCATATGTAATGCAGCTAGCACAGTGTATGGAACATGATAGGTGTGCAGTTGAGGTTTCTTCCCTTTCTTCTAATGGGGGATGTGTCCAGTTGAATACACCCACCTGTCCTTAGCATGTGGTTCACCTTCAGGAATCCTCCCACAGTGAGGGGAGTCCTGTCAGTGGTTCTGCCTTCCTGTCTCTTTCCTTTTCCATTTCTAGCTTGAGATGACGACCTTCTTGGGGAACATGATGTGTGTAACTGCTAAGGAGACAATGTACTTCCCAGAGCCAAGGATCAACCTTTTAATAAGTTCTTTAGTAGGAAAAGAGGGAGGAGCTGAGCCACCCTGTGGCTTTTCACCTGCAGTTCGGCATTCCTAGGACCAGACTCTTGGAGGCTGGATGAATGTAAACGACAGTGTGTAGATGAAAAACTAAACCTTTCTCTTCAAGTTTTTGGTGTGAGAAGAACGAATTAGATGATTAATAATCATGTGGAGGTATGAGCTGAAAGTCTACTTAGTTTCATTATTAAAACAAGAGTGGCTTGGACAAGCAGCTTTTTGGCTTCTTCTCGAATCTCTGTCTGGTTCAGCCTTCTCGCCTCCACTTCAGCCTCCACCATGTCCACAAGGGCGACCCAGAAGACCTACAAGGTGTCCACCTCTGGACCCCGGGCCTTCAGCAGCCGCTCGTACTCCAGTGCACCGGGCAATCGCATCAGCTCCCCGTCCATCCTTTTCCCGTGTGGGCAGTAGCTACTGAGGTGGCCTGGGCACCAGCATGAGTCTGGCTGGGGGTTACGGTGGGGCTGGGGGTATGGGGAGCATCACAGCTGTCCAAGTGAACCAGAGCCTGCTAAGCCCCCTGAAGCTGGAGGTGGACCCCAACATTCAGGCCGTGCCCACCAGGAGAAGGAGCAGATCAAGACCCTCAACAACAAGTTTGCTTCCTTCATCGATAAGGTGTGGAGCCTGGAGTAGCATAATAAGATTCTGGAGACCAAATGGAACCTCCTGCAGCAGCAGAGGATGACTCGCAGTAACATGGACAACATGTTCGAGAGCTACATCAACAACCTTCGGCGGCAGCTGGACACGTGGGTCAGGAGAAACTGAGGCTGGAAGCAGAGTTTGGCAACATGCAGGGACTGGTGGAGGACTTGGAGAATAAGTACGAGGAGGAGATCAACAAGCGCACAGAGATGGAGAGTGAATTTGTCCTCATCAAGAAGGATGTGGATGAAGCTTACATGAACAAGGTAGAGCTGGAGTCCCGCCTGGAAGGGCTGACCGATGAGATCAACTTCTACAGGCAGCTGTATGGAGAGGAGATTCGTGAACTGCAGTCCCAGATCTCCGACACATCTCTGGTTCTGTCCATGGACAACAACCACTCTCTGGACCTCAATGGCATCATCGCTGAGGTCAAGGCCCAGTACGAGGACATCGCCAACCGCAGCCAGGCTGAGGCTGAGACCATGTACCAGATCAAGTATGAGGAGCTGCAGACGTTGGCTGGGAAGCATGGGGATGACCTGCATCGCACGAAGACTGAGATTTCTGAGATGAACTGGAACATCAGCCGACTCCAGGCTGAGATCGAGGGCCTCAAAGGCCAGAGGGCTTCCCTGGAGGCTGCCATCGCTGATGCCAAGCAGCGTGGGGAGCTGGCCATCAAGGATGCTCAGTCCAAGGTGGCTGAGCTGGAGGCCGCTCTGAGAAACGCCAAGCGGGACATGGCCCGGCAGCTGCGTGAGTACCAGGAGCTCATGAACGCCAAGCTGGCCCTGGACGTGGAGATCGCCACCTACCGCAAGCTGCTGGAGGGCGAGGAGAACCCGCTGGAATCTGGGATGCAGAACATGAGCACCCATACCAAGACCACCAGCGGCTACTCGAGGGGGCCGAGGACCCCATCTATGGGAACCTCACCTATGGCCTGGGCTTCCAGGCCAACTTGGACTCTGGCAGGAGCTCTGGCTGCTTCAGCCGCACCAACTCCTCCAAGACGGTGGTTGTGAAGAAGATTGAGACCCGCGATGGGAAGCTGGTGTCTGAGTCATCTGATGTCCTTCCCAAGTGAATGATGACTGCGGGCCCTCCTGTCCTCCAAGCCTTGGGAAAGGAGCTGTGCCCGGAAGCTGCGGGCCCAGGAAGCCCCGCCTGAGGCTCAGCCCCAGTCCTGGGCTCACCTTGGGGTGGGGGAGTTTACTGCCTGGGGGGCTGCCTCTTTCCCGTGCCCCCAACTAAGAGCCAAATCAAGTGTTGTTTTTTTTTCCTCCCCAAAATAAAGTCTCAGATGGCTCTGTCAACGAAAGAAAGAAAGAAAGAAAGAAAGAAAGAAAGAAAGAGAAAGAAAGAAAAGAAAAAAAAGAAAAGAAAGAAAAGAAAGGAAGAACAAGAGTGGTTTGGAATAATGGGGATTTCACCCTGCTTTTATTTAGATGGCAAAGAAAATTTTTAAGGATAGCAGGAAAGACCATGCTGGCGACTTAGCCTCCAAAGCTGCCCCCTGCATGCTAAAAGCCGGAGAAGAAAATTTAAGTGGCTGAGAGTAAGACGAGGAGATGGAAAGCCAAGTTATAAACTCATTTCAACTCTTGGCCTGCAGGCTCTGGGGTAACATTTGTTGTCAAGGGTGGAAAACAACTCAGATGCGGGTCCATGTGATTATTCTACTTTGGCATTGCTGCCTTTCTGCCAACTACAATTCCATTTAGACATAGATTAATTAGCCAGGCGGGAGGGAAGTGCGCTCTGGGAGATCAAAGCCAGAAGGGGCAGGGCTGCAGCTGCAGCCTGTAGAGGGCGCTGCCAGGGGGGCCGGAGAGAACCCACGGGGCCGACCCACTGGAACAGGAAACCCACAGGATACTGGGGGCAGTGTGTGGATACCCGTGGACGCCACACCTCTATAGCGATGCGCCTCATTCTCCTGCTGACCTTGTTAATGGCTGTGCCTCAGAGAAAACCTTCAAACTGAGGTGAAGGAAGACACAAAAATGTGACAGGTCAGCTTCAGCCTCCAGGAGGTTGTCCCCATGAAGAAAGGGCTAGTGGCTGCAGGCCTGAGTGGCTTCAGTCTCTCCCTTTGGCCGTGTGTCAACATGCTGCACCCTTTTTAATTCTTGCAGTAAAACGGGCACAATAGTTCTTTTTTTCGCTATTGCTTGAAGTAGAAAGACAGGTGAGATAAAATCTGAAAACTCTTGGGAAAGACAGGCTCTGTGGTAACTAATTGAAGATGGCATGATTAACACATTGACCAGGAGGGCGCAATCCCTTTTCCAGGGTATTGCCCTTGCTGTTGCTTCCAGAGTGCCTCGCTTGTTATCTCTTTTCCATCTGTTTTTTATCTTCCTTGACACATCTATGTCCTCCAGTGGAATTCCTTCGAGGCCGGGCTGGTGTGGGGGCACGTGGTGTGGCCGAATCTCTCCTGCCTCATTCTGCTGGGAAGACAGGAGGGCGTTTGGCCCGGGGCGGGGTTGGGGCTGCTGTCCGCTGCCCCGAGGGGGGCCGGCGTGCACGCCCACCCAGCCCGGAGCTGAGCTCCTCCGCAGCATCAGCTGCGTGGGGCCGGAGCAGCGGCCGGGGCAGCGGCTGGTCCTGGGAATGTGGCTCTCCTGTCCGCCTCCGGATTCTTTCCTGGGAATCTGGCTCTCCTGTCCGCCTCCGGATTCTGGGACGTGCGCTCCCTTTCCTTCCCCCGTGGAAAACTTCCAGGAGGGTTTGCTGTTTTTTTAAAAATCATTGCATAGAACCATCAGACAGAAACCTGGTGCGCCGAGCGCGGTCCTTTCAGAGGGGGCAGCACTTCAGCTCCTGCCCCACCTGGCAGCCGGGGGCCCCAGTGCCGCTCCAGTCGCTTGGTTCCGGAGTTGGGTAGGACGCAGCCTGCGCGCGGGCGGCGGGCACGATTCTTTCTTGCGAGGTTTGCTCTTTCCCACTCCTCTCTATTTTTTTTAATGTTCTTTATCAAGTAAATATGAGTCCTCCGCTTTGCTTTTACACACACTTCTTCATGGCTTTCACTACTTATTAAACCTTGATTCTCTGAGGTTTTATTTTTTTGTTTTTTTAAACAAATGCTTTTTATTTTACCCGTTAAGATAGGGAAGGGAGAAATACCATTCTAATTTTGGGGGCAATACTTTAGATGCATTGTATTTTAAATCCTAAGTGATTTAAAATGTTACCACCTCTATTTAAGACATGGAAATGAACAGGGGTACCTCCCATTTCTTTTCTTTATTTTATTTTGTATTTTTTTTTTGTATTTTAGAGTCCTTTCCATTTCAAGCAGAGAAGCCGAAGTATTTTTACCCAGTAGAGGAATGATGTAGTTCCACCCATAACCTTCTTTTCTTATATGCTTCCAGGTAAGTGAGTCTGTTAATCATAAATTACTTAAGAAATGAGCTTTGCATGGTTTGATTGAACTCAGTATTCTGGCTGTGTTTGAAATATGTTAATTTCATTTCTCTCAATAGTTTGATGAATAGCAAATTATTTTAAGATATGAATACTTTTTCAAAGTAATGAAATTACTTGGCTGCTTTGAATCCTTTTATTCATTTTGTAAAGCCATGTAATCTACATTTGACTTTACCAACTTCTTCAGAATTTCTCTCTTCCCAAAGTGGCAAATGACTTAAACCAATCATGTACTTAGAAGAACGACATGATTCTTTAAAAAATCTGTTCACTTGAATAGGAACATTTGTTCTCCTTTTGGAAGTTGTGACAGAATATTAAGTTTTCTCAAATATTTAGCCCATCATTTTTGACCATGCCACACAATAATAATTTAAATAAAATGGCTTAGGAAATTGAAGAATGATCATCCTTTCTAACTTATAACATCAGAGGGGTATACTTTCTAGAACTCTGGGAGACTCGTCCCCTAATGGATTACATGGTTGGTTTTAGTGTGGGGACCAGTGTAAATCTCTGGAACGTTGCTTTAGTTCTGCTCTTGTAACCAGTAATTTTGTGTTTCTCTGCAATAAGATATTTTATTACATTTGGCAAAACTAAACTTTTAAAAAAAGGAACCTTGGGGACATCATAGATGTTGAAATGCAGCAGCATGAATTGGGAAGTTATAAATATGGTTCTTATTTTCAGCAGAGCAAACCTTTCTTGGTTTTCTTTAGAAATTAGTCAATAGACATCATAATGAAAATAGGTAAGCTGTGCTCAGCATATACTTATCACCAAGAAAACTCCCTTCGCTCTTCCTCTTCATTTAACAAGCTTCTATGGAGGTTTTGTTCATGATTTTGTATTTTTTGTTTTCACCTGTTACACTGGTTATGATTAAAAAGTGGAAGTCAAAACATTTGATTTTGTATTAATGAAGTGCTTTGTACTAAAACAGTAGAGTATGAGGAGTTTAAAAGGGCTTGCATCTGAGTTGCTAATAATAGAAAAATAAAAACAACCTTGGCCAGAGGTTAATAATACACGCAAAAATAACCAAAGAATAATTTTTCACAAATTCTTTTCTGAGTAGAAGGTCAGGAGGTTAAGAAGACTGAGTGATTCAGGGCCAACCTGTCGGGCATATGGAAGTGTTCTAATTTTAGGTTTTGTGACCTTTAATGTTTTTATAAACGACTTGGATGATGTAGAAGAGAACAATGTCATTAGAATACAATGTAGACTATAATTATTAAAACCTTGAGATAACTGTATGAAAGAACCAAAGTAAACTATTGAGGTCTACTTTGGCCAATGCAAAGTTAAAGGATGTTTGTGCCCTAATATGAAGCTATTAGAGTAGCAAGACAGGAAACGCTTGTGGGGGGCGGGTGGGAAGTAAAAGGGCAGGGCTGGACATCACAAGGTGGGTTTTAGTGATGGTCACAGTGCTGTGGGTCCCCCGGCAGAGACACAGGATGTTACAGACAGAGAGCCGAGTCTCCACCAGGGCAGTGTTAGCTTGGGAGAGTCAGTTTTCCAGGAGTTGCTCCTATCGACTGAGTCTTTTATAGACTCAGAGTGTGGACCTTCAGCAGACCTGCAAGAAATAAGCGATAAATTGGGAAAAGTGTCAGGCTTGTTTTTCCCTCTGGTGGGCAGAAAATCCATACCAATGTATGGTGGTCATGGAATGCAATCAAGGACAGGTTTGATTGTGAAATGGAATTTTTGGACTGGAACCTGGTTTCTGTGTCCGCCGGAATCGAAGAATGAATCCACGGACAGAAAGTGGTATACAAAGGTGGAGATTTATTGAAGGACAAGTACAGACTCCCACATGGGGAGAGGGAAAGAGTCCCACAGAACGGACTCCCACGTGGGGAGGGAAAAGGGTCTCACTGAGTTCCTTTTTCTTATGGCTTATAAAGGCTGCAGATCGTGGTCCCTGGATATTCCCTCTGATTGGTCACTATTCCCTTAGACTGGTTACTATAGTAACTCCTGGGCTCAAAGGTCAAACCTCACATGTCCCATGTGAGGTTCTCTCTGCCTCCTTCCTTATAGTTTTCCTATTCCCTTTGGGCTTTCTTCTTCTTCTTCTGGATGAAGGGCTTCCTTCTCTTTATTTTGTAAATATAGACCTTTTGCTGTTCCCAGCTCCCTCATTTTATGGAAATGTACTTGTTGCAGCTTTTCAGCTTTCCTATTCTATGGAAATATACCTTCTGCTGCTCTGCAGCTCTGTGCTTCCTCCATGGTCCCCTTAATTTCCAAAATTTCTAAAACTGCTCCATTTTACCCCTAAAATTCCTGTTTCAATTGTTTGATCCAAATATTTAATAACAGGCCATAAAAGGTTGCAATACGTACATCAAGCATGTCAAACTTGCGGCCCAAAACGAATATTTTTGCGGCCCAGCCAATATAACAGTATGTAAGAAACTTTTTAATAAAAATTTCATAACTTATTTTTTACAATATCCTGTTATACATAATTATTAACAACGAACTACAATAATCGTGTTGCATTCATTTCCCTTACGCACCTTATGCTCAGGCGCACCATTTCTCTCCACTGATACTGGCAGCGAATATTTTAGCAGCAATTGCCACGTCATTAGTTTTGGACTGACTTGTTTGGTGTGGACAACAGGAAATATTTCACTTTTGGAGAACAAGAAAAATAGGTTTATTTGTGTTACACTTATTAATTTGTGCAGTTATTCAGTGTCTGGTAAGTTAATGTTCAAGAAAAAATATTAATTTTTATTAAAATGTCCTATTTTATGTTAACGATTATTCATTTATCTCAGCCCTTTGTATTCAGCATGTCTCTATCAAAATAAACTTACGTTTCTATGAAAATTGAAGCTTTTGTTTTTTTGCGGCCCACATAAACTTCAACCTTGTTTATTTGGCCTGTGTTAGCCTTTGAGTTTGACATGCTTGACGTACATCCTTGTGTCCTACACACGTCCTTCACAGAGCTTGTTCAACCATGGTTCCTTCTCAGTGAATTGCTACTCATCATGTTTTTACCCCATCTTGTTGGTGTATTGCTTTTTTTTTTTAAAGTATATTTTTATTGATTTTAGAGAGGAAGAGAAAGAGACAGAGAGATAGAAACATCAATGGTGAGAGAGAATCATTAATTGGCTGCCTCCTGCACACCCCCTACCAGGGATCGAGCACGAAACCTGGTCATGAAACCGTGACCTCCTTGTTCATAGATCGATGCTCACCATTGAGCCACACCGGTAGGGCATGTTGGTGTTTTGTCTCTCCCTATCCTGAAATGCATCCACGTTTCCACAAGGTGTACTGTTGTGTTGCAACCTGTGCTCCTGGTCACACCCTTTCAGGTCTCCCACCTTCCATCTCTCTCTCTTGCCTGTCCCTCCCCTACTCATTGTGACTGCTAGAAGCTGTGTTGGTCGCCAAACTCTTTTTTTCTACCCGGAATACTTTCTTCCTTCCCATCCTCCCACCCCCAACCCAAGGAACTTTTACTCCTCCTTCAGCAGCCATCTGTGGAGCATTCCTGTACGGGTATCTCAACACTTAGACCAGCGGTCGCCAACCGGTGGTCCGGGGACCACTGGTGGTCCGTGAGGTCCAAAAGGTTGGCGACCGCTGACTTAGAAAAAGCTCCTGGCGCCTATGAGACACTGAAGAAAGGAATGAATGGGTGACAGGGTGAGTGAGTGAGTGGAAAAGTGAACAAAGGGATGTCCTGGACCTGAAGGTGCCTCTTTTTATTCCCTTAACCCCTTCCACACTCTTCTATGCTGGCACGTGTCATTGCATTATCATTACTGTTTGCAGGGTGGTCTCTCGGACTCAGACCTGAGCAGGGCACAGATCTCGGTCTTCTCATTTTCATGGTCTGGTTAGTTCCTGTGTAGTTCCTGGGGAGTAGAAACTCTGTAGACAGTAACCTTATAGGTCTTTGCAGTTCTGTGAGCCCCTGTGATATGACTACCAGATAAAATAAAACAGTAGTAGATGCAATATTTTTGGAACGAAGCAGGTATTGTAAGTAAATACTAATCCAAAACTATAATGTAGTAACTTGGCAAGTTGCTCACGTTTGAAAAAGCAGAGACTTGAGTAGATCACTGTGTTTGATAAATGGCCTTCTTTTGGACTTGCCGTAGGCTTTGAAAGTATTTCCATATAATGGAATGAGGTGTGACATCAGGTCTGTGGGCTTTTAATGAGTTTCAGCGTTTGCTGCTAGGCTTTTAGTGCGTACCTCTGAGCCATAATTTGTTTTTAGCTACTCCGGCCAAGGGCCAGGAGATTCATATTGGCACCAGAATGGGTATCCAGCGATGCCTGACTTCCGGTGGGTTTTCATTTCTTCCTTTTGATTGACACTTAATTAGGCCTTGTGTTATTTTCTTTTCTGTTCCTTTGAGGCTCTGCATATTGAGATTCCCTCTTCATCGAGTTGGTGTCTCGCCTCTGAGGCTGTGCGTCACCCTCTCATGTCCACATCTTGATCTGCTGTCCCCTCTTGGCAGTGCCTCTCCTTCCTCTGTGTCCTGACTGTTCCTTCTCTAGGACTCAGCTCTGGGAAGCCTTTCTAGAGCCTTGGCCTCGGGTGGGGCTGGGCCATTGTGTCCTTCTCGCGCCTTATTTTCCCTGTTACTTACAGTTGTTTACCTGTTAGATATCTGTCCTTTGGCCACCGTCACCCTCAAAGGAGGCACTGACTCTGCGTGGTCAGCATGTAGCATACGTTTGTTCATATTCATACTGGAAAACAAATGTTTGAATGAACTTCCGGTATCTGAAAACCCTCATCAGAGCCTCGCAGTGTCAGTGTTTTAACTTGCTGAGTGCTTCACAGTGTACCCATCTTTCCTCTACCTTCTTTCTTTTTAACATTTGTATTTTCTGTGCTACCATGGAGGGGAGGGAGTTGAACCCAGGTGGTCTGGCTCCAACCCCAGTGCCTGCTTAGTTAAATAAATTGTTTAAAAAGTAAGTCAAAGAAGGTTGGAAGCAAACCAAATTTCCATTGATAAATGAGTGGATAAAGAAATGTGGAGTGTGTGTACAATGAAATAGTATTCCACCTTAAACAGAAAGGGTATCTGACACATGCTGCAATGGAGATGAGTCTTGAGGACATTATGCCAAGTGAAAGAAGCCAGTCACAAAAGGACTTGATTCCACTTATATGAGGTGGTAGTCAGATTCCTAAAGACAGAGTAGAATGGTGGTTGCCAGAGGCTGAGGAGAGGATGGAGTGTTGTTTAGTTGGCAAAGAGTTTCAGTTTTGCAAGATGAAAACTTCTGGAGATTGGTGGCACAACAGTGTGAATGTACTTAACACTATTGAACTGTATATTTAAAAATTGTTGAGATGGTAAATCTTACGTTGTGTGTCTTTTACCATAGTTAAAAATAACAAAAAGTAAGTTAAAGACATTACTTTAAAAAATATAATGAATCTTTCTGTCAACTAATGATTATTGGAGCCAATTCAACACCAGCAGGTATCCCCAATTGGGGGTGCAGTGAAGAAGGAAACTTTATTCAGTGCAAACAGCTCAATTGTGATACAGCTTGGCTGTGAGGCAGCCCTGGGGCTAGGCGGCCAGGGCCAGGCCCCTCTCTGGTTAGATTGCTCTTCTCTGTGCTGGTCTGCTCTGCTCTGCTGAGACAGTCCCGGTTTTTTCAGCTCAGCCAGGGAGACAAAGTCTTCAGTCTTAGGTGGGAAGGGAAAGTGTGCTCTCAGAGCCAGAAGGGAACTGGCTTATATGGACAGAAGTCCTTATCCCTGGTCCCTTATTGGTCTGTCCTCATGCAAACAAGGACTCCAAATCCCACAACTTGATTGGTCCAAAAGGCACTGTCCTGATTGTTCATAGTAGATTTGTTCTGGTTGGTCGAGCTGAGCAGTTCTGATTGGATGGGAAAAGTGTCAATCCTATTGGTTGACCTAGGATCCCAGGAACTCCTTTATATGTTTGAAATAGGATCCTAGGAACAGTGTGGGCAGGCAGTTCAGTGCAGACGCAGGTAGGTCAGTGCAGCCTTCTCCATGAAGTGCAGTCTGCATGAGAGGCCCCTGTGTAGAAATGGCTATGAGGCTCTTTAAAAAAAAAAAAATTTTGAGCCTAAGTAGCCACCAGGAGCCCTTCTATGTAGGTGTCTTTTTCCCCAAGGTCCACACTTAAAAAAAAAAAATTTAAATTAAAAAAAATAAATCAAAAGGGATTTATTTTATTTGGAGACTTTTCTTTCTCTGAGCTTTATTTTTCATTTGCTCAAATTTTTAAATCACTTTTTATTTTAAAGTATATTATGTAATAAAACATACTGTATTTACCTTGATAAGATCTTTGAAATTTAATTTTAGACCTTGTTATTTCTTTTCTTAATTTGCTTATATTTGCAGTTAAAATCAGTTTCAAAATTACCCACTTCCTCACTTGTTTTTCTTCAACAAATAGGATCTTATTGCTCATCCAGAAATGCTTGTACGACACTTAAAAATTTATTTTTATGATTAAGAGCAGAAATGTTTGGTCTGACACAGCAAGAGGGCATGACAAACTCCAGGCTTTGATTTGACTGTTCTAAAGAACCAGCTACTTGTCTTTTTTTTTTTTTCATCACACTAATGGACCTTTCATGTGGAAAATCATGACTCTAAAACTGTAAATTACACTCGGGTGCTTGAAAGAGCACCATTTCAAAATGTTTAGCTGACACTTAGGAAGCAGTTCTCTCTTCACTCAAAGGCCCTGACCCGCTGTGTAATAGCTTTCCTGAAGAACTGAGAGCGAACCTTGAATCCGGTCAGCCTAGGTTTACGGAGAAGGGAAGGCAAGGAGCTGATGGGGCTGGGTGTGAGGGTTGGGGGGCACATGGGGATGAAAATCAGAGATGGAGGGTGGACAAACGAAATAATTTTAACCTTCTGGAAACTTGCAGCTCAATTGTGACTTAGATCTTTATAGCATTACTAACATGATCATATGGTCAAGGGCACCAGAAAAAATAAAGTTCAATCCAAGTTGATGTTTTAATTTTTTCCTGAAGTTCGTTAAAAATATATGGTAATTAGAAATATTAATGTTTACATATAAGTATTTTAATAAAGAGCTGCATATTTTCGCCCGGCTGGAGTGGCTCTGTTGGCTGTGTATTGTCAGGTGCACCAAAAGGTTGCAGGTTTGATTCCAGTCAGGGCACATACCTAGGTTACGGGTTTGATCCCCATTCAGGGTGCGAATGGAAGGCAACCAATTGATATTTCTCTCTCACATCTCTCCCTCTTCTCTCTTTTCCTCTCTCTAAGCATGTCCTTGGGTGAGGATTTAAAATGAAAAAAGAGTTGCATATTTTCAATTCAAGAAACATATATTGAGACTTACTACGCGTTAGGGTTTGAATGCACTTTGTGGTACCGCGTGCATTGGAATTGGATTGGAATCCAGTCTCTGGTGAAGGTGTCAGTCATCTGCAGAGAAAGGAGAAAAATACAGTGAAGTTTTCAAGGAGGTAATATTCACTTTAAAGGAATAACCTTTACTTTGAAGTTCTGGTTTTTTTTCTTATGTATTAAAATTTGAAATATCTATTTTTTAAATAATATAATGGTAGTTAATATTTAAAGTTCTGTTTGTTGGAAAATTAAAGTGTTGGATATAATTTAATAGGATTCTTGGTTCTAAGAAACAGAAATCAACTAGACTAACTTAAATAGGAAGGCAATCTATTGGGAGAATTTTCCAGAGAATTGATAGGAGAACCAGAATCTCATACACAGTATAAGAAACACTGGCAGCCAGGGCTGCTTGTACCTTTAAATATGTTTTCTAAGTTTATAATATGTGCCAAAACCCCCCTTGTCCCAAGCCTGTGAGAAATATGCCAAGAAATGGAGGTCTTGATATAGGGAGAAAAGGGATTAAATGAAAATTAGATTAAGGACCATCACACAATTTATGACATGTGACTTTTATGATAATTTATTGCAACAAAGCGAAATAAAACACTTACCTATAGCCTTGTCCTAATTTGGGTTCTGACCTAAAGTTGGAGTGAGAACTGTACTTGGGTGTAGATTAGCTGATTACATATGGGCTGGTTGAATGGAACCTCCTGATGTTTTGATAAGGAAGGTGATAAAATGGCAAAGGATTTAAGTCTTCAGTTCATTTCAAACAGTATTTTTCTTCTAACCTCTTTTCTTAGTCTATACCTTCCTCCTCAAGGAAGGTCTCTAAATTTTCCCTGAGTAAAATCAGGGAGAAAGTTGAGACAAAAAAGTAGATGAATGAAAGAAGATAACTAAATTTAAAAAAAAATATGTTTCTATTGATTTCAGAGAAGAAGGGAGAGTGATAGAGAGATAGAAACATCAGTGATGAGAGAGAATCATTGATTGGCTGCCTCCTGCATGCCCCCTGCTTGGGGGGGGGGCGGGGATCGAGCCCACAACACAGGCATGTGTCCTTGGCCCTTTAGTCCACAGGCCGACGCTCTATCCACTGAACCAAACCGGCTAGGGGCAAGAAGACAACTAAATTTGAGGAAGAGTCAAAAGTGCATCAGAGAAGTAGCTTCTTGGTAACCCTATTTGCTACACTTCTAATTTCCAGTTATCCATTGACTCATTTCGGTTTGGGGGACAAAAGCAAAAGTGCATAGCCACCAACGTGATACTTGTATTCAGCATGATAGGTGTATTCAGGTAGTCTTCGTCCCTTTGAAGCAGAATGAAGGTGGTATCTAGACATTCCCTTTCTACTGAATTCCTTCTTTAAGGTAGGGGTGCACATGGCTATTGAGCAGCTTGGTGTTGGGGTCATTCTTGAGTGTTTCTGGAGGAGAGGCAGTGTAGCGTCACAGGGCTCCAGACTCAGGATTGGAACCTCAGTGCTACTCCTCATTAGCAGTGTGAGTTAGTACAAATTACTTGTCCCCTCTGACCTTCACTTTCTGCATCTGGAAAATGGAATGAATGGTATTTTTTAGAGTTGTTTTACGGATTGAGATTAATGTTTGTGAAGTACTTGGCACATAGTAGGTATGAAATAAATTCTTATCAACATTAACATTCTATACATTTTTACATTCTGAAAGCGAAAAAAATCTCTGTTCATTGGTCCCTCCCTTTCCCTTTCCTTTCTTACATAATTGAGATAATTCAATTGTTTGTTGGTTCATTGATTAGCTAATTGGATATCAACCATGTGTCAGCCATTGCAAGTTGGTGCCGGAGATTCCGGGAGGAGCCTGACATCCTTGCCCTCACGGAGCCCATAGTGTGGTCCATGAGCCGCTGCAGCTGAGTGTTCTGGGATGCAGATCCCTCCGTATTTGAACCCTCCAGAAAGGTGGCAGCGACCAACACAACGAGGGGAGCTGGAACCTGGCGGTCCTGGCCCTTCCACAGGGCCACGGTGGCTGCTGCTGCCACTGTGACTGCTCAGAGAGGTGGCCCAGGAGCTGATCTCTTTTTCCAAGCAGCTGCTCTTTGAAAAAGAAACTTCCCTATTTCCACCATATTTTGGAGCTTGACCAACATGTTTAGGTCAGAGGTTTAACTTTCTCAGTTCATGATGCCATTAGCGTCTCATTAATTTTTCCAATGCCCTTGACTAAAAGAAATGGCTGTTTTATTTTTATTTTTTTTATTAGTTAGGTCCACTAGTTTATGAGTGTGTCCTAACAACTTAGTAGCTGTTTGGAAAAAAAATACAATAAATTGAAAGAAAAATAGTTTGATCTCATTCCTAAGCCCAATTACTTAATAATGGGATGTGTGCATCTCTTGGGCACTGCACAGCTTCTAAAACGTTGGAATCAGATTACAAACTGCCACTTCATTTTGTGCAGCAGTTGCTTTTTATCACAGTAACTGCTGAAATGTAGTTTCGCAAAGCGGTGATATCATCAGAAGGAATGTAGCTCAATCTAATGTTGAAATGTGAACTACCTTGAGCTAGGAGTTTGCATGATGTCCAACAGGTGTCTAGTAACACATGCTTTGCTTGGAAACTTAAAATATTCTGAAGCACACTGTGAACTCTCTTTGGTGCCCTGGGGTGCCTCAGTGCACAGTTTGAGAACCGTCAATTTAGGGATAAGAATCTGGGGATGTTTTATAATCCTTCTGTAGCCATCAGCCTCCCAAATAGATGCCTTAAGGGCAAGTTAGAGGTTAAATAACTGTAAGGAGCCAGATTTTAATTTCACCACACACGGACAGGAGGCAGAGATGACATTTCAACCTAATTGGCAAAAGATGAAAATTCCTCCTTTCATTTATGATACGTAGCAGGGAAAGGTCTGGTTTTCACCTCGCAGCCAGCCAGCATTGCACCCTCTTACCAGAGAATCAAAGGATTAGCTGTTTAATACATTGCTTATTTGATAAGATGTTTTTACTTGAGGTTTTTGCTTGGCTCACTTACTATTCTCCCCACAGCGGCTTATATTCCATGGAGTGAGAATTTGCTTGTAAATTATTTTAGCATTATCCCTTCAGGCTTTGGGAGAAAACCAGGGTTATAATAAGGTTTATATCTTTGTGTAACAAGATACAATAGCCGTGCAAATTAGCTAGATCCTAGTAGAAATTAGATCTAGGTGATACAATCATTTTAATTTTTATGAGCTTCAGCTATGAAAAGACTTTCCTGATAGGAATTAGGAGATGTTTTAAAAATTGAGGTAGTTTTGGAACAATAACTAGAGGTGACCTGTTCTACCCAGTCCAAGGATTTCAGAGTAGAGGGTCTTGGCAGACAGCTTTCCCATCAAAGGCACCTTCACTGTCTTACCCGGCCTATTTTCAAATGAATGGAAATCAGGGAGCAAGTCACTCTAGATCAGCGGTTCTCAACCTGTGGGTCGTGACCCCTTTGGCGGTTGAACGACCCTTTCACAGGGGTCGCCTAAGACCATCCTGCATATCAGATATTTACATTACGGTTCATAACAGTAGCAACATTACAGTTATGAAGTAGGAGCGAAAATAATTTTATGGTTGGGTCACAACATGAGGAACTGTATTTAAAGGGCCAGAAGGGCCCTAACTGGTTTGGCTCAGTGGATAGATCGTCAGCCTGCGGACTGAAGGGTCCCAGGTTCGATTCCGGTCAAGGGCATGTACCTTGGTTGCGGGCACATCCCCAGTAGGGAGTGTGCAGGAGGCAGCTAATCAATGTTCCTCTCTCATCAATGTTTCTAACTCTCTATCCCTCTCCCTTCCTCTCTGTAAAAAATCAATAAAATATATATTTAAAAATAAATAAATAAAAGGCCAGGAGGTTGAGAACGACTGCTCTAGATAATCCTTAAAAGAACGGACTGACATGGTGTCCTGAAAAGGGCCCCAAACTGGGTGTAGCAGATCGTGGTCCTGCTCCCAGCTCAGCTCTCACAAGCCCGGTGACCTGGGCCAGGCTTGTCCTGTGCCGTGCAGGATGCTCAGCATTCCTGGGCCTACTCAGCCATCACGTCAGCCAGAATGTTGCACCCCCTGCCCCCAATATATTTCCAAACACCCTGGACTACTGTGCTTGAGTTAGACTTGATTCCAGTCCTCATTTAACAGATGAGGAAAGTCAGGCTCAGATTAGCAAAGGGCCCATCTACAGTCAGACGTACAAGCACAGCTAGGACCCGGGTCCCCTGCCTGCCTGCCTGGAACTCATGCCGTGCACAGAGCTGCCGAAGACATTTCTTTCAGCTCTACCAATTCAGAATTTGGGGGAATCAAAGGGAGATTGGAGTTACAATCATGAATAAACCTTGAAAGAAAATGGAAATGACAAAAATCCAGTTAACTTGCTAAAAATGTAGATTCCTAGATCTGGAATAAAAGCTGCATGATGGCAGCTTTTTAATCTCTTGTTCACTGCTGTCTCCAACTCCTAGAATACTGCCAGGTGCAGAGGAGACACTCAGCAAATTTGTTGATTGCCTGGGTGCACTCTAATTTATGGGTAATAGTTACACTTAGGTGATCAGTATTCTGGAAGGATATAAGTTACTGGATTCTTCTGAAGTTTGCTTAGCTGAACTTCATTTCATGTTACTCAGAACCAAATAATGATCTACAGAAAAAATAGTGTCTGTGATGAATTCTCACTGGCTAGAATATGATATTGGGGGTGGTAGTATGATATTAAATATCTTTGTCATCACCCTGCATGTGGCTTTTTTGTTGTTGTTGTGCATTTGAAATGCTGATCACAAAAGAGAGCATGTAATTGAGCATAGCCGGGCGTCTGTTGCTTGTGTTGAGAGTGTACATTTCTGATTCCCAAGGTGGGGAAATCAGAAGAAAGCCATGCCTTTGATAACTGCGGCCTTCCCTGACCCAAAGTTGGAAGGCATCTCTCTCTTAAGGATCCCTCAGGCAATGCAGAGGCATGTGTGCCCTCAGCACCAGCTCCTGGGGTCACAGCATATGGGGCTTCTATTGCATCATCTTTACAGAAGGAGGTTTACTGAAAGGTGAATGCACTTGGCAACTTTATTCCAAGAAATTGGGTGATGAGTACACAGTCTCCCTTTCACTCACAACTTTGTAGATTTTATTTTTCCTGGTGTTCAGACCAAGCTAGAGAAGGATTGAGTTGTTCAGAGTAGCATCCCAGGTGGGGAGAAGTGGGAAACAGGAACCTCATCACCCGATTCCAGACTCATCTCCAAGGGGAGTCAGTTTTCAACCGTTGCACCTCCTTGCACTCCAGCCCTGAGGGTGGGAAGGCGAACGTGGTTTGAAATGAATGTTTTCAATACATTGTCCTTTCAGGAAACCTCTAGAGACAGTTAATGGTGAACAAGTGCATCCGACTACTGGTCCCCAAAGTGTTTTCCAGAGATGATGAGTGCTATGGATGCTTTTCAAAGGGAGGTTTTGGCGATCAGACACATTTGGAAAAGGTACTCTACCTTGTAGGGTCCAAGGCACCTTGGCCTTAGTAAAGGTCTGGAAGTTCTAAACTAAAGACACATTCTAACCTCCCAGCTCCCAGCTTTCTTCCTCGAAGGCTCCTTTTCCAGCATGCCATGTCTTAGCCCCTTTAAGAGCAGTGTGCCACCAACCGGCCTTTGAAAATACTGCCCAGAATCCAAAACCTGATTCTGAGTTTGCTCTGCACCTGCTTGTGGTCCTAGGCTAAGCCAGCGTTCCTCAACCCTTGATTTGGAACTTTTAGAAAGTGCACATTCCCCAGCCCAGCCCCATTGTTTCTGATGCTGTGTCTGGGCTGGTGCCAAGTTGTCTACATTTTTGAGAAGCCCTGTGAGTGGTCTTTCTGTTTCTAGAGGTTGAAAACCACTCTCCTTGGAAAAGGTTTCAAAGTTCCACTTCTTTTCTCTGAGGCTGCAGGAGGTGTGTCCACTTCATAATTCTTTTTGACGTGGAGCATGCTTCCTAAAGGGACTTGGTTTCACGATGAAGGAACACTGATATGATGTGATGGCTCAGCCTCTGGGCCTCTCCCGCGGGGGCATGCCTGGGCCTGGCACCGCTCCTTGGCAGGTGTGTCCAGGCACCGCTCCTTGGCAGGTGTGTCCAGGCACCGCTCCTTGGCAGGTGTGTCCAGGCACCGCTCCTTGGCAGGTGTGGTCCCGGACGTTGCTGGAAGGGCGTAAATGGTAAGGAGGAGGACCGCTGTCGGGGTCCTGTTCCTGAGCGCCCCATGTGGGTGCTGCTGACCGGGAACCCCGCTCTGTCAGTAAGTGAGGATTTGGTAATGTGGCGTTGACCTGATGTTCCCTTGGAGAAATGCTCTCTGTTACGGTTCTTCCCGTCTTATATCTCATGGCCTAACGTCTTCTAGAATCTCTGCTCCTCCCCATCATACCGTGAGAAACCAGGCAGGAAATAGCTGAGTAAGATTAGTGGTTTTAGAGTAACCACTCCGGGAATTAACACGGGGGTAGAGAAGCGGCGTGGTGCAGCCACAGGCTGCTCGGCTGGATTTCTCTAAGAAAGGGCCCAGGCGAGAATGTAGGGCACTGAAAGTAAGTCAGAATCCACCCGATCTACCTACGCCGCCAAGGCTGTGTGACAGCTGGTGGGAAGGACCCTAGTAGCTGCATGTTTCCTCAGAAGCAGGAAAATCAAGCTTGTCTGCATGTGGTTGATGAGGTGCCTTGATGAGGATCATTTTTGCTTTTCCTTCTTCATTTATGTGTGGTCATTAGTCTTGCCGCAAAAATTGCACCACTAGTTACTCTAAAGGAAGGCAGCCCCCTTCCTGTTCATTTAGGGTTGGAGGAGCGACCAGTGACTGGCCTGCATTCTCTCTGGGGTTCTCTGAGTGATTCGCCTAAGTGTGGGCCAGAGGAAAACAACTGGGAACCAGTTTCTGCAGAGCGTTCCAAGCACAGTGTAATTTATTTTACATAAACAATTCCCTTATTTATTCCCTAGAACAGCCTCTGGAACTATTCATTATTAGTTTTTTTTTAAATATATTTTATTGATTTTTTACAGAGAGGAAGGGAGAGGGATAGAGTTAGAAATATCGATGAGAGAGAAACATCGATCAGCTGCCTCCTGCACACCCCCTACTGGGGATGTGCCCGCAACCAAGGTACATGCCCTTGGTCGGAATTGAACCTGGGACCTTTCAGTCCGCAGACCGACGCTCTATCCACTGAGCCAAACCGGTTAGGGCTCATTATTAGTTTTTTAAATAAAGATGAGACATGGCGACTCGGAGAGAGAAGCTGTACACAGATAGAGAGTGATGGGGCCGGAATTCAAATTTAAATCCAATTTAAACATCAAGTCTGAAGTCCACTCTGACGTTCCCCCGGCCCATCGTGCTGTCTGTTGCTGGTACCCATGGCAGTGGTGCCATCACTCTTGCATCTGAGTATCATCTTTGCAGTTGAGCAGGATAACAAGCTCTTAATAAAAAATAAAGAGATGGCTTACAATGCTTTATTGCTTATTCTCTAGTGCTACAGTCATGAACCGAAAATGCTTTCTGTTACCAGTCATTCTGGGACAGACTCTGAAAGAAAAGAATATGGTTGCAGAGGATCGATTTATTTTTCTCTGCTGAGTCTAGTTAGGTTACATGTCGTTGGATTTTATAAATAAGCATTTGGTTTTTGAATAAGCAATTAATCGTGTTCACTAGCAGTGGGTCTCACGTCTAGAATTTAGTGGCATTAGCTAGAACTTTATAATGGCATAAACATTTTCCTAGAGGAAATAGAACATCACCATGTGATATAAAGCTAACATTAGCAAAATAAACATTAATCCAAGGTTGACTGTTTGCTTAAGCTTTCTCTTAATTCAAAATCCAAGCTAAGCCTTACTCTGTAAAAAAAAAACACCCCAAAAAACTTTATTACCACTCAGTTTGAAATTCTAATGGGAAAATCACCATAGACTTGCAAAAATGCAGTATGAGTAATATTAACTGTCTCCATAATTTAATTACAGAATTCCAAATACTATTGCCCGGGAGGCACATGACTGTAAGCTTCCAGGTTGAAGGGCCACAGATTTCTCAAATATTAGCTCTGGCTGGTGATCATTTAGTTTGACTCTTATGTTCTACAGGTGATTAAAGTATAGAGGTCGAGTGACCTTTCCAAAGCCTCAAGGCCGGTCTCGCCATAGATAGTGTTGCCTTTAACTGGAGCATTTTGAAGAAACGCTTCAGCCAAGGCTATTAATGTAGCAGACTATTAGGCTTGGCCCACTTTGTGCTTCTAATGTGTCATTTAATCATAACCGAGCAACATGAACACATCCCAAAGCTGCAGACTGCATAGAGTGACAGTTGTCAGTGTTCAGCCTCATTGAGTTGTGTTCTGTCAAACCCAAAGTAAAAGCAGGTGGCCAACAGAATTTGTAAACCTTTGGAATTTTATTCCAGTTGCTCAGTTACTGCAGAGCAATCACTGGGGTTTTGTTGCCAGTTTCCACCTAAATATGGAGGCTGTGTGGCTTGTCTAGTGCAAGGTAGCGGGAAGGGGACCGGATCATGTAAATAAGCTGAAACCGAAAGCCTGCAAGTGAGCGTAATCCAAAGCAAGACCTATAATTGAAGTAATTGGATTTGTAATGGTTGACAATTTTAATGGAAATTGAATGTAGTTCTCTGCTGTTATGTTGTTCTGAATACTTGCTTCTTATTAACAGAATGGACTGAGACATTCGTAGCCTGGTAAGTTTTGAGAAAAGGTCACTTAGCATGAGATCAAATGACCTTTTATTGTAATGTTAGAGGCTGGTTTGATATTATATATATTTCATAGGTTTGCACTGGGGTCAGTGCAGCTTAGAATGTTTTTTTCTCTCCAAAGTACGCGTGTCCTTGTCAATGTCTGCCCTCTGTGGTCTAATTTGGCTATTGGGCCACTCCATTCACCAAGACTTCCAGCTGAAAATCTTTGGAGGCATCTCACAACGGTACCTGTTAAAATGTCTGTCTTTCTTCAGAGTTAGCATGTTAGTAAAAACTCTTTCTGCTACAAGATATAAACAACCCAGTTCATAATGGCTCAAGCAAAAAAGGGAATATATTGGTTTATATAAACATCCAGGGGTGCAACTGGATTCTGGGATTCCTTGGTTCAGGGACTCAGAGCTTTTGGCTCTACTCTTTATGTTGGCTTCATCTTGTAATAGCAAAAGTTACAGCATCTCTAGATCTAAGTATAGCTGAAGGGTGAGCATGCTTCTTCACGTTTGAGCAAATCCCAAGAATGACTCTCATTGGCTTTGATTGGGTTATGTTTCCATCTCTAAACCAATCACTAGGCCTTGGGGGCGGGAGGTAAGAGGGGAGTACTCAGGTGGCCAGGTCTTGGTCAGGTATATCACTCTTGAAGCTGGATGATTTCCTTCAACGTGAGCTAGAGAAAATGTTGGTTTTAGTAGATGCTCTCAGGATCTTTAAATTAAAATATCAGGACTTTAAGGGGAAATGCATAACAGGGGTTCTTTTCCTCAGCCTGCACACTACAGTGTCATTAATGTGCATTACAGGTTTTGAATGGTCTAACTCTAAGGAGTCATATTCTTCTATTTTGCTCTCATTTACCAGGACAATCTCTAAAAATCTCAGTCATTGGGGACACATAGTCAGCTGTAGTGCCGAGTAGCAGTGATGGGCTTCTTGAGGAAGGGCTAAGTGACAGGACACTTGTGTTTTCAAGCCTCATTATTTTGTCCCAGCATTTCCAGGACTCATTTGGGTAAGTTACATCACTCATACAGAATCTGGGCTGGTAGATTATTATCATAAAAGTGTCTTTAAGCTTTTGCATCTGATTTTTTCCTGTTAACTAAGATGAATAATTTTCCAAGTTGTTGGAAAATCAGAATAAATTTCTGAATCTTCTGAAATTATGATGAGCTTGCCACTCTTAAATATCGACAATAGCAGCTCTCTGTCTACATGTTAAAAGATCAATCTCACCACACCAGAATAATAACTCATTTTTATTCTCTACTTAATGGGCCTTGATTTCCTAGAAAGTCAAATTATGAGAATATATTGGTATACTGATGATACTCACTAGTTGATGTATTTTTATATTCACTTTAGGACTTAGAGAAGCATCAGACTTCAAATCTTTTTATCTTTATAAAGTATACTAGAGGCCCAGTGCATGAAATTCATGCATGGGTAGGGTCCCTAGGCCTGGCCGGCAATTAGGGCCGATCTGTAGGGTGACTGGCGGGGCGATCAGGGGGCCCCTGCTGGCACCCGCCTTGGCTGGCCTGGGGCCTGAGGGCTGGGGATAGCTCCTGTGTTGAGTGTCTGCCCCCTGGTGGTCAGTGTGCATCATAGTGACCGGTCGTTCCACTGGTCGTTCTGTCGTTCGGTTGATTTGCATATTAGGCTTTTATTATATAGGATGACAGGTTTTAAAACTAAAAAGCAGCTTGCCAGTGTGGTTTAGTTGGCTAGGCATCATCCCATGCACCAAAAGGTTGCTGGTTCCATTCCCTGTCAGGGCACTTGCTCAGGTTGCGGGCTTGGTCCCCAATGGAGAATGGGGGCGGGGGGGGGGGTAGGGCTGCAAGAGGCAGCTAATCAATGTTCCGCTCACATCAATGTTTCTCTCTTTCTCCCTCTCTCCTTCCCTTTCTCTTACTCTAAAAAATCAATTTAAAAAATCTTTAAAAAAAACTAAAAAGACAGAAAGAAAATAATTTATATGCTATAGTTGATATCTTACAGAATTTTGCCCCAAACTAATAAAAAAAGTTAACATTGAGATTTTAAGAGGGCATGAGCTGACCTTTTATCCTTAGTTTCACTTAAGGGGAAGTGAGTGAAAGAGGTTATCAACAGTTCATAATTGAGTATGAAACTATGAGCAGGCCTAAATATGCTTTTTTTGGTCTGCTATTCCTACCTCTCCACACTCCCCCCAGTCCTGGATGCTTCTACGACTTTCTGTTTGTACTTGGTTTTTAGAAGTTTTGCTGTGATGGGCTTTCGGTGTGTTTTCTTTACATTTCCCTTAATTATGGTTCATGGAGCTTTTTGTACCTGTGGCTCAATATCTTTAATCAGTTTTGGAAAACTCTTGGTGATTGTTTCTACAGCTATTGCTTTTTTCTCCTTTCTCCTTTTGAGATTCCACTTATATGTATGTTAGTTCTTTTATCCATATCTCATGTGCCACTTGAACCGTTTTCTGTATTTTGAATTTTTTTCTTTCTGTGCTTCTATTTAGATGTTTTCTGCTGATACCTTTTTCCACTTTAGAAAATCCCTCTGGACTATTTCTAATCTGCTGTTAAACTCAACTATTGGATTTTTATTTCAATTATTATATTTCTGTTTGATTCTTTCTCATAGATTCCAGATATCTAATAAAATTCTCCATCTATAATCTATTTTCTTAAACATATTTCTATTAAAATGTTTTTTGTAATTGCAATGTCTAGATTACCTAGATATTACATCTGGAGTCTGTATATTATCCATTTTTTTCTCCTCTTAGTTTTTGACATTGTTTTTCTTTCTTGTCAT
Source organism: Myotis lucifugus (assembly GCF_000147115.1). Taxonomy (NCBI): domain Eukaryota; kingdom Metazoa; phylum Chordata; class Mammalia; order Chiroptera; family Vespertilionidae; genus Myotis; species Myotis lucifugus. Next base: position 945,782 of record NW_005871242.1, on the reverse strand, counting down.
GCTTTGTAATTTTTTATTAAGTACTTGACATTGTATAGAAAAATTTGCAGTATCTCTGAATGCTGTTATCTTTCTCTATAGAAAATTTAATGTTTCTGGTGGGTAGCAGAATACAGCTATTTGTTTAGATACGGTCAACACATAGAGATTCAAGTGGAGTTTCAAGCTGGTGTATTTTTGTTAACCTGACTGCTAAGGCTTTGGACAATCAAGGCTTTGGAAATGAAATTGGCGGTGACTTCAGGGAGAATAGCTTGAGTGGAGTGGTGGAGGTGGAAGCCAGACTGAGGAACTGAGAGATGAGAAAATGGAGACAACTAGGGCTGACACTGTTTTGAGAACTTGGCTGTGCAGGGCTAGAGGAGGATGTGTAACACAGTTTTAAGTCAATATCTCTCGCTGTCTAAAGCTCTCTCCCCCCCCCTCTCTCTCTCTCTCTCTCTCTCGTAATTTTATAAGTAATACAGAGGTAATATGGTCTGCAGTTCTGTAGAACTGAAAGTCTTCATTTTGCTTATGTCTTAGAGTATGGGCTAAGCTACCCCCAAATACAGTGACTTAAATAAAAGCTAATTTGTTTTTACTTAAAGTCAGAGGTAATGTTTCACCCAAAATGCAAGAGAGGCTGAGAAAATAAATGCCTTCTTCCTTGGTGCAAGAGGTTCATAGGCAATTGATTCCTAAGTACAGGAAGGGTGTACATAAAGTCTCAGAGCACGACAAATGCCCACTGCAATAGCTTATCCCAAAGTCCTTTCAGCTGGTTGTGTGCTGGCCTAGCGCACATAAACGGCTTGGCTTTTGAGAGAGATAATGTTAGAACTTATGATAAATAATTATTCTAAATACCATGGCGGAGTGACTAGCTGGAGGAATAGAATTTAAGGTCAGTATCTGCAGTCTGCATGCTGCCTTATGCCTCAGGGATGGCCCGTGCACACCACCTGCTCCTGAACCAGGAGGCCTGTGGCTGATGTGGACCTGCACCAGCTGGTCATGGAATAATTTTTTCTACTGCTCCATTCAGTGCACAACAGGATCTTGCATGGCAGCTAGCTCTTTATTTCACTTTCAAATGAACCATGGTAGAAGTTGGGACTCATGTTGTCAGTAGTTTTGTTCATCGTTAGTCGAGAGTACTCCAGGATCTGGGAGTCATCTCAGCCACCTCTCATTTTCTGGTTACAGATACAAAGTCTTATTCTAACAGCAGCTCCAGTTTCTTAAGTCAGACATCTGAGAAGTGGCAGATCCTGTATCCAAATTAATTCCTTGTGATTTCAAGGCCAGTGGAAATGCAAATCCTAACCATTATGCCATTTTACATGTAAAATGACAGATAAGGACTTCCATTTATTTTTTGTAAAAACCAGTATGCCATTATTGTTTTTGACAAAATTCATATTAATTAATATCATATAGCACCTAATTCACATTCACATTTCCCTGACTGTTTCAAAGGTGTCTTTTTACAGTTTCTTTTCAAATTTGTATGTAATCCAAGCACACATTGTGCATTTGGTTACTATGTTCTGTCTCTTTTATTATGTAGTCTCTATATTCTGTCTCTTTTATTATTTCACTCTCTTTATTTCTTCATGACATTGATTTGTTGGAGAAGCATCCATTTGTCCTAAACAAAGTTTCACCCTTTACTGGTTGCTTCCTACTGGTGACATTTAACTTGTTTCACTGTTCCTGGTCTTATCTGTAAGGTAGATTTAGACACTTGATTAGGTTCAGATTCAATTATTTTTAGACAAGAATACTTCATAGTTAGTGCTGTATATACTAGACTATTTTAATAACCAAAAGGGACTAAAACGTTTTGGGATGGACTGAGAGTAAAAACCACTCAACTTTCCAAGGGGAAAGGCAACACACAGTATGCAGCTAATGGTAGCAGTTATTGGAAAAAATAAAACCACTGGCTTTATTACTCAATACGTTGAGCCTCTTTGGCCACTCTGATTATAATGGAGACGTGTAATGGAATTTTAAAATTGCATTTTTCACTAGGGATCCAAATTCAATAGACGCGTGAATTGGCAGGCAAGGCAGTTTTGAAAACCAGCCTCACAGCTGTAGACGGTCAGACTGTGGAGAGGAGAGAGGATTTTAGCCACAGCCTGGCCTTTTACTCCCACCTCGTGGGAGGGGGCAGGGCTCCTTGGAGCAGCAGTTCTGTGGCCTGACAGCTGGCGGGTACTATGCCGTGGGGCTCCTGAACCTCAGGTGCCAGGAATGGGCTGGCTGTGACTTTGGCCTTCGGCATTTCGACCGCCTGCCCCAGCAGCCCAGCAGCATTACTGGAGCCAAGAGAAGCTAATTGATTATTGTCTGTGGACCAGAGGTAAGAGAGACAGACAGACAGACACACACACACACACACACACACACACACACACACACACACGAGCGGTGTGACTGCTTGGGTTCTCTCTGATGAGGTGGGTCATGAAGAGGGCCCCCAGGAGCAAGAGGCTGGAAATAAATGCTATATTCCAAGGCTTGCGGAGGTTGACAGCCCTGAGATGTGCTTGTCCGGGTCAGGGGACCTGGAGGAGAGAGGTTTCTGGCAATGACGTACCTTAAGGACCCACTCAAGCAGCTCACAGGGAAGGATGCGCTTTGGGGATTTGACAGGCCCAGAGAACGGATGCCAGCTTATGATGGAATCAGGCCTGTGAGAACTTTCTTATTTCTTTGCCCTTCTCTGTCCTTTTGTCCCCAGTCCTGAGGGCGTCAGCAGCTGTAAGGAGGAAAGCCTGACCCACCCCCTCCCCCGGACTATGGGTCTGAAACCAGCCTGGTCCTGGAAGGGAGGCTGGAACTCAAACACAGATCTGATGTATTGATTATGAAAAGGGACTGGGAAGTTATCTCCAAATTAAGATTGTTTGATGACTTTAAGTGACTCTCGGCTGCCTAAGAGTGAACGGAAAGGACCTGGCACCTGCCCACGTTTTCATCTGGAGCCAGGGAAGGCCGCCTCCCACTGACAGATTTGTGAAAGGGCAGAGGGAGATTGTGTTTTGATCATATTCTCTAGTTGTGTTTGTTCAGCATGCTGATTGCTCAGTCAGTGTTTGAGTGAAGGAATGGTGGGTACGGGGTAATTTGCTGGGTATGGCTAGGTGAGGAGAGGATGAACCAAACTGACTTCATTTTTTTTAAATGTTCTGAAATAAAAGTTAAACCTCGGATTGCTACAGCTGTGGGGATGTATCCTTTTAAATGATTTGTTGGTGGGAGATGCAAACCCACTCTTTATTCATTCCATCCTTTGTCCTCTATGTATTTCTCATTTAGTGTCATTTCCACGGGTTGTAACAAGTACAGTTTTGAAACTGAATCCCTTGTATTGCCTTCTTGCTTTCTAAATATGATTTTTCGGATCATGGTAGTTTTCTAGAGAAAGTACCCAGCAACTATATCTCATTCCAGGTTATTTATCTTAACTGGGACAGAATGAAAAATAATATCTTTTTTCTTTTATGGACTACCATGAAAAACTTGAGTATGGATTGTCATAAGTGGCCCCAAATAATAAAACATTAAGTTTTATAAACATTTAATAGTCCTTATAAAATGCCATTTTTAGAATTGCTATTCAGTTTCTTCCTTTTTGCACAGGCTGTATGCCTTGCAACATTATCCACCAAACGGTAAAATTATTTGTAGTTGATAAATAGAATTAGCTTGAACTACAGGAATGTTTTATTATATTGCTGAATTAAAACTTTTTCTTTGTGAGTGATATATACTCATAAAGTGTTTCTTTTGCTGCCAAAGAGGACTTTGTCCATTTATTGGTATTTGGGCCTTTATATCAGTAAGGCTAGCTTCCCAGAAAGGACTCTTTTTTCTTTTCCGATATTATTTTATATTAGTTTCAGGTGTACAGCACAGTGGTTAGACAATTACATAATTTACAAAGTGATTCTCCCCACCCTAGAAGGGACTCTTGAATCCTGTTGCTTTTTGCTCTCTTGACTGTGTTAACCTGTTCTAAAAATTACTGTGATTTTTTCTCATAGAGTTAGTGTTAACCCTGAGATACTATTATTCTTTTGCTGCATCATAGCCATAAAGAATGACCAGGAAGGGGGAAAATTAATGGCGTGAATTTGAAAGTTTTCATCCCCTTTATCAGAGGAGATGAATTTTATTTTTTTGTTTATTTATTTTTTAATATATTTTTATTGGTTTCAGAGAGGAAGGAAAAGGGAGAAAGAGATAGAAACATCAATGATGAGAAAAAAATCATTGATTGGCTGCCTCCTGCACACCCCCCCACTGGGGATCGAGCCCAAAACCTGGGCATGTGCCCTGACCGAGAATTGAGCTCTGACCGCCTGGTTCGACCATTGAGTCACACCATCTGAGCCAGAGGAGATGAATTTTATAGATAAACTAGAGGCCCGTTGCAGGAAGATTCCTGCAAGAATAGGGCTTCCTCAGGCCTATTCCTGCAAGAATAGGGCTTCCTGAGGCCGGAGTGAAGTAGTGGAGAAGGGAGCGAAGCCTGTCAAGGCGGGCTTCTCTCCCTTCTCCGAAGCTCCCTTCTCCACCGCCTTGCTCCCTCCCTGGCTTTCTCCTGTCTCTGCTGCTGTCCGCCCGGCTGCCCTGGGTCACACACGGGAGGCCCGGATGGTGTCCGGCCGCCCCGGGGAGGGCTGGATGGCGGCAGGGCGGGCGGCGGATCGCTGCTGTCCCTACCGGCCACCCCGGGTTGCACACAGGAGGGCTGGATGGTGGCCGGGCGGGCAGCAGATCACTGCTGTCCTGCCTGGCCGCCCCGGGTCGCACCCGGGAGGCACGGATGGTGGTGGGTCAGGCGGCGGATGGCGCTGTCCCTCCCTGCCTGCAGTATGCAAATTAGCGGCCATCTTTGTTGGGTTAATTTGCATACTCTTCTGATTGGCTGATGGGCGTAGTGAAGGTACGGTTAATTAGCATCTTTGTTTTTTATTAGTATAGACATTTAGGTCTTCTGGGGAAGTGGCTCCTCGATGCTATGGAGATTAAAAGAACATGGAAACAATTGTTATTTTAAGGGGAAATGTTCACATGTATTTGTTGTTGTTGCTGAGGTTTTTCTAGTTGACTGGCAGATTTTACTATATTTTTTTGTTTTTTTGTTAATCCTCACCTGAGGATATTTTTCTATTGATTTTTAGAGAGAGTGGAAGGAAGAGGGAGAGACAGAGAGAGAGAAACTTCGATGTAAGAGAGACACATCACACACCGGAGATCCAGCCTGCAACTGAGGTATCGAACCCTGGATCCTTCAGTCTGAGGGCCAATGCTCTATCCACTGAGCCAAACTGGCTAGAGCACAGTTTTCAACTTGAGAACAACACTTGTTGGTGGATGGTTTTATCTAGTCATTTAAAATACAAAACTGTTATGTGACATATGAGTTTCATTCATGTGGGAAGTCAGCTACAGGGGAAAATAATATAATCACTTGTTTGTTGGTGAAAATGAGACACACAGTTTGAATTGAAAAATTTTCAGCTGAATATAACTTACCTATCTAAGCCCACAGAAAATGTACAGTACTTTCTCCTAAGAATTTCACTGTCTGGTAGCAAAAAGGGCAAAAGGTTTCTGTTCCCATCTTGCTGATGGACTGTAGGTCGCTTTAAAGTTCTCTGAAAAGCCAGTGGCTGAAATGGCTGATGCTGTTTTCCATGAGCTTTGGCTGTGAGAGCTGAAGTTAATGCCCTGCTCTCTGGCTTTTCAATAGAATTGTTTCAAATATTGGTAATTTTCACCTGGAGTTAATTTCAAAAATCTCTTCTCTGTCTTAAGCATTAAGTTAAAATACGGTTAGCGGCTTTTTAGTGCAAATGCCATATTGGCCATAATAGTCAGCAGAGAAAGAGGTGGCAACTCTTTCCCTGGCTGTGATTTCTGTCTGCTTCCAGTTGCCCTTTGTACTTCCAGACTAAGTCAGTGATAATTCGCAGGTGCCTCCCACTCTAGGTTTCTATGACTTCCTGACTGACAGGTCTCTAGCTAGGGAAGGGCTCATATAGGAGAGAGGGTTTAGCGGATGTGTGTTTCATGCGTGTCAGATGGAGAGCTTCCAGAACCAGAGACATCTCTGGACCCGTCTTACTAAGTTAGTAGGACCCTCAGGGACAGTATGAGCTGCTTCCTGCCTTTAGCCCTCTGGGGGCCCTTCGATCATGAAGCTGAGGGACTGCTCATTTCTGTGCCGTCCTCATTACCTCTTACTCTCTGTTTATGTCTGGATTTTGATTAGGGCTGTTTTTATATGTTCATGAAGAGCAAACTATTGAGACTGAACAGCTTATATATCTGCGTAGGCAAGAAAGTACTATTCTTTATTTCATTGGCTAAAAGGTCCTTTCCGTTGTTCAGACACTCAAATTATAGCCAATAGCAAACATAGATTTTTAAAAATTGGCTTCTCAGAATTAAGGTGATTAAAACATATGTTACACATTGGAAAACAGCAAACATTTTTTCTTATTTACCTTTTTAATGAGGTATAATTTATGTAAAGCACACAAATCTTAAATGTACAGCTCAGTGAAGTTTTACAGATGAATGTACCTGTGTGATCTCCACAGACATCAAGTTCTACAACGTATCTAGCCACAAAAAGGCTCTCAGGTCCATGCTTTCGCTTTCAGTCTGTGTAAGTCCTTTGTTCTGAGGTGGGTCTCTTGTAGACAGCATATATATCTGGGTCATGTTTTCTTATCCATTCAGCTACCCTATGTCTTTTGATTGGGGCATTTAATCCATTTACATTTAAGGTTATTATTGATAGGGACTTGTTTTATGCCTGTGTTCCTTCTTCCCTTTCTATTTCTTCTTTTTACAGCAGTCCCTTTAGCGTTTCTTGCATTGCTTGGTGGTAATATATTCCCTTAGCTTAGGAATATATCCCTGGAAATCAGAAACACCAATCAGAGAGAATACATGTACCCCTATGTTCATAGCAGCACAATTTACAATAGCTAAGATATGAAACAGCCTAAGTGCCCATGAGCAGATGAGTGGATTAAAAAACTGTGGTACATCTACACAATGGAATACTATGCTGCTATAAAAAAGAAAGGATGCTTATCATCCGCAACAGCATGGATGGACCTAGAGAGCATTATGCTAAGCAAAATAAGCCAGTTGGAGAAAGAGAAGTATCACATGATCTCACTCATTTGTGGAATATAATGAGCAACATAAACTGATGAACAAAAATAGATCCAGAGACTTAGAAGCATTGGACAGACCATTAAACCTCAGAGGAAAGGCAGGGGAAGGTATGGGGGAGGGAGGTAAGAGAGCAACCAAAAGACATGTATGCATGCTTATAAGCATAACCAATGGACACAGACAGTCGGGGGGTGAGCGCCTGTGCTGAGAGGTAGGAGCGGCCTGGGAGAGGTCAATGGGGGAAAAAGGAGACATTTTTAATATTTTCAACAATAAAGAATTAAAAAAAGGCTCTCTATTCACCCCCCTCTCACACTTAATATTCCCTCTCCCAAAGATAACCATTATTCTGACCTCTAATTTAACACATCTCAGATTGGTTTTGCCTATTTTTGAACTTCATGTAAATGGCATCATATGATATGTATTCCTTGGTGTCTGGCTTCTTTCGCTGTGTGTGAGGGATTGATCGATGTTGCTGCATATAGCAGTAGTTTGTTCTTTTTGTTGTTGTGTAATATTCCATTGTGTGAATATTCTAAAATGTATATATCCATTCTATTGCTGATGGACAATTCGTGTTTTCTGGTTTTTGGCTATTACACATAAAGCTGCTCTGAATATCCTTGTACATGTTTTCTGGTGGACATATGTGTTCTTGATTTTCTGGGTCACAGAGTAGATCTATGTTTATCTTTAGAACACACTAATAAACAATTTACAAATGGATTGTGTCATTTTAGACTTCTACCAGCAATGGTTGAAGGTTCCAGTTGTTCCACCTCTTTGTCAACACTTGGTGTTGTCAACAACCAGCCTTTTAATGTTAAAGAAAAATGCTAGCTCTAATTTAAAAATACACATTTTATATCACCAGAACTTATTTTTAAATGAATTTTTAATCCATCAAGTGGAATTATTGAGTACCTACTGGGTTCAAAGTGCTTTATTGTGCTGTGGCATCTATAAAAGAATAAAACAACGCTTGCTTCATGGTTTTACCATGTTCCACTAGGGTGCTATAGAGAATAGGCCATCAGTAGTGCCAGTCAGGGTATGATAAAGTGCCAAAGTCAAAAATTTCTCAAACACATCTTGACAGCAGGACTGCTTCCTCAGCTGAACTGTCAAGTGCATTATGCTTGTCTCTAGCCTCTTTCCACTTTTCCGTTAGCACTGTAATGTCATTAACTTGGTGCTTTCCAGGATACCTCCCTGTGCCAGCCCATCTGCTTAATGCTAGCACCAGGTACTCCAGATCTGACCCTAAAAGTGCTCTGCTTTTTTTTTTTCTACACTGTCAGAGTTGATTCCCCAGAATTTTGCTTCTGAGTTGGGTAAATTAAATTTGGTATTAAAATTGGATAGTGACTCATTAATGTTACCTCCTCCAAGGAGTATTTTTTTTTTAAATGGATTTCAGGCGCCATAGCATCTTAGCTCAAAGGAATTAGCCATTGGTGCTTGGATGTTTGATGTTTTTAGGCTAATGGATAATTTTGAGAAGGTTACTTTATAAATATCACATTAAGGGAAGCTGTTCATCCCACCTATATTTGAAGGTAGCCTCAACAGGGGAATGACTAAAGCATAAGGCAGAAATTTCAAATATTTCCCATGCAAGGATGAATTGACCCAAATGTATATCCATTGTTTAAGGCCACTTATTCTAAATAGATTCACCGAGTAGAATCTCAGATGTGTTAAAGTTTAATATATAGCCACAAAATTCCCCTTTAGATATTCTATTCCAACAAACTTAAAAAAACACATTATAAAATTAAAGGACTTAAAGTCTTTTTGTTTTTTTACAATTAATATAATACCTAATGTGGAAACTCAAATACTTTTTCAATGTTTAGTTAAAATATAGAATAATAATAAGAATTCTGGTCTACCATAGAACATACATTGCACCTGTCTGATCAGAATTCTTATAAAGCACGTCAAGAAACCTTTAGGTTTCAAAAACCAATGTTTGAATGAGAAGCTATGATGATAGTTACATTAAATTTATTTTGCTTTCATTTGTTGTCACTAAAACCTATGCACACACCTGAGTTGCTTTAAGGGAACTCAGTAAAGGTGTACAATTTTCTTAGTATAGGTTTTGCAAATCTTTTGTTAAATTCATTTGTAGGTACTTTATATTTTTAATGATATAGTTGGTGGTATCTTTTAAAAATACTTTATTTTTTAACTCTGTGTGCTGATATATTGAAATACAGTTGATATCATATAGCATTTGTCTATTTCTGTCTGGCTTATTTCACTCAGCACAACATCCTCTAGGCCAGCGTTTCTCAACCTGTGGGTCGCGACCCCTTTGGGGGTCGAACGACCCTTTCACAGGGGTCGCCTAAATACATCCTGCATATCAGATATTTACATTACGATTCATAACAGTAGCAAAATTACAGTTACGAAGTAGCAACGAAAATAATTTTATGGTTGGGGGTCACCACAACATGAGGAACTCTATTAAAGGGTTGCGGCATTAGGAAGGTTGAGAACCACTGTTCTAGGTCCATCCATGTTGTTGCCGATTTTATTCTTTTTCATGGCTGAGTTATATTCCATTGTATATGTGCACCACTTCTTTATTCATTCACCTATTGATGGACACTTAGGTTGCGTCCGTATCTTGGCTATTGTAAATAATGCTGCAATAAACATATGGATGCATATGTCTTTCGAAGGGAAAACTTTTAACATTTCATCAATAAGTATGATGCCTGTTGTGGGGTTTGTGTAAATATTCTTCATCAGATTAAGAAAGTTGCCTCCTAGTCCCAGTTATTAAAAATTTTACCCTGATTAGATGATAAACTTTATCACACGCTTTGCCTTTATGTATCACACTGCCTCTTTAATGGGAAGATGGCAATATTGACCCTTATTCCCTAAGATGTGGTCTTTTAGATTGTTTGTTATTACCTGGGAAGGGTTCCACACAGATCAGTTCACTCATTCTTGGCTGATTGATGCTGGAAGAATTGATGTTTACAGTTGCCTAAGGCTTCCTTTTTGGGCTGCTGGAATTTGGTTCTGAGCAAGGACTGGCTCTTTATCATCGCAGTACATTTTAGGGTTTGGTTTTGTCATTTTTCTCTTCTATCAAGCCTAGGCTTGAGTCTTTTCAGTTGAAACAATCTGTATCCCAACCCCACATTTTGCCATTATCCCTAAAGGTGACCAGGTATTTGCGTGGAATCGGAGAAAACTCACCCCTGTTACTGGAGGAAGAAAGCAGAGTGTGGTTGAGTTGGGAATATCATCCTCATGCTTCCAATGGCAGCACATTGCTGTGCAAAGGGCTCTGAGCCAGAATCCAGATACCTGGCGTCTCGCTGACTCTCTCATGGCAAAGACCTGACCCCCATGAGCCTTTGTGTTCCTTTCCCTAGAATGAGGATTAGCGTTCAATACTCTCCCAGGGATATTTTAGCTCTAAGACCCCATGAATCTTTGAGGGGTAGCTGTTATCATCCTTTTTCACATTATCCCTACAACCCTGAGGGAGTCAAGGATTTTAATCTTATGTTTTCAGAAGGGACATTACCTAACAGAGACTCCAAGTGCGTGGCTTCAAATCATAAAGCGAACAGAGCACTAGATTCTAGATCTGTCCTTCAAAATGGAAATGGAATATGTTTAATTTGTACTTATTTAAAATGTAAAAGTTAAAGAAATGTATTTACTTTGGGACAAAAGCTTTCTTGATACCTGTCTGATTCCTTGTATCGTGTTTTTCATAATGTCTAGTACATATTAATGATCAAGTAAGTATGTACTAGTTTCCTGTGGTGGTAGAAACACATGACCACAAACTGGGAGACTTAAAACAAAATAAATGTATTCTCTCCCCGTCCTGGAGGCTAGAGTCTAAAATCAAGGTGTTGGCAGGGCTGTGTTCCCTCAAGGCTCCAGGGGAGGATCCCTTTGTTACATGTTGTAGCATCAGGAAATTCCAGGCATTTGTTGGCTCTGAGCCACATCGCTTCGGTCTCTGCTTCCATGATCACATTGCCTTCTCCTCGGTGTCAGAATCCTCTCTGCCCCTCTCTTCTAAGGATACATGGGGTTGCTTTTGGGCCCCCTCGGATAATCCTCCTCTCAAGAATATTAAGTAATCACATCTTTTGCCATATAATGTAACAATCACTCTTTTGCCCTATGAAAGAATATCCACAGGTTTTAGGGATTAGGATGTAGATGGATCTTTTTGAAGGCCACCATTCAGCCCACTAAAAAGTAGAAGCTATTTTTTGATTGGAAACTCAAAATGATGATGATTTTCTCAATATATCTAGAAATGGGCACTTAAAAACTAGATCAGCCTTGAATTTTTTTACTTATGAACAGAGGTGCCTCTGCTTTTGGTACCCAGCTAGAGAATGTAATATTTGAATCTCTCTCTCATTTAACCATGAACTTCCTGTTTTATTTTCACTAAAATGGATTATTAGAGGACCTTGAGTTTGAAAGGTCCTAACAGTCTGATTTTATATATATATATATATATATATATATATATATATATATATATATGAATGAATGTTGTAAATATAGGTTGAAAGATTTAATTGAAAAGATTTACATGATGTTGAAGAATGTAGTACAGCCTGGTGAGTAAGCAGCCATGCTCACTGCCTAGAGAGGTGACAGTTATGCCAGGGGAAGTGGGAGAGGTACTTTACATTTGATCACTCTGGGAGTCAGATAGACTGGTAATTTTTTGTATGAAGTTTATTAATTTTAGAACTTTTCTGAAAGTTGAATTTTAGTCTCTATTTTTATATATTTTTCAATTACAGTTTATAGTCAATATTATTTTGATTAGTTTCAAGTGTAAGCATAATGGTTAGGCAATCATATGCTTAGATTTTAGTGTTTAAAGTAACCCTGAATTACATTCTCTATACAGGATAGGAAAAAGATATTTTTCAGCAAGGATGACTATAACCTTTAACATTTGGTCAAATTTATAACATAATGGTTATTTTCAGTTCCTGAAATGGGATGCACTCTGAGGCCCTTCTATGTGCAAGGCATGTTGTGGCATTAGAGGTGACCTGGATTGTTCACTTGCTTATCACTCATTTATCCAACTAATGTTTACGAGATCCCTGCTGTGTTCCAGGCACTGTTCTAGCAGCTGGGGAAGCTATGACAAACAACACAGATAAGGGCTTTGCTTTCATGGAGTTTGTGTTCTAATGGGGAGAATAGACAATAAGCAAAGAAGAAAAATATTAGGGAATAAGTGCTATGTAGGAAATTAAAATAAGGTAAGCTGCAGAGTCACTGCGGCTTCTTTTAATCGGTAATCCACGAAGGCCCCTTGAAGTGCATGATGGGCAGGTAGATAAAGTACAGAACATATAAGGCAAGGAGAGCAACTCTTGCAAAAGCCCTGAGGCCAGAATGAGCTCGACCTTTTTGAGGAACCAAACAACGAAGGTTAGTGGGTGAGGGGTCCATGGGGGTTAATGAGGTTGGAGAGGGTGTTAGGGCCAGTCACCTGGTTCTGTGGTTCTCAGCCCAGGGTTCACATTAGAAATATCTGCAGGAACTTAAAAAACTTACCTCGATCTCACTCCAGACAAATTGAATCTGAATCTCTGGGTGGAACCTGGCGTCCATTTTTGATACTGCTGTTTACATATTTTATTTATTTATATCTTTGAGTGTATTATAGATGCCCCTCCATTTGCCTCACCCCACATTGCCCTCCTTCACCTGCATTGGCTCTACCCTAGGCCTTCACCACACTATTGTCTGTGTCTATGGGTTCTGCATATATGCATATAAGTTCTTCCTGCTCCCCTCCCACCTTCCCTCTGAGATTTGTGAGTCTGATATTTTCTACCTCTGTGATATATCACATATCATTATGAGTCTAAGTCTCTTTCTGAGCATTCAGTTTGTTCTATTGGTCTATTCTATGCCTAGACCACACTGGTTTAATTAAAAAAATAAGTCGATATCTGAGAAGGCATTTTTAAAAAGTATATATATGTATATGTTTGATTCCCTGTCAGGGTATGTGTGTGTGTGTGTGTGTGTGTGTGTGTGTGTATGTATGTGTATATATGTGTGTGTGTGTGTATGTGTGTGTGTATATATATATATATAATTGATTTCAGAGAGAAGAGAGGGATAGAGAGATAGAAACATCAATGAGAGAGAAACATCATCGATTGGTTGCTTCCTGAACACTCCCTACTGGGGATTGAGCCCACAACCTGGGCATGTGTTCTGACAGGGAATCAAACTGTAACCTCCTTGTTCATAGGTTGACACTCAACCATTGAGCCACTCCAGCGGGGCTGAAAAGGCATTCTTGCTCTTAAAGAGAGTCTTGACTTGTCTTGGCCCTTAACATTTCCATATACAATTTTAGAATCAAATTGTTTAAGTTCTACACCCCTCATAAAGTTTTGGGATTTAGAGTAGGATTGCATTGCATCTATGAACTAATTTGAGGAAAACTGATATCTTTACAATATTGAGTCTTCCTCTGTTTGTCTTTCGAAATGGTTTAATATATTCTTCCCTCAGAAGTCTTACATATCTTTTGTTAGATTTATTGTTAGGCACTTCATATTTTTTAGGATTTAATTTTCTGTTTGCTGTTATATAGAAATTGAGTGGGCTTTTCTACATTGCTAATTGATTTTCTACATTGCTAACCTCTCTTATTCTGTCAGCTTATCTGTAAGTACCTTTGGATATTCTACAAATATAATCATATCATTTGTGAATAATGATAGCTTTGTTTCTTCTTTTCTAGTCTTTACACCATATACTTATGCCTACTAAACTGGTTTGGCCCCAGTTCACTGTTGTCTATACGATCTGTTGGTGGGCTTCCTTTTCCTCCTCCTAATTATAAGGAGAAATTTTCTGCATTTAAGCATTAAGTATCTGTTTGCTATAGCTTTTTTTTTTTTTTGAGAGAGAGGGAGAGTAGACAATTTAATAAAGAAGAAAGATGTGACCTTCTATTCCTACCTTTCTAAGGGGTTTTAAATAATGAATTTTGCATTTTATTAGATATATTTTCTGCATTTATTGAGATTATATAATTTTTCTGCTTTAGACTGTTAATGTGAGAAATTACATTCATGATTTCAACACATTAAACCAACTTAGTACCTGGGATAAAATCAGCTTGATATTTTATATATTACCGGATTCAGTTTGCTAAAATTTTGAGTGGGGTGTTTTGGATCTATGTTCATGAGAGATATTAGTTTTCCTTTCTTGTACCATCTTTATTGTTAAAATAAGACATTGAAATATTTCATTTCACTCTGAAGTTCCCTGAGGAATAAGAGTTAAGTTTTTTGATGTGAAAGGCACAGTTGCATTGAAATAGAACTATTTATCCAAGCATGTAGTTCAGGGAATATCAAATATTTGGAAACCGGTCTCCTTTCACATCGTGCTCAGAATGTTTCACTTTGGCTGATGATGAGAAAATTCCTTTATATACATTGTTTCATGGATTTATCCTTTGAGAAAACATTTTTTAAAAAGACAATTAGATTTAAAATTTGTTCATTATTCCATTTCAGTTTCTAAATTAAGTGTCAGTGTGGAAAGAATTTTTTTTATTTTGGATAACTCGTGACACTAATGATTTGAGTATTGAGTCAACACTTGAGTAGTGTATATTCTAAAACTAGTTTTCATTTCTGGAAGCAAAAGACTAGTGTTGTAAGTTTAAAACGTAAAATCTAGACAAAAGCAATATGATGTAAAATATATGACATAGTTTTGATTGATGTTAATTAACTTTCCAGATCATCTATATTTATTTTTCTGTATTAACATATTATTTTTTAAGCATATTCAGAAACTACCTGAAAATCCTGATGGTATAATGTGGTCAGCTATAGGGACCCTGGGATTCCCAATTATTAAAAAAATAATAATTCTGAGATTGTGTTGGGAAGAACAAAGAGCCAAGTTGCCAGTCTGAGGGAAGGGTCCCTATCTCACAGGAGTGGCTTTGGAGTTGTGTGTGTGTGTGTGTGTGTGTGTGTGTGTGCATATATATATATATATATATATATATATATATGATGATACTGCTGACAATAAAAACAAATTGGATCTGTTAAAGAACCATGAAACCATAAAAAAGTTAAGTGTGCTAAGAGGTAGTTTTAATGAACACTTGAGCTATTAATATTTACAGCAGCCCTAGTTGGTTTGGCTCAATGGATGGAATGTCAGCCTGTGGACTCAGGGGTCCTAGGTTTGATTCCAGTCAAGACCACATGCCCAGGTTTCAGGCTCAATCCCCAGTAGGGGGTGTGCAGGAGGCAGCCGATTAATGATTCTCTTTCATTGATGTTTCTATCTCTCTCTTCTTCCTTCCTCTCTCTGAAAACAATAAAAATATTTAAAAAAATATTTACAGCAAACCTGATATATAATTATCAAATGGTAACTTCCACTGTTTTGTGGGGGTGATAAACTGATTAAGGAAATTTGGGAGTTTTAGAACACACATTAGACATTAGCACCCATGCAGTCTAATTTCCTTATCCCAGAGATAAGACCAGTGATTTGCCTAAAATCAGAAAGGTATTTCTTATTATAGTTGGGAATAAATTTGTTTCTTTCTTCATTCCTCTATTCAGCACAAATTTATCGAGAACCTATTATTGTGAGAAATTGTTCTACATACCAAGGATATATGGTGAACAAGCAAAGTTTTATTTCCCTCATGGGGTTTATATTCCAAAATAGGAGACTCATGGTAAACAAAGAGCTAGGTAATAAAATGATGGGCATTGAGAAGCAGCAAGAGGGGAACAAAGCCAGGGAGGGAAACGGGTGGCAGGGAATACTGTTTTGGGTGGGATGTTCTTTCAGAAAGTCTCACTGAGGAGATGACCTTCGAGGAAAACCTGGATGATAATCTTGGGGAAGAATGTTCTAGGCCAGTGGTCGGCAAACTCATTAGTCAACAGAGCCAAATATCAACAGTACAACGATTGAAATTTCTTTTGGGAGCCAAAATTTTTAAACATAAACTATATAGGTAGGTACATTGTTATTAACTTAATTAGGGTACTCCTAAGGCTTAGGAAGAGCCACACTCAAGGGTCCAAAGAGCCGCATGTGGCTCTCGAGCCGCAGTTTGCCTACCACGGTTCTAGGCAAAGAGAACAGAAAGTGCAAATGCTTAGTGTGTTTCTAGAACATCAAGGAGATCAGTGTGTGTTGGGGAGCACACAAGACTTGGTTGGAAAGTTGTAAGGAGGACATTCTGAGAAAAGGGAAGTGTGTGGAAGGCCGCCTGCCCTATTTATCGGAATTCTGACTTAGGGGAGACAGGGGAGTGCCTAAGGCAGTGCCCCTAATTATTCCTTGACCTTTCAAACAAGTCTGTGCATGTGCAGACCCCAGTGTTTACCCAAAGTTTATCTTAATCTTTGGGTGTCCTTGCTTAAAGGACATTACAAACACATGTATCCTCCCAAGATTACTTCCCTTATTAATTGTATCTTGAAGATAAACTTTATCAAACTGCTATTACAATAAAAGGCTAACAAGGCAGACAATTGAGGCTACCTGGTCCCTTTGGCCAGGCCATCCCTTAGCCTTTCTTTCACAGCAAACGTTGTGTCAGAGTAATCCATTCATCTGTCACTCAGGGGCTGCTGGTCGGTGGGCTCAAGCAGGTCAGCAAGTGGGGTGCGAGCGGTGGGCCATGCGCTGGGAGATGAGGCTTGGCGGTCATGGTAAGTACAGTCAACCTTTAACAACACAGTTTGAACTGAGTGGATCCAGTCATATGTAGATCTTTTCAATAAATACATATAGTATTGTAAATGTATTTTCTCTTCTTTAAGGTTTTTAAATAATATTTTCCTTTCCTTTAAATAATATTCTTACTTTATTATTAGAATACAGGACATAATACATATGTTAATGTAAAAACATTCAAACCTATAAAGAATTTTTGTGTGTTTATTTGATCCAAACTGTCGACAATTGCCAGGAAGCAGAATCTCAACAGATTGGGATAATGTTCCAGACAATGGCAGTTTTTCACCTATTTTTATACATTAGAATCAAAGGAGGAGATGTTGGTTGGTTACATAAAATCCATTGGTGATAGATTAGAGAGGTGGGAGAAAGCAAAGGGGTGGGGGACTTCTAGGATTGGATAAAGAGTAAAATTGCCGAAACCGGTTTGGCTCAGTGGATAGAGCGTCGGCCTGCGGACTGAAGGGTCCCAGGTTCGATTCCGGTCAAGGGCATGTACCTGGGTTGCGGGCACATCCCCAGTGGGAGATGTGCAGGAGGCAGCTGATCGATGTTTCTCTCTCATCGATGTTTCTAACTCTCTATCTCTCTCCCTTCCTCTCTGTAAAAAATCAATAAAATATATTTTTTTAAAAAAAAGAGTAAAATGACAGACACATACTTCTTTTACTTAGGTGGGTACAGAACAGTCAACAACTAACATGATGGTAATAACAATGAAGGAATGTGTGGTATCTGTCTTGGGGTCCAGGGCTTTCGGTTGTGCCCTGAGGGGTCCGGAAAAAAGGGAAGTTACAAGTTACTGTGACATTTCAATGATATGTTATCATAGATGCAAAAAGACAATAAGCTCAGTTAAGGTAAAGGTTGACCTTGTCAGGGAAGATACCAGCCTAGGAGGCGACTACCCACCATAACTGCTTTTAGTTAAAGTTTAATTTCAGACCATCCTTTGTGGTTACTTTAGGTCTTTGTGTTGGCAAGACTGCCATGCAGGCCTTCCCTGAGCTTGTCAGGTTAGCATGTGGCCCCTTTCGTTCACACATAGAGCAAACAAAATATGTGTTATTTGACTTTTATGTCATTGGTAAGACTTCCAGTCAACAGTAAGCTATTAGTAGGTTGGGGGAGTCAAAAGTTACACGCTATTTTTCAACTGCTTGGCGGTCGGCTCCCCAACCCCCATGCTGTTTAAGAGTCAAGTGTACTTTGGGATTTATTGTAAGTATGCAGGGCAGACATTGGAGAGTTTGGGGGGGGAAATCACACAGTCTGACTTCAGTTTTGAAAGGGACACTGGCTTCTGTAGAACAATCTGCAGAGAGACAAGGAGGAAAGCGACATGGAGGTGAGCAGGCTCCTGCAGCTTTATGGTGAGGCCAAGAAGTTGGGAATTGGGAGCAGGGAGTGAGATAGTGACAGCTTGGTGACTTCTTGATATCTTTTAAAGGTAGAACAACAAGCTGTGCAGAAGAATTGAATGTGGGATAGAAGGGATATCCAGGCTCCTCAGCTGTTTTGCCTGTTCCCTTCCACCTGACTAGGCCTTATTACAATGCTTTTCCAGGATTTAATTTTGCTCTTCTTTTCTGAAGGATGTTCAGGTCAAGGCTTAAGACTGTTTGCCGGGTGGATGAGCCTACACGTCTGCAGGGGTATAAGATTTGTTTGCAGCACATCTGCCTACAGGTGCCAGTGACTTTGTATCTGATTTACATGGTTGTCTGCACCTGGTTCAATTTTTAGTTTACATTTGGAAGCCCCATAATATTCTACTTTAATTTCTGCACTGACCTAAAAATTGCTAAGACTTGTGGTGAGATTTGCTTCAAGATAGATAGAGCATTAATATGATTACTGTAGCTCTGCGTATTGGCACTAAAGAAATTATCCTGGGGAAAAAAAGAGAATCTATTAGTTTGTGCCTGTTTGCAGCAGCTACAAGCTTGCATACAGAATAGCCCCAAAACGCAGAGTTCCGACGGTGCCAGCTCATTAGCTGGACTAGAGAACAGCACTGCTGGGGAGCAGTCTCCTTTGCTGCGGTGCAGGGACAGGACCTTGACGCTGAATTGATGCCAGAGGCAGATCATGGGATTCGTGAATACCGATCGCCGTCTGTATTTTCTCCCTTCCAGAACAAAAGGAACACAGGTTACATCAGGATTTCATCTGCTAATAAAATACTTTTCATGTAGTTTGTTAATGCGAATGTTGCACGTGCTTGTCATCACAACTTTCGGGGTTATTCTTTTCTTTGAGGGAAAAATACACACACTCCAGATGGATTTCATATGCTTTACAATGGGGCTCCGGAGGCAAAATGAAGATGAGCATTTTACTTCTTCCGTGTCTGTGACTCTCCCCCATGGCTGAGTTACCAAGGGGAGGAGTGTGTGCAGTGGGTGTGTTTCCCCAAAGTTGCATTGTCAGTAGTTTACACATCAGGTTGAATATTTCCCACAAAGCAGATACACCATAATTTTAGGCAGAGGCTATAAGGGTGACAATAAATTCCATTTCTTAAGGAAATATGAGTGGAAATGGGTCTCTTTATTCCCCTGGAACCTAACCATCTGGAACACGCCAAGTGAAGTCGACAAGTGTGTAGTTTGGAGCACCAAACAGCTCCTTAACTACAGAGATGCATTTGAATGCTTGCAGATGTTTCCAGTTGAGCCAGTGTCTTGCTTTAGTTCCTTATTAGTTGTGTGGGAATTATGCTTCAGTCGATTGGACAGACTTCAAATACTTAGGTCAGAGAGGACTTATGGGAAGCATATGAAATCTTGAAAAGTTTGGGAGTTATGGCTCTCTAAAGTGGACCTCTCTATTGCATCTGATAGTTCGTTACTTTTCTTCTTCCAGCTCCAGCCCTTTGGCTTCCATATACCAAACATTCCTGGTTCTCTTTTGCAGGCTTCTCCCTCCATGTGACATTGATGTTCTCTAGGGTTTCACCCTTGGCCCATCCCCACCACGTGTTCTTCCTGGATAGTCTCACTCACACTCTTGGCTTTCACTAGCCTGTAGACAGGCTACTGTCAAACTGTCATCTCCAGCTCAAACCTCTCCCTGAGCCTTTGATCTGCACATCCAAGTCTAGTTAGTCATTTCTTTCTGGGTGTGCCAGAGGCACCTCAACTACAGCTTCTCAACCAGACTCTTCATTTTGCCCCATAGTCTCGCCTTCTGTCCGAGCGCTGTCTTTGTTGGTGGCCCCACCATCTATTCCTTAGTCACTCACAGCTTCCCTTGCAACAACAGATCAATAACCGAGTTATAAATATGTCTTCTACTAATGCTTCATTTCAATTTTTTTATGCCCATGGTTAAAAAGTGCAGAATGGCTTAGAATAAAGAAAAATGGTTTCTTTGCCTCACTTCCTTCCCACCCCCATTTCTTCTTTCCAAAAAGGACCACTTTTAACTCCTGTGACTGCTTTTTATGATAGTTACTGTTATATATCTAAGTACTACACTTGCACGGTTATTTCCTCATTTGTCGATTTAGACAGTGTCTACTGGTTTCCTGCCATACTTTTCTATCTCACCTCCCTCCTTTACCCAGCATAGTGGTATCACAGTTTTTAGTTCCTCTTTTTAAGTAATTTCAGTAATGTTTTCTATCTTGTTCATCACCTTTAGAGGGGATCACTTGGTCCCTGACTTATCTGGTGAGCATCTTGCACCTCCACCCTTCCCTTTAGCTCCTCTCTTTCCTATTTCCCATCCCCTCCTGTCATGGGCACTGACTTTCCAGTTATCAAAATTGATACTGTGTATTTGATAAATTAATAAATGGATTTTCTGAGAGCTTGGAGATATTTCTCCCTTTTGATATCCAATGTTGCTGGTAAGTCTTATACCAGTGATGGCGAACCTTTTGAGCTCGGCGTGTCAGCATTTTGAAAAACCCTAACTTAACTCTGGTGCCATGCCACATATAGAAATTTTTTGATATTTGCAACCATAGTAAAACAAAGACTTATATTTTTGATATTTATTTTATATATTTAAATGCCATTTAACAAAGAAAAATCAACCAAAAAAATGAGTTCGCGTGTCACCTCTGACATGCGTGTCATAGGTTCGCCATCACTGTCTTATACCAATCTGATTGCAAGTGACCTATGCTTTCTCTTTGGAAAACTTTAGGACATTTTCTTTTCCTTTGGGTTTCTGAAATTTATCCATTTGTGTTCCATTCATTTTCTAATTTTTTCTTAATAGTTTTCTCCCACTTTTTCTGTTCATTTTTTCTAGGATTCCTATTAGATGATGCACAATTGGACAAACTGGAAATTATTTTTTAGATAGCTTATACTTCCTTCTTTTGCTGTATTCTGAAAGTTTTCTCTGATTTTCCATATCATCTTGCACTTATTTTATGAATGCAATATTTTATCAGCTCTTTGAGAATAATAATTACACTTTTAAAACTTCTTTTAAAGGTATAGACATTTCCCAAATACCCTCTGTTCCCACACATGCATAGCCTCCTCCATTATCAACATTCCCTATCAAAGTACATGGTATAATTGATGAACCTACATTGACACATCATAATCACCCAAAGTCCATAGTTTATATTAGGATTCACTCTTTGTGTTGTACAGTCTATGGGTTTGGGCATATGCATAATGACATGTGTCCATTTTTATAGTATTGTCTATTCTAGAGTATTTTCACATGGAACATTTCTCCATTTAATTTATTTAGTTCTATGATTTTGTTAATTTGAGTTTTGTAATTTTCCTCCTATAGATATTTTACATATTTTGTTAAGTTTATACCCAAGAATGTCATGTTTTGTGGCACTAAAGTAAATGGTATTGTGTTTTTAATTTCAAATTATGTTTACTTATAGGAAAGTGATTGACTTTTGTATATTAACTTCCTCTCCTGAGACCTTGCTGTAATTGTCTATAAGTTCTAAGAGTCTCAGTGAAATGTTGATTGCCTCTTATGAGAAGGAGGAATAGTGACATCTCCCTGAAAACCTCCTGCAGTGAAATAAGTGTTGCATTATTCCATTTTGGATTTCTTCTCAGTAGTTTTTTTAAGTTATAAAAAAAGCATGCAGGCACATCTGGAAAGATACACACCAAATGGTTAACAGTAGTTACTTTGTTAGTATGAGGTAAGGAGCCAGAGTACAGTAGGTCCTCAGGTTACATCGGAGATCTGTTCCTACGGCGCAATTTTCGCCATAAGTCGGAACCCACCTACGTAAGCACCTACGTCACTCACGTGGAGCACATACATAGCAGTAATGAAGTGAAACAGTAAAAAAATTTAAAAGAAAGATAACAATTCCTGACCTTTACTTGTGGCAAATAAATAATAAAAAAAATAAATTGAAATGACGGAACTTTTTTTATATATAAATAAATGGGAGATGGCTGCGTAACCACGAAACGACATGCGTCGCCTAAGACCATCGGAAAACACATATATAATTACATATTGTTTTTGTGATTAATCACTATGCTTTCATTATGTTCAATTTGTAACAATGAAAATACATCCTGCATATCAGATATTTACATTATGATTCATAACAGTAGCAAAATTACAGTTATGAAGTAGCAACGAAAATAATTTTATGGTTGGGGGTCACCACAACATGAGGAACTGTATTAAAGGGTCGCGGCATTAGGAAGGTTGAGAACCACTGCTTTAGTGTATCTGTTAATAAAACAGTTTTTTAATTTTATTGTGGTCCAATTGATCAGTATTTGTGGTTAGCACTTTTTGTCTCTTACTTAAGAAATCTTTTCCTAATTAGAGGTCACAAAGGCAGTAATTTGAATATTTTTTCCCCTAAAAGCTTTGTTTTGTCTCTCACATTTAGGTCTTCAGTCTACCTGGAATAGATTTTTGAGTGGCATGAGGTCAGGCTCAGATTTCTGTACTAAAAACAAATAGACACAAACCTATGTTTCTTTAACAGCAACATAAACATCAAGCATGTGATAGAGGCTGGGCTTCATGTGGTTGAGCCTTTGCGTGTCCTCAAGATATGCCTTCCATCTATCCTAAGCACATCTTCTGCTGCCCCTGTGCCTCCTAGTGACCCCTTATTAGCCATTGTCCTGCTCTTGGTCAGTGCATTCTTAAAGGCGAATGGGAAGGAGAAATACTTTACCTTCTGATCTTATAAGCATTCTATTTAACTGTACTTTGAGTTTATTTTCATTACTCATTTTACACAGGAAACTAATATTCTTTTAAAAGTGCAACTTATTGCAAAGCAAAATCTAAAACTTGAATGATAATGGTCAGCCAGTGTGGCCCAGTGATTGAGCGTGTACCTATGAACCAGGAGGTCAGGGTTCGACTCCTGGTCAGGGCACATGCCTGGGTTGTGGACTCGATCCCCAGTGTGGGGAGTGTAGGAGGCAGCCCATCAATGATTCTCTCTCATCATTGATGTTTCTATCTCTCTCTCCCTCTCCCTTCCTCTCTGAAATTGTATATATATATCAAGTATATATGTATATATACTTGAGCGATGCTAATTTTTGTCTCAATATTGAAATGCTACCCACATTTTGAGTGTAGTCATGCTTTTAACATGTAGATCTTTAATTTTGCTGAAAATTATTGGAACTTGGCAGTGTGAATCTTAAAATTGAACTGAACTTGCTTTAGAAATAATCTTTCTTATTCTCATAAAGGAGTGTTTCTATTAGAAAAAAAAGAAGCTTGGACTAGCAGTGATTATTTTCTGCACACAGGTCTATTGGAAAGAAAGGAAACATACAGCTGGAAGGAATTTAAATGTCATCGAGTGCAGGGTTTTACCTTGAAGGAGTGGACTCTTCTCGCTTTTAATATAATCCAGAAAAGAAAATTCCACTCTCTCTCCTGCTAATATTTAATATACTTTCACTGTCAGATAATTTTCCTTACACTGTGTCTTAAGTCTGTTTTCTTATTCTGTTTTAAATGGAAACAGAGAAATGGGGCCAACCATCTGTGTCTATAATAATTCTTCATCTACTTGATGGTCATTACTAAATCCACCAGCCTCCTCTATATAGTATAATCTAATGTTTGTTTAGCTCTTTCTTTTAAGCCATTTTCAGAATCATCTATTTAATGTTTTTGTTCCATCCGAATTCTTCCCATGTCATCTATAAATCATGATTTATAGAATCAAAAATTGAACACAGTACCTTTGCCAACGTATGGCCAAATGCTAGTAAACCAATAGGGATGATATTCTATTTTAGAGAGTCTTCTAAGACTTCTAACCTGAATTTTCTTTATATGATAAAAAGATTTTTGGACTTATGGCTGTACATGGCCGTTTGAACATACTTATTTATCTCTGCTTCCTGAGACTACCCAAAATGATAGGTAACAAATAAAAAAGGCATAAATCCACATGGACAAAGAAAATGGGAGGTGAGGCTCGGTGGATAAGGGATGCCAACACATTTTTGGCAGAGAGAAAGCAAATGGGTGAATGGGAACTGAATTAGCAGAGGGTAGAAAATTAAAAGCCAGTTGTCACCAAGAGAGAAGTCAGTCTGAAGGGGTGGGTGTGTGGTCAGGACACGAAAGCCTCCGCGCTTGGAACCACGGGCTGTGCTAGAAACAGGTTTGAAGGGTGAAGTTGAAAACGGGTGATGTTAGTTAGACCCCTTCCTATTCCAGGTGGCTGGACAGATACCCCTGGTAAGTATATTTTCTAGAGAAGTTAGGCTTTGAACTTAGAAACAAGATACAGATGAGACACCTTTTGGGCACCCGAAACTCTGACAACCAGACTTACAATTCTCTATCCCTGGATTAGAGAATGAGAAGATCCTTGTCTGGGAAACTGACCGATTGCGTAAAAAAGGTATTTGGAGGTCTCCCATAAAATAGCTGCCCCCTCTCCCCCCAGTCATACCACAGAAGTTCAACTTTTTAGGTCTCACAGTGGACTGCCAAAGATCATCACATATTTAAGGATCATGAAAGAATGTGATCAAAACAATCAGGAAAGGAGGCTCAGAGGAAACAGGGCAAAGCAGGGAGGAAAAACCTCCAAAAATTATAATTGCTATTCTTTGAGAGATTAGAGAAGATATTGCACTCATGAAACAGGGTTTGGAAATTAAAATGTAATAACAGAAATTAAAAATTCAGCAAAGAGTTGGAATGTGGGTGGCACTGTCCAGAAATTGAATGAAAAGGCAGAGAGGCAAACATGAGAGAAAAGAGGAAATAAGAAGCTCCATTTAGGGAGTCCAAAATCTGATTAATAATAGAGTTTTAGAAAGGAAATAAAGAAAACGCAGGGGAGAAAGTGATAGAAGAATTATATAGAATACTTTTCCAAAATCGAAGGACATTAATTTTCATATGGAAAGGGTACATTGTGTTCCAAGCACAACACATTTTTTTTAAAAAAGCCAATTCCAAGACACATCTGATAAAGTCTGTGAATAAGAGAAATTTTTCCTAAAAGTTTTAACAGAGAAAAAAAGTAGGTTACATACAAAGACTCAGGAAGCAGGCTGGTGTCTGACTTCTCAACTGCAATGGTGAAATCTAGAAGAAATAGAGCTATGCCTTTCAAATCAGAGGGAAAATAATTTCCAACTTGGGATCTTGTATCTGGCCAAACTGTCAACCAAATGCAAGGGCAGAGTAAGGCTATTTCCAGACAGACATGAAAGGTTTCAAAAATTACCTCCCATGCACTCTTTCTTGGGAAGTTCTTGGAGGAAGTGCTCTACCAACATGAGAGAATAAGTCAAAAATTTTGCAGCAAGTAGGGCAAAGTGAAGGAAGATCACTGATGGGAAGTGAAGGGAAGGTCCAGGTGACACCTGGGTATCTATCACCTGTGTCAGGGCTGGAGAACAGCCTTTCCAGATCAGATCAGAGGCTAGAGAGGCCAGGGAATAAGGAAACAAACAAATCAGAAAGGTCACCTAATATGTTTATCTTTGGTGAGACGAATCTTCTAGTTCTCTGCTAGAGTATGTGGAAAATTAACATTCAATACATAAGAAAATAAAGCAAATGGAAAATTGAGGTAACTGTTCACATTAGGCAAAACAAAAGATTGTACAAGAAAAGAAATATAATCATAGTATACTATAGGGCTCAGTTATGAACAGTATTTAAACAGACATAATAATGTAATGCAAGTACCAAATATTACTGTAACCAAAATTATGATATAGTTAAATTGAGAAGATTTTGGTGGGGTGCAGGGAAGTATGTGTAGAAGATAAGAGAGCTAAATTTTCATCTGCCACAGCAGGAAGCCAATAAACATTAAAAATGAATAAGAAATAACAGTTGAAGAAGATTTGCTAAAATATGCATGTACGTTCTAAAAGAAACAGCTAAAAGAGTTGAAAGTGATTGTCTTTGGTCCCTGGGTCTCAAGAATATACAAATTGGGTGAAAATACTAGTTACCTTACTGAATTTATGTACATACATCTATTTGTGTAATTGAATTAAATATGTAAAACATATTGAACCTTTCCTTGTTTCCTTGTAAAAATTATTTTTCCCTGGTGATAAAAAATGAAAAGTACTATAGTCATTTGATTCAATACTATGGCAACCACACATGTCCTGAATTTTTCTGGGTTATTTGGATTTCAAACTTGATCATACCTAAAACTACAGTTGCAATTTACAAACTATGTGCTTTGCTTATTTGTTTATTTTGGTGTTATGTTTGGTAGTTTTAGAAAAACGGGCTTGCCATAGCGGTTCCTCGTGAGCTCCCCTCAGAATCTTCCATCTTTGGCTGCCTGGAGACTTTGGGAGGAAAAGCATATTGTGGTTTTGTCTGATACTTTAACTCATTTACTTCTTCAAAGTTTTTTCTTTCCTATTTTTTTTTACTACCTATGTCTTTAATATGCTAATTCCATTCATCCAGAAACATTTATTGACTGCCTATTATGTTTGAAGCCCTGCTCGAGGCATCAGGAAGGAGTAACACAAGGCAGAGTCCTTGCTGTCAGCAAACTTGCCATCCACCAATTCATCTGACAAAATCAATGATGGCGTTTCATACTTTCTCAGCATTAGTTATTAATTAAAAAAAAAGTCAGAAGCAAAAGGTTGCTTTTCCAGGATAAGTCTGTGAGAAAACTCTCAAAATCTTGTTCTTCATGAAAGTCTTATGTATGAATTCAAACCTTCAATTAAATGTTACTTGTTCTGTAGAAAAATCTATTTTCTTCTAATATATTTTTTATTGATTTCAAAGAGGAAGGGAGAAGGAGAGAGAGATAGAAACATCAGTGATGAGAGAGAATCATGGATTGGCTGCCTCCTGCCCCCTACTGGGGATCAAGTCCACAACCTGGGCATGTGCCCTGACCAGGAATTGAACTGTCACCTCCTAGTTCATAGGTCGATGCTCAACCACTGAATCACACTGGCCGGGCTATAGAAAAATCTTTATTGGAGAATTTAATTTGTTTCACCTCTGCTCAACCAAGAGGCTATCCTACATCCTGTGGAAAATGAGGAAATGCCAAACATGGCAGCTGTTTCACTGCTGTGAACGGGCCTTCCTCACAGGTGAGATTTGGCCTTTAGTCAGTCAAGTCCAGAAATATGACTTCAGTAGGTTCATTGGAGAGCAGTGTATTTCTAGCCTGAAGAATGAGATGGGCACGGCCTTGCTGTGTTTTAGTCCAGCCCCTGGGAATCTCTGGGCAACTGTGGTTTTACCCTAGTCCTAGGAGCTAAGTTTTTGAAAATGGAAAGTGTCTGAAAGAATGGGCTGGTTTCTTTCACGGTTTTCACTGTCTCTTAAAAGCTCCTCTTTTTAAAAGGAACGAGGCCTAACGTCTTTTCTGTAAACTATAGTTTGTTTATTGTCTCCTCAGAGGCCTTTTCTTGTTTCTTAGATGAGAGTACAAGGTTGTGTGTCCGTAGTTTTCCAGCAGGACGGCTGAAGATCAAACCCTACTCTATAGTCAAAACTCCGTGCAAGAATTGTTTCAGCTTTTAGCCGACAGAGTTTGTTAATCTACCCCTGGCCATCTCCCTGCATAGCTATTGGGGCCATATTTCATATTTCTCTGGAAATGTAATGAAATAGTTGGGTAAACCAGTTTTAGAACCTCTCTAGGATTTTTAACATCAGAGTGTTTTAAAAAAAAACATCATTCAAACAGGTGCATATTTATTTGCGGTCAGCTTTGGTTCACTTTTGTGTATTTCTAAAGGAGTAAAAACCAGAGTTTTCTTCTTTCAGAGTGACCAGGAAGCTCTCTACATAGTTTCTTTCTTCACCACTGCAGAAAAAAATGTAAAGTCGTGCGTTCTTATTTTAAACATCCGCGTCTTCATGTTTATCATGTTCACTATTTCAGTAATAAGAGTTACTCAGAGATCATTTGTAACCAATATCTCTTTAACTGTATATTTAAAGGGTAGTGGAGAGGAATCCTATTAAATGATAATTTTCGTAAGATTGAATTAGAGGAATAAAGCTGAGTCTCCGTGGTGGTAGCACATATTCCAGCCATCTGCCCTGCTTTACATGTTGCCTCTGGCAAGGAGCAGGTTTATTATTGGGGCTCTGGCTCACTCTATAGTTTGACAGTCATGCATGTCCTTGCGGTCACTAAACTGCTCTTTTCCTGTCAACTAAATAGCAGCAAACAACCTGTGAAAAGTGAAGTCATGTCTCCATAGTAGAAACCTGTTACATTAGCAGCATGAGGTTGTAACGTAGGCCGGATTTAATGATGGCATCGTTTTCCCCATTAGAAAAATTAACAAACACAAAGTATTTACACAGGAAAAGCTAATGTTTTGTTTTAAGCCATGTTTTTGAGGGTCCTCCAAACCATCAACACATTTGGTGATTTCCTAGAAGGACTCACGGGGTCAGCATGTAGCCAGACTGTGGTTCGGATGGATTACAATGACACAGCAAAGATGCACAGCCAGGTGTAAGGGGAAAGACACAGGTGGCGTCGGGAGGAATCCACGTGCAGTCCCCCCTGCGTGCTGTGTGAAAGGTCCCACAGAGCGCACGCTCCCCAAGAGTGAAAATGCAGCTCGCTGTTTCTGCTCAGAGAAGCCCATTTGAGACTGAGTTTAGTGCTGTGATTGGGGTCATGTAGGCATTTTCTTCCTAGCAACCCTGACTAGAATTCCATGCTCTCAGAATGAAAGCAGGTGTTGACCATAAATTACTTTGTTTATACCAACAGCCGAGGTACAGCAAACAACCTCATCAGTTAGGGAACTCTTTGTATTGGCATAGGGAACTTTCTACAAGCAGAGTTCTCTGACTCCAGTCAGGGGCCAACCTTGTAGGCAGGCCTTTCCAGGGACAGCAGTTGCGGGCCTGCGGTGTTTACAAAAATACTCTGAATTAGGTGATAGTGATGGCGAAAGGCAATGTGTTTGTTTCTCTGAACTGTCATCAGGATCAGACTTTGCCTTTGATAAGGGTATCTGGAGCCAAAGATGAGAAAATGTGAGGATTCTTTGTATAATATACTTCTATTTTTAGAATTCTTATGAGCCTAATATTTTATTTCTTGTTGGTTTTAGAGAGAAAGGCAGAGAGAGAGAGAGAGAGAGAGAGAGAGAGACATCAATTTGTTGTTCCACTTATTTATGTATTTATTAGTTGATTCTTGTATGTGCCCTGACCAGACATGAAACCCACAACCTTGGAGTATTGGGATGATGCTCTAACCAAGTGAGCTACCTGGCCAGGCCAAGCCTACTATTTTAAAATTACAATTCAGTCATAATCTGGGTTATAATTTGCATGTGCAGGTGATGTCTTCTCAAACTCTTGGACTTGGACGTCAGTTTAAATTATATTTAGTGCCAGTAGCTTTGTTTAGACCACGCTCTCTGCCACTGAACAATTACACCAGTGGGTGAATAGTCTAGGAAGAGCTCTCACCTCTTTGATATTTCATTATTGATGTATGAAAACTAAATTGCATTTGTCAGGAACAGAATTGGAATCTAGGGAAGGGCTTCATAAGGTCTTATAATGTTATTTTTATAAAACGCACCCAATAGTTTTAGTAACATTTAGGCAATTAAAACAACTAAGAAATTATATTGTCTTCTTTTTTGATTTTGTTTTGAATAGCAACTATCCTAAAGAAATAAAATGATTGGAGAGGCTTTAAGGTAGGCAAATAAATACAGATGATGGGATGGCGAAGAAACGGCTAGCAGCAGAGGCTGCCTTTGTGTCTTTATGCTAAAGCCGGGAAGGTGTTTTGCTCCTCCACCCACACAGATTCTTAAAACTCCCCCATACAAATTAATCATCATCTCTTGTCTCTGTAACTCCATTAGGATTTCACCAGGTGTCATTCAGAACCTGAGGAGGTTGATAAGTGGGAGGGCAGAAAGCACTTGTGGAGGAAAGGAGAAAAATAAGTTGAGAGATCTGGGACTTGGGAGACTGTCATAAGGAACCATACCATTGAACCTGCTGTTTAAAATATTTAACGATCCCTTTGCCACTAACACAGTTCCAATCTTTTGTGAAATGAGCATTCTTCCCTTCTTGTTATGGCTTACATGACACAGCTCTGGTTTGACTGACAGTGTTTTCTTTACGGGGAATTGAAATGGCTTTCCTTTGGGCTTGCCTAATAGACTTCAGTGAGTAATGAGAGAGAGAGAGAGAGAGAGAGAGAGAGAGAGAGAGAGAGAGAGGACTCCCTGCTCTTTCACTGTTCTTTCTTGGGTACATTTAGAGAATAATTCCTTTTCATTTAAATACTTTTATTTCCAAAAACACTAGACAATCTCCTTGGGCTGGAAATATTTTTCATAATAAAATCTACCCATGCCTAAGTTTCCTCTTCTTTTTTATAAACATGTCTTGTCTCCACTCCAGTATTGGTTGATAACCGAAGACCTTTTCTGTCAAATGCTATGAGATTCAAATGAGAACTGCCAAGAGCAATGTTTGACATGAGGCGAGAGGGACTTCATTTAAAAGTGGCCCTTCGTTCTGCCATTTCAGACACTCATTTCAAGGAATGGGAAAATGGAAACATTCAAGAATTATATTTATTTTCTACCTACAAAACACATTTTTATGAAGATAAGTATTAAAAACCTATAAGGACGAAACTAACAACAGTAAAAATTCTTTATTGCCCTACTACCCAGAGAAAACATGTATGATTGCTTCATAGATACTGATATCAGCATGACTTACAGTGGAAGCACCAGTGAAGAAGACACGGGGGTGGGTAGGTGGAGAGGGCTGAGTGAACAGGCAACTACAGCACAATGTGAGGT
The DNA here is from genome assembly GCF_000147115.1 of Myotis lucifugus. Lineage (NCBI taxonomy): Eukaryota > Metazoa > Chordata > Mammalia > Chiroptera > Vespertilionidae > Myotis > Myotis lucifugus. The sequence continues at coordinate 914,511 of NW_005871242.1, read as the reverse complement.
GTGCTGTTTTAGGTGAGCGCATGGGGTCATGGGAGGCTTTCTGGATGCTGAAGGGTGCGTGGGGATCATTCAGGCAAAGGTGGTGGAGGGAGAGGAAGACTTCCCAGGTAAAGGGAACAAGGAGAAACAAAGCTCTACAAGTGAGGAGAAAGTGTGGCGCATTGAGCAATCTGTGGCATCGGTCTGTATGGCTGAAGCATGGAGTCTATGAAGTGAGGGCTGAGAGTTGAGACTGGATCACAAAGAACCTGGCTCACCGTATGTAAGAAGTTTGGAAATGATTATTTTGGTGTTTTTCCTTCCAGTCTCTTATGCATAACAGTGTTTCTCTAGTTATAATAACAATGCAAACATTTACTCATTTACAGAGATTTCTTAGCATTTACTATGTGCCAGAAACTTGAACTCAAATTTAGTTAATTTTGTATCTGCAAGTGAGCCACTGTGGTGCGAACCCAGGGATCAAGGGGACAGGGGTGAGAGGAAGACCTACTTTATATTCCTGACACAGGTGACACGATAGCATGCCTGTTTTCTCTCAGCCCTTTTAACAATCATTTTAAGCATCCATATAATAATCCGACAGATGGGAGGACCATAATTAATTGGATAGGACCTAATTTTTTGGCTGCATATGTAGGTTGTTAAACTATATTGGTAGCAAGGAACAAACTCCTAAATAATGCATGAAGCTAAGAAATTGTCAAGAAACACACGAGGGAGATAGGAATCTCATGGAAACCAGGGATGTTCATTTTTCAGAACCTCGGACCATTGTAGAGATGTTGTCTTACCGTTTAGTATCAGGAATTTATGACCTTTAATCTAGTGTTTTGCAGCTCTGCTACTCTCCCTGTGACTCTAACTTCCACCAACCAGTTGACCAATTCTGTCCATATTTCTTCATTTCAGAGGAAGGGGTCTAATGGGCCCAGCTACTCACCACCACTTTGAGTCAGACCTTTCTTCCAGTCGACCTCATACCCACTTCTCTCCCTCCTCCTGAGGTCATCTCACTGGCCACCTGGGTTCAGTAGCCTAAGACCGTCCTCAGTAGGGGGTGCAGGAGGTGCATCATGTTTATAGAATGGGTCAGGGAGAAGCACGTCACCATGACTAATATTTCCAGTATCAGTATGTTGATTTTCTTTTCTCAAAGGCAAATATTGCTGTGTTGTCCCTCACTATGCATATTCCCCATATGGTCTGGTTAGTTCAGTATTTAGTGGGACAACTACCTCCTTTGATCTGGAAAGCGTGATAGTCTTGTTTGCAGTATATTGCTTGGCACTTTTTAAGAGACGATTTTTCTACTTAACAGTCCTTCTGATATATAAGATTTATAGAAAACTCGGTCTAAATTCCCTCCCTTCCTCACTTTCAGTCAAAAAGTGCTAATTCGGTGCCTTCTATATGCCACGTCCTGTTGTAGACACTAAGATTATGGCAGAGAATAAGACACCAAAGATCCCTAGTCTAATGGGCTTAAATTTCTTGGGGGGAAGGCAAACAATAAGTAAGAAAATTAATAATGATATAATTTCTGCCCTGGCCAGTTAGCTCAGTTGGTTAGAGCATCGTCCCGATACGCCAAGATTTTGGGTTCGATCCCTGGTCAGGGCAGGTCATATACAAGAATCAACCAATGAATGCCTAAATAAATGGAACAAGAAATTGATGTCTCTCTCTCTCTCTCTCTCTCTCAAATTAATAAATAAAAAAATGATAATGACAATTTCTGATAGGTGCTTCTGTGAAGAAAATTAAACAAAATGTGATAGAGTGATTGGAAGTCAAGTACTGCTTTCTGGTATATGATCAGCATGGGGCCTTCAAGAGAAAATCTCTCAGCTGAGACCTGAGAGACCAGAAGGAGCCCTTAGGCAAAGGTCTCCGGAAGAATGTTCCAGGCAGAGAGGAGATGTTTACGAGCACAGGGGCAAGTGTGAGCTTGGTGGGTTCAGAGAAGAGACAGCAAATCACTGTGGGGCATTGTAGGAGCAGTTGGACAGGGTCGAAGACCTACTTTATAACCTAGACCCAGAGTACAGAGAGAACGATCTACAACCTGCCATTTCCACTCTTCTCATAGTCATCTTCAGCTTGCCTTGCTCAAAGCACAGCTGGTTGTTTTTTTCTCCTAGCCTGAACCTTTTCTAGTCTCCTTTACTTCAGGAAATGAAGTCCTCCAAAGGCTCATGTTATCCATAACACCTCCCTTTTCTCATTTTCAAAATTTTCCAGTCCTTCAATTCTACATCCAATAGAGAGCTCAAGTCCTTTCACTTCTGCTCATGTCCGTTGCTCTTATCCTCATTCAAACCATTGTTATCTTTTGCTTGGATCATTGCCTTAGCCCCCTGGCTTATTTCCACCATTGCAAAATGTCTGTTTATGCCATTTTGCCCTTTTTGTAATTGGATTATTTGTGTTTTTCACGGTTGAATTTTGAGAATTCTTTATATATTCTAGATACTAGTCCTTTCTTAAATATTTAGCAAATATTTCCTCCCAATCTGTAGCTTGTCTTTTCATCCTTTTAACAAAGCTTTTTTGCAGAGCAAAAGTTTTTAATTTTGATGAAGTTCAATTGACCAGTTTTTCCTTTTATTCATCACTAGAGGCCCGATGCACGAAATTCATGCAAGGGTAGGCCTTTGCAGCCCCAGCCGCCTCGGCAGCTGCCTTGCAGCCCTGGCCACCTCGGCTGCCTCTTAGCCCTCACAGCCCTGGCTTCATCCAGAAGGTCGTACAGAAGGTTGTCCGGATGGTCATTCTGCTGTTCAGCCGTTTGGTCGATTTACATATTACGCTTTTATTATTATAGATACTTTTGGTGCTAAATCAAAGAACATCTTTATCTAGCCTTAAATCCCAAAGATTTTGTCCCATGTGGCTCTTTTTTCTTTTCTGAAAGCTCTATAGTTTAACATCTTATGTTTGAATCTGTGATCCATTTTGAGTTAATTTTTGTGTAAGGTGTGATATTTAGGTTCAGGTTGTTTTGGTGAGATAGGGGGCTATAGATGTTTAATTTGATTTGTTGAAAAGGCTATTCATCCTCCATTGAATTACTTTTGCACTTGTACAAAAAAATCGTTGGGCGTATCACTTGGGTCTATTGCAGTTTTTCTGTTTCATTGGTCTGTGTGTCTGTCCCTCTGACAGTATCACATACTTAATGACTGTAGCTATATAATCATTCTTGAAATGGATAGACTAATTACTCTAATTTTCTTCTCCTTTTTAAAATTGTTTTAGCTATTCTATTCCTTTACCTTCTCATATAAATTTTAGAATAATCTTGTCTGTATGTATACTAGTAAATTGATTTTGCTGAGCTTTTTATCAGGGTTGCATTAAATTTGTATGCCAATTTGGGGAGAATTTGTATCTTTCCTACATTGAGTCTTCCAATCCATGAATATGTTTTTTGGTCCCTGAATTCATTTATTTAGACCTTTGAATTCTTATCACTGTTTTGTACTTTTCGGGACTTAGATCATGTATGTTTTCTTAAATTTATACCTAAGTATTCTAATTTTTTGAGTGATTGTAAACATTATTTTTTAATTCTAGTGTCTGCATGTTCATTGATAATATGTGGAAATACAATTGACTTTTGTATTTACTGCATAGATAATCATGTCATCTGCAAATAAGGGCATTTTACTTCTCCACATCCAATCTATATGCCTTTTATTTTCTTGACTCTTGCACTAGCTAGAACTCTCAGTACTATATCTAATAAAAGTTGTGAGAGGACTTCCTTGCTTTGTTCCAAAATCAGTATTTTACCAGTAAGTATAATTTTAATTATAGGGGTTTTTGTTGTTGTTGTTTTTTGGTAGATACATTTGATCAAGTTAAGGAAGTTCCCTCTAGTCTTAGTTGTCTGAGAGTTTTTATTATGAATGGATGTTGAATTTTGTCAAGTACTTTTTGTACCAACTTGATAAGATCATGTGATTTTTCTCCTACACTATGTTAATATTGTGTATTACATTAGCTTAAGTGCATGGTTCAAGCCACCATCTTGCAATTGGAATCATGTTTGGTTTTTAAATTTTCAGCAATTGAATTGGAGCATGATGTTTAGCTTAGTTATAAGAAACAAAATCTTAATTTTCAGTTGTTAATCTGGGGCTATTAATCATTGTTTAATGATTGTACATGTTTAAAATGTTATTGCTGTTATTATTAATGGACGTTTAATTGAACTGGTGATTTTGAGATTGAGTATATTTTTTCCCCTAAACCTTTTAATCAGGAGAGTTCAGTTGATGAATCACCCATTACAAGGGGATCTATTTTACATAGCAATCAATCTTTATCTCTCTCTCTCTCTCTCTCTCTTTTTTTTTTTTTTTTACCACTGTCATTGGAACAGAAGTTGTAAATTACGAAGTTATCTTAGACCATCAGTTTAGAGAGCAGATGAATTCTTTAAGGGATGATGAACTCCCTTAAAATTTTTAACAGGCCTATAGAGAGCTGTAAAGCTTCACTAATTATTCCATAAAATTAAACGTGAGAGACTGTTTCTTATTTATTGTGTGATGTCAGCTATTTTCGGATAATAGTCACGGGGTTTATAATTTGGAAATAGGTTTAACATTTTAAAATCTATTAGAAACCCATCTCTTGGTACAGTCTTTCCCTTGTCATGGATGGTTTTAAGACTTCACTGATCTTTGCAAACACTCTTCTGGTCCCCACGGCTACCTCTGTGCCCTTACCCACTTTTACCAGCAGCAACGTTGGCTGTGTCAGTCACCACGGCTATGTGGGCAGCTTTCTGGGGTTTGAAGCGTCTCCTGGAAGAAACTATGGTGAAGTGCCATGGATATACACAAAGTATCCTCTATAGTAAAGAGCTAATATACAAATGGTCCTCATGCCCTCATGCCCTTGCACTGGGGCCTGGCAACTGGAGGCCAGGCCGGGGGACCTGAGGCCGCGCCCCCCGCCTTGCGGGGCTTGACGGGGGTGGGGCTGGCCAGGTCTGGGTCTCTCAAGATTTTGAGGTGCGTGTGGGTGGGTGGGGACTTGACTCTGGGTCCCACGTTGCACCCCAGACTCTGACAGGAGGGAGATTTTCATATACATTTTACTAATTTTCTTTCATCTCTGACACTTCTATTATAGAGAAAGGGCAAATAGCAATATTAAAATATTTCCTCCAATTAATTCCCTTTTAATGTGCACGAATTTCGTGCACTGGGCTACTAGTATTGTTATAATCAGCACAACAGTGTGGATTACAATCACCACTTGACTTGAAAAGGAAAAAAAATCTTGTCACATGCAAGATTAGTTCTAATAAAATGCCTGTTAGTATTATTTGATTTCTTCCAGGCACTTTTTATGCCTCTTTAAACTGTCATTCCCTGTGCATTTTAAGTACACCGGAGTGAGTTTGGGTCACTTGGGGCTTTTCCACTTCTGATTCAATTTTCTAGTCCTTTTGCCTTTAGTTCTGCCAAGAAATAGTTCTTGGTGGATTTCATTTCATCTTTTCTGGCCCCTGGCTTAATGGCTTCTGCAGGGTGATGAGCGGTGTTCTGTCCTGTTTACACACCACCATCCCCAGCAGAGCGAGGGATGGGCATTTGATTTCCCTGCAGTGTGCTTCTTTATTATATAACCACTCTTATGCAGCTGAATATTATATCCAGATATGAGATTTCTAGTATCAAGTGGGTTTTTTCCTAACTTTATTCTATTTTTCACATATCACTGGACAGGATATCATTTCCTTATTATACTTATTTTAAATTTGGACCTTTAGGAAAGAAGACCAAATGTTGGATCTTAGTACCCCAAAACAATTGATCTGGTGTTGGAAGAGGGCGAGGGAGACTTGCCAGAAAGATTTACCCAATACTAAAAATTCATTTTTGCCTGCCCTGGTGGTTTTAGGCATCTTATTATGCTGGCATCTTTAAGAAGTTCTATTTAAGCTTGTTTTTCATATCTCTGATTTTTTGCTCAATTCGACTGCACATTCTTAAAGAAAGGAATCTTTACAAATTTATCCTATATTCCCACAGCAAGAGGCATTAAAATTATATATGTTCCACGAATTGAAACAGTATGTTATTCTATGCTCTCTATACTGTTGGTTTATAAAATGGGTTTAGTCTTTGTTTTCAGAGAGCTTAATTCTGTTAGGAGGATGTGAAGTATAAAAATACATTATCGGAGACAGATTATGATATGAGCCACAAGAAATATGCAATCAAAATGTTTGAAACAAGCCGGATAGACTATATAACAGTTGTTAACTGATGGTCGTTGGCACCAATTTGACACCAATAGGAATTTTCAATTTGGAGTGCAGTGAAGAAGGAAACTTTATTCACTGCAAAACAGCTCAATTGTGGTACAGCACTTCTGTGAAACAGCCCGGGGCAGGTGGCCCTGGGGCGAGGCGCCTCTCTGGCTAGACAGCTCTGCTCCTCAGTGCTCTGTGCTGGTCTGCTTTGTGCTGCCCTCATGTGCTCTGCTCTTCTCTGCTGAGACATCCATGTGTCAGCTCAGCTAGGGAGACATAGTCTTCAGTCTTTGGTGGAAAGAGAAAGTGCGCTCTCAGAGTCAGAGGGGAGCTGGTTTATATGGACAAAGTCCCTGGCCCCTTATCCCTGATTGGTCTGTCCCCATGCAGATGAGGACTCCAAGTCCTCACAGTTTGATTGGTCCAAAAGGCATTGTTCTGATTGGTCAGAATAGAGCTTCTCTGGTTGGTTGGTGCTGCATAACTCTGATTGGATGGGGAAAGCCTCAGTCCTATTGGTTGAAATAGGACTCCAGAAACTCCTTTATAAGGCCTGGCTCAGATGGCAGAATCACAGTGCAGGCAGGCAGTTCAGTGCAGAGGCAGGTGGCTCAGTGCAGCCTTCCCTGTGAAGTGCAGTTTGCATGAGAGGCCCCTGTGTAGAAATGGCTGCTTAGGCTCTGTTTATTTAGAAAGAGAGAGAGAGAGAGAGAGAGAGAGAGAGAGAGAGAGAGAGAGAGAGAACGAACACACCTTGGCTTATTGGAACAGTGCTCCAACCAACTGAGCTTTCCAGCCAGGGCTAGGGTCTATTTTTCCTCAGGATTTACGCAGTAAAGAAAAGCTTCATGAACAATTAGGCTTTTAAGGATATACTTAAAGAAGCAGTATGATTTGGAAAGGGGTAAATTAAAAGTAGGAAATGAAAAAGAGAAGACTGTTACAAAGATGAAAATGTGAACGAAGGTATGACAGTGGGAAAGAACTGAGTACGATTGACAAGCAGCTTGTTTTCTGGTTGAACTGTAGTACAGAGAGATGGCGGGTATGTGCAAACTTTGTCCTCAGGGCTAGACGGTTCCCAAACTAGGCATGTCAGCCGATACCCAGCTCTCTATGCCATCTCTGCCAAGGGGATGATCAGCCTGAACACGCACTTCCATGGAGCTGGGGAGCTCACTACCTCTTCAAGCACCATCGGTCATCTGAGCACTCCTACCCGTTAGATTATGGTAGAAGGCAGGGCTGGAAATTGGGGGGCAGTTCAAATGAGAGGGACTTGGAAGATCAGTTATTTATTTTTTAAAATCATGATTGAAGTGAGTTTAGGAAAACTCTAATGGCAGCTGTGGAGGATGTGCAGCGGGAAGATGGTTAGGGAGCTCCTTTGTAGTGTTCAGGACCTAAGGTAGAGAGAGGTTTCAGGGAATCAAAAAGAGAAGACATATACAAAAGGCTTTGTAACATGGGTAATGGTTTTGAAAACACCCAGCCCATGTGCTCTTGTTCTCAGGAATCCCTAATTATTCCTCATTGCCCTGCAGCTTTCCTTCCGTTGAAACTAGGGTCTTCATTGTTTCTGGAGGGGGTGGATGCCGCCTGGATAAAGGAGCCCTGGCTGGGCTTCCAGGATCCAAAGGAGAGTTTGTTCTAAGGTCCATGGTGAGACAATAATCTGAAAGCAAGCAGTTTCTGTTCCCAAAAGCTAGGCTTTGTTGGGAGAGAGGAAGAAGGAAACAATGCAACAACCAAAAAGGATCTGTGCTTTCTATAAGTCAGAGCTGACAGTCTCAGCGTAGAATTTACAGTAACCGTAGATTGATGCAGGATATGGCATCAAGACTGTTTTTCTTGAGAAGGGAAAAGAAAAACTCAGGCAGCTGGCAGGAGGTCGAGAGAGTCCAAGGGGATAGGCTCTCCCACTCCCTCCCAGGAGCCTGTGCATCCAGGGAAAAGGCAGCAGAAGCCTTGGGCTCTATTTCCTGGAAAGGGATTGAGCTTCGGACTGATGCGGTAACACTTGAATCCAACAGGAAGGACTCCCTGCATTGCAGTGAGTACACCAAAACGGGGTAGCAGAGGCAGTCTGCTCAGTGCCGTGTAGGAGGTGAAGCAAAGTCAAATTCAGTTGTAGAAAATAAAGTTCTTTTCTTCCACAGAAGTCATAGTTGACATAAAATTTTACCCTGGCTACCCTCTGAGGAACTGAGACATTCAGATCTGCTGCTTAGAGGTGGGTAAATTTCTACCTCCCTTTTACACTTGAGAAGCTTGGACCCAGAGAAGGTCAGTGATTGGCCAAGGTTATTTGGTTGGTAAGAGGTGTAGAGATGCCATTGAATCATACATTTTTGATTGGGAGCCAAAGGGACATCAGAGCTGATCTAGTCCACCTCTAGAATGTTTCTCAAATAAGGGAACTTCAGTAAATGAAGTGATTCACTCAAAGTCGTATATTGAGTTAGGGCTGAGTTGGGCATTCTGGAGTTTCTTCACCAGTCCAGTATGTGTCTGATTAACATGGCAAAATTAATATCATTTTATTTGACCTCCATTTTCTTTCTTAATTATGTCTAGATATGAATGAACATTCTGGCAGGATGATTAATTATTTTACATTCATCTAGGAAGATGGTGCTTTTGGGATTTAAGTTTTTCCATGTCTTAAAAAAAGATAGATACTTGATCCCTCAGTAGCATGTCATGAGGATTTAGGACATCATCTTTTTATTTTTTTATTTTATTGATTTTTCACAGAGAGGAAGGGAGAGTGATAGAGAGTTAGAAACATCAATGAGAAACATCGATCAGCTGCCTTCTGCACACCCCCTACTGGGGATGTGCCTGCAACCAAGGTATATGCCCTTGACTGGAATTGAACCCCGGACCCTTCAATCCACAGGCTGACGCTGTATCCACTGAGCCAAACCGGTTAGGGCTAGGACATCATCTTATCTATGAAGAGGTTCCAGCCCCCTGGAATCAATGTGGAGTTTTTAATTTATCATCATCATGTTTGCATTTACTAGGAAATGGCAGCTTTACCAAGTAACCACTGACTCTCGGGTTCTTAGAACCCAGGGCACAGCTAAAGTTCCAGGCTTGAACTTGAGCCCAGCCAGCCTCAGTTGGGTGAATCGAGCTGCTGAGGAGTGTGGCAGGGCTGTGGCTGCATCCTCAGTCCAGCTGTGCTGGGAGGTGCCAGAAAAAGGTAAAGATACAAATTATGGACAACAAATACGCATCTATCAACAAGTGAATCTAAGAATCAAGTGAATAAATAATCTGATGAACAGAATGAACTGGTGATTATAATAGAATCAGGGACATAGAAAGGGAATGGACTGACTATTCTTGGGGGGGAAAGGGGTGTGGGAGATGCGGGAAGAGACTGGACAAAAATCGTGCACCTATGGATGAGGACAGTGGTGGGAGTGAGGGCGGAGGGTGGGGTGGACTGGAGGAGGGAGTATGGGGGGAAAAAGAGGACAATGTATATCTGACATAAGATTTATAAAAAAAAAAAGAA
>NW_005871242.1:879800-904605 GCF_000147115.1 Myotis lucifugus | reverse complement strand
GGTCACAGTTTTTGGAGCAGAGATAGTAGCTGGTTATAGTAAAGTTACATATTGCGATGATTATAATTTGTAAAATAGAAACTAAACTCTAAATGCAAAGTCTATTACTTATGTGTGTTCATTAGGGAAAGAGTTGCAGATGTTATGAGTTTGGGTCTGGGTTTGTAGTACACAAGTACCATTTTCCTTTACCATCTTTCCACTGATTCCTATTCTTGATACTTGGTAGTCAGTGATGGGGAAGGGTGGTTGCAGTGGTGATCAGTTAAATGTTACTCACAGCCCAAATCCCAAGGTCAAATGCAACAGCAGGATACAGGGTCCTCTTCTTGATTTATCTCCCAGCCACTTGTCACCTGTCTAGAGCTGAAGCCCATACGTCTCACCACTTCTGAGGAGGTCATGGGCTTCTCTCCTATTGCGTGCCTTTCCAACTAGTACTCTCTCACTCTTCTCCTTGCAACTAAACTTTTTTGGGGAAAAAATTTATATTGTCTCAATTTTCTTCCCACACTTTAATTCACTCTAATCTGCCATTTACACCCATCAATCCACTAAGAGTTATTCTCTAAGTTACCAATGACCTCCATGTTCAACTCAGAGGTGTTTTCTCAGTTCTTAGCTAACTTGATTTCTCAGCGGCCTCTGCTGTTATTGTTTATTTTGCATCCTTCTTCTTAAAGGTATATTGTTAAAAAAATTTCAGACTTAACCATTTTATTAAAAATGTGACAACCCCATATGTTGGAGAAACAACATCTTAACAATGTTATCACCTATTTCCTTAGAGTTTCCAAAAACTCTGTACCCCTCCCATCACACTCAACTTCTCCCCTCTAACAAACCAGTAACTACCATCCTGACCTTGATGTTTGTGGGGCTGCAGGGGTTCAATATATTTATCTTCTACAGCTGAGTTTTGTCACTTCCCTCTAACCAGAAACCACCAGGAGCACAGTATTTGGACGTGCTGGGTTTATTCCTCATTGCTGCGAGGCAGAACACACACCGTGGTGAATCACAGGGTGTCTCAGTGAGGATGTTAGAGAGAACCTGTTATTCGGATTTGGGTTTTAGTTGGATGATATGCAGGAGGGTCTTAGGAAGGGGAGATTTGCTCTAGACCGGATGCTGTCAGAAAGCAGGGTCAATTCTCTGACTAGGTTGCCAATATATCTTATGTATGGGGGAGGGCTAGAATGAGGATAAAGTTATAACTGGGAAAGAGGTAACAGTCATTCGTTTTGGCCAAGAAAGGAGGTGTTTGTTATTTTGGGGGTGACACCCTGATGTTGTTTTTGTGTTGATTAGATAAAATTATGTCATGCCCTTATTTTGTCCCTTTTTATCGTGGTCTCAGAATAACCTTGTTGGAGGCTGGTTTCAGATAGTTATGATGTCTAATAGAATGTATGTCTTTGCTGTGGATGTCACAGCAGCTTCTGAATGTCAGGGGTTGCTTTCTTTTTTTTCTTTCTTTATAGTTCTGAACAAGATTGAGGAACTGTATTCAGGCAGAGGAGGCCAAAATATCAGCTTTGTGACCAGATTAATTTGGAGAATACGGTTTGGGTACCTACTCAGTCTTGGATAATAGCGCTGGGAGTGCTTACGTTGAAACCGCTGAGGGTCTTTGTCTCCAAGTTCATAACAGTATAGTGAATTTGGAACTCTGAAAGTTCCTTCTCCGTCTCCTTTGCAGGCTCATCTCCATTTCCTGGCCATTCAGTGCTGGGAGTTCCTACAGACTCAGAACCAGAATTTCTTCTCTCTTTATACTCTCCCTCAGTTGTCTCATTCTGTCGAGTGGTGTGATTACCATCGATAGGCTGATGACCTTGAATTTTTATTTCTAGGCTAGACTTCCTCTCTGACATGCTTGTTCACCACCTCCACCTGAATGTTTCAGAGGCACTTCATCTTGATGCATGTCCAAGGTCAGCATTCCTAACCTCCTCCCTAAATTCAACGTCCCAGGTTCCCCGCAGCCTGATCCTCCAGCCACCACGTCTGCCTGCACGGTGCGGCTGCACGCTTCCAAGCCCTGCCATTTGGTGATTTCTTTCTCTTCCTTGCCAAATGCCTTCCAGACCTAACTCAGGTGTCACCTCCTGCTGCAACCCTTTTCTGAACCCTTGAGGTTGGGTTGAATGCCCTACCTCTATGTCAGCCTCTTGTTACCTTTTGCTCCTCCGTCATAGCAATTGACTCATTGATTTCTCTATTTATGTGTCTGTCTCCTTCACGATACTTGAAACTCCTTGACGGCAGGAGTTCTAATGCATCTTTACATCTTGGGGTATATCTAGGTCTATATATCTATACTTAGTCTATACTTATATCTATATGTATATCTAAGTATGGTCATATAGATATAAATCTATATCTACACCCAGATAGATACAGATATCTAATACCTCAAGCTAGACTTGGCACGTCATGACTATTCAGTAGATGTCTGTTGAACTGCTTGTTGTCTAAAGACTTTGCTAGCATTTTGTCCAGTCCTAGAGTGACCACTAAGCTTTGATCATTTTAATGTGGAAAAGAGTAATCCAAGTATTTTTAAAATCTGGTTATATTTTACTTTACTCAAGATATACTTCAGACAAGTAGTATCTAGATGGAAGTTTATAAAGTACAGTCTTTTTTTTCCTATTAAATTCCAAGATATTTTCAGAAATGGTTTTTATTTCTGATTGACTGACATTGAGTTTAAGTACTATCAGTCAAATAAGTATATTTTGGTTTTTCTATAATTTTAATCTATATATCTCAAATTTATCTGCAAGCTTAAAGTTAAGAGTCCTTAAATAATGGCTGTCCTACCTCCCAGTTAAGGGATACAAGACTCTGGGAGGAACCAGGCTCCTGCCTCCCAGGGCCCAGTTGGGAACCCATTGGATTTGGGGGGCAGAAAGGTGGGTGGGAGGTGGGATTGGACAGTGAGCAGCATTGGTGGGCCCTGATGGGAGCCCCTCCAGGGGCGGGGGAGAGGAGACGCTCTGGCCTCACCCGTCTGGCGCTGACAGGCGCTCAGGCTGTGGACCTGTGGCTCTGGGCCTTCCTGTGACTCAGCCCTCCCAGGGCTGGCTGCTCTGGCCCCGCTCCCACTTGGCATCTTCCCCCGGGCCAGTTACTGCACCTTTGTGAGCGAGGCTTAGCGGGGTCTCTGCTCACCTCTGTGGGCTGGACCACACACTGAGCAGCCTCTGCCAGCTGCCCGCCCTGTCTCTGAGGGAAAGCTGAGTGCAGCTGCCTGGGCAGGGCTCTACGGGGAAGGCCTCAGAACACACCTGGCCTCAGGTAGGGATGGGCAGTGTGTGTGTGTGTGTTGGGGGGGGGGGGCGCGGGGGGGAGGAGGGGTAGGATGGGGAGGAGGCTCTGCCATTAGGGAGCCAGCAGGAGAAAGCTGGGAGGGAGAGGCAGGTGTCCATGGTCTGAGACCAGCTTCAGGCTTGAACTGCAATTCCTTGGTAAACAAGGATTTATTTTTCTTGATTTTCACTTCCTAATTTGGTTACCTCAAGTGATATCCCTTGGAAATGTCTGCAGGTTCTTCATGCCAGTGGTAATGAAGATAAAAGCAGTGATAATACCGCCCCCTCCGGCGACCCCCTCCTCCTCCTCATTGTGAGTGTTGTAGTTTTTACTCTGCAAAGCATTTATTTTCACACTTGTTTAAAGAAAATTGACGTTGCTTTTTGGTCAGCTTTGCAACTGAGACTGTGTTCCCTGGAAGGAGACCTTGGCCTGGCAAGAAGTGAGGCAAACAGCATAAACGGAAGGGCCTTGCCTGCTTTTCTGACTTGCTAGAGCAGTGGTTCTCAACCTTCCTAATGCCGCGACCTTTAATACAGCTCCTCATGTTGTGGTGACCCCCAACCATAAAATTATTTTCGTTGCTACTCCATAACTGTAATTTTGCTACTGTTATGAATCGTCATGTAAATATCTGATATGCAGGATGTATTTTCATTGTTACAAATTGAACATAATTAAAGCATAGTGATTAATCACAAAAACAATATGTAATTATATATTCAATATGTGTTTTCCGATGGTCTTAGGCGACCCCTGTGAAAGGGTCGTTCGACCCCCAGGTTGAGAACCGCTGTGCTAGAGAAAAAGAGGCAGTGAGGCACTACATGACATGCGATGCTGAGGCCCGAAGGTGCGGTTCCTTTGTGTTTCCCAAGGTTTCTAGGTTCCCTTGGTCGCTTCTCAGAGCCGGTGTGCTGGTGTATAAGTGACTGCGGTGGGAATGGCCTCCTTTTTTTCTTTTCAGCATCGTTGGTCTGATTCTTCAGCTGAGATTGTGGAATGTTGACAAAGGTATTATCCTTTGCGCTGTTTTGTTATGTTTTTGCTTATGTCAGTCCTATCACTGAGCCAGAAAGTTGGCAGTAAACATCTGCTAAGGGTTGGCAAGCAACAGTATCAGCCCTCTGTAGCGAAGGCAACTCCTTAAAAATCTTATCTCATTATAGGCTTTTAATAGAGATAAAGCAAAGCTCATTACAGGCTGAGCCCCCCTTAGATGCGCTGCTCCAAGGATAATTGCATTTACATCAGTCTTGAGACCATTAGCTTGATTTCAAGAAAAAAAACCCCCACACAAAACTCCAACTCTTCTTTCTAGTGTATAGAGGGAGCTGATATTAAAATAATTAATAAGGACTGTGACAAGGTCTGTTGCATCTTCACCTGCCCTGGGGCATGAGAAAAAGGTTTGCATACTAACCGACACAGACCAGAAACATAGCTAGAGAAAGAAAATAGACACTGTCCATACAATGGTGAATTTTTAGAGTTCTCCATTTCCCCCCTTTTTTAGTTAGACAATATGCATCCTTAGTAGTGGAATTGGAGTCGGAGTGGAAAACCTTAATGAAATCTGCTGCATATTTTATATCCATCATCATTTAGGGCTTTGCCCAAGTGTTTCCATCTCTACCTAATAAAGAAGACCCACCTTGAAAGGTTGACCTGAAACTTCTGGTGTCCTTCCAACCAGAACACTCATTTTCTCCTCTGAACTACAGTAGCATTTTGTTTATATTCCTAATTAGAGGCCCATTGCACAAGATTCGTGCACTGGTGGGGGGCGTGGCCTGCAGGGATTGGCCCGCTGTGGGAGCGCTGCTCACCCCGGTCAGCCGAGCGGCTGTGGACCCGCCCTCTGAGCGGCTGCTCCCGCTGCGGGAGTGCACTGACCACCAGGGAGCAGCTCCTGCGTTGAGCGCCTGCCCCCTGGTAGTCAGTGGGCGTCATAGCAACTGGTCGACTGGTCATTCTGGTTGTTCTGCCATTCGGTCACTGGGCTTTTATTATATAGGATGATTGATCACGTTCCCCTGGCATCATAGTTACTTTTATACCTGTCCCTCCCACTGCCCGCTACCTTTGTGAGGACAGGGACTTTGTCTCTTCTCTTTATCCCCTACTGAAACTGATAGGGTCCCTTTCACATAATAAGCGTTCAGTACGTATTTGGTGGCTGGGTGGATAAAAGTCATGTTCATTGTAATATCATTGCTGAATTTCAGAAAAGTTATTTCCCGTGTTCATGTTACTATGGAGTACGTGCTTCTCAGGGGAGTCCGCCTCATATGCCACCTTGGCCGTGAACAGAGGGGGTGGTGTCGAACCCCTGCTCCTCTCCCACAGGGGCTGCTGCAGTGGGGGCCCTCGTCCTTGTGGCGTGGGATGGAACCTGTGTTTGTTTTGTTCCTTGCAGACTGTCTAGTACAGTGGTTCTCAACCTTCTGGCCCTTTAAATACAGTTCCTCATGTTGTGACCCAGCCATAAAATTATTTTCGTTGCTACTTCATAACTGTAATGTTGCTACTGTTATGAATCATAATGTAAATATCTGATATGCAGGATGGTCTTAGGCGACCCCTGTGAAAGGGTCGTTCGACCCCCAAAGGGGTCGCGACCCACATGTTGATAACTGCTGGTCTAGTACAATCGCAGTAACTTTAGCAATGATTGCAGATTCAATCTGGAGCACCCCAAAGGATGCTATTCCAATTTATCTTCCAGGAAGAGGCATCTTATGCCCGTCCCGGCAGCTTTGAACCGAGAGCTGTTCTGTATCAGGATAATGAGGTGCAGGCAGAAGAGGAGCTGAAGGAACGCCTCTTACCGGAGACATCTCGGAGCCTTATTTTGGGAAGCAGCTTCTCTGGTTGCTTTAACTTTCTTTTGTGCCCCGGGAATATCTCTAGTGCTGGCAGCTGAAATGAGAACGCCGTGTTCTGGGAAACGCATTTCAAAAAGACCTTAGGAGGTTCTGAGATTTCTCCCTAATAGTATCTGCCATGCTTTTCATGGTGACTTGGCAGGGCCTGAGGGGTCAGAGCTCTGGTCACAAAAGTTTGCTTACTGCTTGCAGTCTCACGTCTACAGCTGTGAAATATAGCATCCCGAGACCCAAATGGTGTCGAGAACACATACAGAAAGCCACCCCTGTACTCTTCCACTGTTTGGGGGGGCACTAAGTGGAGCCTTTTACATGCAGTTGTCTTTTATTTATTTACTTACTTAAAAATATTTTTTTAAAATTGATTTCAGAGAGGAAGGGAGAGGGAAAGAGAGATGGAAACATCAACGATAAGCCAGAATCATTGAATGGCTACCTCCTGCACGCCCCCTACTGGGGATCAAGCACGAAACTTGGGCATGTGTCCTTGACCGGAATCGAACCTGGGACACTTCAGTGCGCAGGACGACGCTCTATCCACTGAGCCAAACCGGCTAGGACCATGCAGTTGTCTTTTAAAGATCTCCCGGCAACCCCTGTGAGATCGGTCCCTCTTTGTTTAAAGGGCAGTTTGGGGAGAACTTTCCACTACACGACTGTTTTCTTTTCAGAAATAAACTGGGCGTTGTGGGATGATAAGGATAGGAGAGAGGTACTTTGGTTTAAAATGAGAGGCAAGAGCCTGGGAGTGTAGAGTTGTGGGTTCTGGTTCTGACTGCGCTCTGAACCAGCTTCGTAACTTGGTCTGCACATCAGCTATTTCTCCGTGGTTAATTTTTCTCATCAGTGAAACAACATGAATGCCAGGCGTGTCTCTCGGGTACGGTTTGGGCTCACGTTGGTTGCATATCACCTTTGCGGCGGACACTGTGCTGAGCACCTCACACACTGTCTCATTTACTGGTCACAGGGACCGTATGAGATAGGCCTCCATGCTCCCTGTGTTCGGGACACAAGAGAAGTCACATAACTTCAGGATTCAAATGGGCTGCACCCCAGAACCTGTGCTCTCAGCCACTGAACTATGAATATCCCAGTAAGACAATGGGAGATACCAGTCCCGAAAGCCCTACAGAGTCAGAGCAGATTGAATGTGAAGTCTTACCAGGTGCAGGCACTGCAGAGCCAGCGCTTGCTATGCAGATGTGAAGACGGCAGACAGAGCCTTCCTTCCCAAGTCCTCCCCCCACCGGCCATTCCCACAGGCAGCGCCAAGTTGGCGTGTCTGAAACCAAACTCGTCTTTCTGCTAAACCTTCTCCTGTGTGTGTTCCTTTTCAGTGGTAGCTCTTCCTCTGAGTCACACAAGCTAAACCCGGGGCCTCGTTCTCAATGGACGCTCTCTTTCTCCCCCTCATCTGAATGGTCTCCAAGTCCAGAAAGAGTTCCTGAATGCACCCCTCCACTTAGCACCGTGGCCTCCGCGTCCCTTATTTAGAGCACGGAGGTGGCGCAGTGGCCTCTTACCTGGCTCCCTGCTGCTGGTCCTTCCCCAGTCCATCTCAGCACTGCCCATTCATTAATTCCTGGCTAACATTCATTCTTGGTCCTGTGACTCTCTTGTTTCAAAACTGGATAACCATCACCTAGAGAATAAAAGTTAAATTCCCTGCCATGATGTAAAGGCCTGTTGTAGTCAGCGCAGGCTGCTAGTATAAAATGACATCGACTGGTGGCTTAAATAACAAACATTTATTTCTCATGGTTCTGGAAGCTGGAAGTCTGAGATCGGTGCCAGCATTGGTTGGGTTCTGGCGAGAGCTCTCCTCCCTACAGGGCCCTTTGCTCTAAAATCTGTCCCAGCTCCCCTCCTGCCCTGACACTCTGACCTGTGTGTTCCCAGGTCAACCTTACCTATCTCTGTGCTTTCCCTTTACAACGAACACACCTCTGTCACAGCTCGTAGAAAATGACAGAGAAACAGGGCGGCATAGTGATCAAGAGCACAGACAACAGAGACACTCCCTGGATTAGAAACCCAGTGTCGTCGATTCGTTGCTGGGTGACTTGGGCAGGTGACTAGTATCTGCCTAAATGTCCTTATCTGCAAATGGGTGTGGTATTACTAGAACCTGCCTCATAGGAGACACCGGAGAAGTAGGAGGAAGATGCAGGTAGAGTAGGGTCTTAGACAGGAAGGTGAAAGTTTACAGAACATGGGATATTTTAAGAGTGATGCAGAGTGAACGTGTTAGTGGACTGTTAAATGGCATTAAACTATACAACAAACTTGGATTAAATAAGTACTCGGTGCCATCTGTCTTGAGTAGAAATAGGACAATGTCTATTGCAGATACATTTTTTTAAATCCTCACCCGAGGATATGTTTATTGATTTTTAGAAAGAGAGCGAAAGAGAGGGAGAGAGAGAGAGAGAGAAACATCAATCGGTTGCCTCCTGTGCACACTCCGGCCAGGGATCTAAACTGCAATGTAGGTTAGTGCCCTGACGGGGAATCGAACCCACAAGGTTTGGGTGTATGGGACGATGCTCCAATCAACTGGGCCACCTGGCCAGGGCTGCAGATAAATTTCTTTAGAGGACTAATATCTTAAAATGTTTTTAGTGAATCCTTTAATAATCAGTTAACTGCCTAGCAGGGATAGCTGACTACAGGCAGGCTTGGCCCAGGTGCTGGAAGTGCAGACCTGAGGAAAGGGTAGGGAACCCTGGGGAGGGGCTGGAGGCGTGGTGGGCCGGAACCAGAGCCTTCACGATATGGCCTGCAATCAGCTTTAGTTTTTTTGTGAAAAATAATAATTATGTAATTTTTATTTACATAATGGGGGGCATCTTGCATTTATGTAACAGTGGGCATCCCCCTGTTAATTTTTTTCTGTGTTACTGGCTCTGTTTCCACACTCAGACGGCACAGAGAGAGAAGGCTTGGCCGCTCCAGCTTCCTGGGGTTTCTAAAATAACCTGCACGATCCGTGCTTTCCCTAGCCCTGTTGTCTAATGACCACTTTCTAAAGAAAGCCCCTGTTCGTGTGCTGATGTCTTCCTTGTAGGTGGGGAAGGAAAAGGGGAGTGAGAGCAGCTACGTTGTGTATTTTGTCTGGACTCAAAGGAGCAGTTTCCTTCTTAGCCCTTCTCACTTAAACACGCCAGCAAAACACACAACGGCTCACGAGCGAGGGCGTCAACACCTCGCGTCCAGATGTTTCCAGGGATTGGTCCTTTGGCCTCGAGGCTGGGGCTGGAGACTCCGCTGTGCTCACTCTCTTCTTTCATGAAGTCTGGGGCGGGACAACTCATGCAGCGTGCTGACTGATGCCCAGGGTTGGGGTGAAGGGGCTAGAGTGACACCCCTGGGAGAGGGCAGCACAGGCCAGCCTGAGGTGACCACAGTGTGAGAGATATAACAGCTTTGCCCAGCTCCGAGGGTCATAAAGCAGAGTGTCACCCGGGGCCACAATGGAGAGGGCAGAGTGCTGGGCGCACCCCTCAACTCCCGCCTGCAAGCCGGAGCCCCCTTTGCACTTTTTTAAAAGACTGGTGTCTGCATTCTGGTTCTCTTCAGAGGCTGTTTTGTCCGTTTTCGGAGGCTTTCCCTGCTGCGTGTCTTCTCAGTTATCCTGCTCTTTTCCGGTGGCTCTGCTTGTGGGCGCTGCCTCCCTGGTTGGAACTGTGTTCATGTTGTGTGGCTCTGTCTGCCCTCTGAAATGTCAGGTTGATCGAGTAGATGACTGCAGTTGTGTTTGGGGCTGTGGAGGGCTGCTGCCTATGTGGGTAGGTCACCTGGCCTCCCCAAACCGTAGTGTCCTCGTTGTGGAGAATAGGGATCAGCCATTCACAGGAGGTTTAGGTGCCACAGCAGGTAATGCATGAGGTCTAGGGATTCCCTGAGGGTCCTCGGTGGAGCTCCCTCTTTTGGGTGATCTGTCCGAAAGGACACCAGGTGACTGACTGACTTTGACCCCAAGTGAGCATTGTAACCTTTAGCTGTGACTGAATGAGGCTTTCCATAATGCTTTGTTCTGGGAGTTCTGTGTTTAGAGATGTTTTAAAACCATTGCTCGGTACATGGTACACACATGTGGTAAACGTTGTTTCTCTCTTCCTCTCCCCCTCTGTTTGCTAATAAGGGGAATGGATCATCCCATGAGGAAGGAGGGGCCTCCGTTAGTCCTCCCTGTGCTGCCTTCACTGCAGTGAAGTTGAGGCCCTGTCACCTGAAGCCACCTCAGCCTTCACGGCACAGTGTGCTGTGATTCATTCATCCTTCTGCCCTCACCTCGGAGCTGGTGCCACTCAGCTCTCCACCTGGCCTCTGCCCAGGGCCCCGTGCTTATTGCTTAGCCAGAAGGCGCTTGGCTGCAGAGCACTGCTCCCTTTTAATTAGTCCCCTCCTTGTTAATTAACAGTGTGCATTTCCCTAGAAGCTGCATTGGGCTGCGTGACCTGGGACCTGCTCTCCCTGGAGGCGGGCCTCCCCAGTCGGCTCGGTGTCAGGGCTGAGCTGCCTGCACTTGAGCGTGGTGTGGGAGTTGACATGTGGTACCAGCCAGTGCACGGGCCTCTCATTGGTCACGCTCTGGAGGAAAGAGCGAGGACTCCGTGTTTGGCAGGAGAATTCGTGGTGATGCCAGCCAGCATCTTAACTGACCTAGAGATGTTCTCTTTTTTCCTGTCAAAGAAGACCATCTCTCCGTGGGTTAAAGACTTCATTTGCCAGGATGCTTTTTAGTTGCGCTGTCTTCAACCTGAGATGTGGGGATAAGCTCCTGGCAACTGCTCAGAAGCCCCTGACTGCGGAGAGGAGCCCTGTCCCCGCCCCGCCGTGGGGCCACAGCAAGGCCTGCCCTGGGCACAGCGGGATCAGCGTTCTTTCCAGGAACAGTGCGAGCGTGCACAGCGGTGAGGGGTGTGGGAATGCAGAGCACAGCTCGCTGGGGAGGCAAAAGTTATAGAGAGAGAAACAGTGCTTAGTGCCACATCTCAGGGGCGGGCAGGCTCATAAATGCGAAGACTCATGGTGAGTTCAGAAGCAAGAAAAAGTGGACCCGGTGGGTGCGGAATGACACGTCAGCTTTTATCAGGATCATTAAGGGTGATGAACAGTATAGCCTCGTGGGTAAGAGCAGGGCTTTAGCATCAGACTGAGCTGGATTTAAACACAGGTTTGGCTACTTGCCAGCTGTGAGCCGTGGGCAAATTACCTCACTGCTCTAAGCCTCAGTTTCCTTATCTCTAATGGGGATAATGAGACTCAGCCCATGGGATTGTTTGGGGGATTAAATGAGATAATGTTCATAAGTGCTGACTATGATGTCTGGCCTGAAGTAAATGCTCACTCAGTGGCTGTAATTGTGAGCAACAGGAGGGTGTAGGAAGGCTGCTTTCGAGGGGCTCTCACTTGGCCATGCAGGGCGGCTCCCCAGCCACAGAGCCAGAGCCCGGCGGACCGAGCCCCGGTCTCTCTGTGGACTTTGGGCAGCTGACTCAGCCCCGCGTTGTGCCTGAGACACCTTCCTGCCTGGAAAGGGCTCATGATGCTCCATATTCTAAGTTGATTTTTTTTTTGGTTAATCCTCACTCAAGGATATTTTTCCATTAATTTTTACGGAGAGTGGAAGAGAGAGGGAAAGACAGAGAGAAACACATTGATTGGTTGCCTCCTGCCGTGCCCTGACCAGGGCCGGGCCAGGGAGGAGCCTGCAACCGAGGTATGTACCCTTGACCAAAACTGAACCCGGGACCCTTTAGTTGGCAGGCCGACACGCTATCCACTGAGCCAAACTGGCTAGGGCCTATGTTGCTTTGAGTGCCTTCTCTTTTCACTCCACCTGCAGGCCCGCCTCCTATGCCGACTGCCTGCCTGAGGTCCTTCCTGAAACAAGGTTGGAGGTGGCAGAGGAGAAGGGGGTGCTGGGGGTAAGGGGGTGTGGGTGGGGGTGGGAAATCTATGCATATTCAGGAAGACCCTCCCTATCAAGTCTTCCCCACAGAAGTTCGCCAACAATTAACAACCAACATAAAAACAAAGGAGGGTTTGGAGCTGTTCCCTGCCTTTTGGGCATGTGGGGTTGTAATTCATTTCTGTGTCTTCGAGTTCTGAGGAGCGGACCCCAGTTTCTTTTTGTCACATTTCCCTTTTCCTGCTGCAAAGTAAAGAGAAAGGAATCAGAATGATTCCTTCAGGAGGCCAGTGTGGAACGGAGGGCGGTGGAGAGGCCCACCTCTCACCCAGGGCATTTCCGACAGAGAAGTGATCAGGCCTGTTTAGGGGGGTTGCTCCATGCTGGTCCCTGGAGCTCAGAGCCCAGTCAGAGGGAGGACCTCACAGAGAAGTCCCTCGAGGGCCGTTTTGACGGCCACGTCGAAGTCCTGCGGGTTAGGAAGGGAGGGAAGCGTGTTCCTACAGGGGCCTGGCAGTGGCCTGGACGTGGTCTGGACGTGTGGCCTGGCCGCAGGTGTTGGGGACCCTGGCATGGAGTCAGAGGGATCCAGAGGCAGGAAAGTCACCCCGAGGAGCAGGCAGCGAGGCAGGAGCCTGGGGCTGGGGCTCTGGAATCGCTGTGGCTGCGTCTGTCCCGTGGAAACCTGGAGCACAGTCAGGGAAGTCGGGTTAGTGGGAGCCTGGGGCAGGGTCCCTGGGGTGCCCAGGATGGTCCTCAGGGTGAGAAAACATTTACAAAATTTACACGTCATTATTATAGGGTATTGTTCTGTGACTACGTAAGACAGCCATACTGTAAAACTTGTGTGTAACCTGTAAATGAATGAATTCCATATAGGGACTTGTTCAGAAGCTAGTTAGTGCCTCGCATGTGCTGTTTATGTTGAACATATTTTATCTTGATTGCCAAGGCCAGAGGAGGGAAGCAGCAAAACTGCTGGGCTATCCTCGGCTGCACCCCACCCGCACGGATCCCTTTCTGTGTGAGGCTGAGCCTCGGGTCGGGCCAGATGGTCTGGTGTCAGCGCTGGGGCCGGTTGGGGACGCTTCAGGTTCTCGCAGCCAATCCGACACGCTGGTCGTTTGCTGACTTTGTGTGACAGCCCTGTCCCTTCTGTGGGGTGTGG
Organism: Myotis lucifugus; assembly: GCF_000147115.1. Taxonomy (NCBI): domain Eukaryota; kingdom Metazoa; phylum Chordata; class Mammalia; order Chiroptera; family Vespertilionidae; genus Myotis; species Myotis lucifugus. Next base: position 891,308 of record NW_005871242.1, on the reverse strand, counting down.
CTTTAGCACCTCTTCATGTGTAGACAGTAACACGGGTCTGCTAACCTTGCTTCAGCTTTGCAGTTGCTACCAGGACACACCTGAGGATGAAGCACGCGGCACAGGACTACATGCTAGCTGAAGACTCCATGGGGAAAGGAAATCTGACGATAGAGAATACAGATATCGTATTGTAAAGTTGTACACCTGAAATTTATATCGTGTGATTAACCAGCGTTCCCCCGATCGATTTAACAAAATAATAATGATAAGAAGAAAGAAACCTGAGTTCCAGGAAGAGCTGTGATAGCTGGGAAACCCTGCCCTAAAGCTCCCCCGTGGATGTGGCGTAGGGAGATGGAGAGCTCTTGTCATACTCATTCTCCGACTATTTTTACTGCTTTGCAAGTCCTCAGCCCTAAACTACTAATGTGTGTTCAAGAGGCGGATTATTGCGAACTCCACAAAGCCTCGGCAGGAGTGGGTCGTATATACTCACTTCCTTTAAGAGAAGGCAGATGGAAAAGAAAAGCCTGTGCACATAATGTGTGCTGGGAGCAGGGCCGAGAAGTTGAGGATCTTTACGCGCTTACAGTGGCTTTGGTCTGCCTTCTGTTACACTGTGCAGCGTTTCTCCCACTTCTGCCATAGGATGTTGGTCATTGCCGTCCACCCTCGGCCCCTCCCTCCCCCCACCTTGGACAGTGTGGGAGGCAAACGCACGGTGTTGTGAAGACTAGGAGGCGGGGATCCCTGAGGGCCCCCGTGGAAGCTGGCTACCACCCCACTACCACACCCTGCACCCAGGAGTTAAACTGCGGTGCAGGGAATTCTAAATGAAGCCGTGTGTTTGACTCAAGAGTACAATGTTAGCTTTGTGTACATTTTTGAGAGCATTTAAAAACTCTCTGAGTAAGAATCCTTGCACGATGCCTTCTCCACACACATTCAGGATGGTATATTTATTCAGGAGATATGACCCTGGTTTACGTTCTGTTAGTACAGTTAGTACAGCTCACCCTTTGAGTGAAGGTGAGCTTGTGCCCTTGTCATCAAAGGGCCGATTGTGTGGGGCAGGCTCCCGCGGCCGCGCTCGGCTTTGGTCTACCACGTCCTGGCCCAGTGGACACTGCCTGGCTCTTTTCCCCATCAACCCTTTGGCTGGGCCTGCACACCAGGGGGAGGTGTCTTGTAGATTTTATTGCCACTCCTTGAATCGTCTTCTTTATCACTCACAAGGCCTGTCCTTGTAGTACGTGCTGCTGCCTGACCTGGTCTCGCCCTGAGACCACCGTCTCTACCCTGCCAGCATTTCGTCAGCGGGGCTTGTCCTGGGGTCCTTCAGATCTCTGAGCATCTCGTGGACATTAATAGACATGCCCGGCGCTCTCCATCACAGTATGCAGCTCTCCTGATCTAAATGTTCACCAGGACCTGTAGAATGAAATGCATACACCCATGCTACTGGCTGCTTCCGTTCTGGCCACAGAAATTCTAATTTCCACCGTCCCCATCTGGGGTAAGTGTTAGACTCTGGACCAAACTTGGAGCATCTTAGTTTCATGCTCTGAAGAGCTTCCACTCTAAGATGAAATGATACACAGGATCTATAGCCACTTGCCTATCTTATTTTAACACATGGTGCTGATGCCTAACATTCATTTTAAGCTTATGTCACTTTAAAATGTATTTGTTTATACGCCTCAACCCTCTTCCTCCCTCAGCACACATACATTTAGTAGGGAGGAGCACTGGCATTAACACTTTGTATCTATTTTAATGGCATTTGTCTCTCTGGACTCATAGTTATTGGTGAGGCCTTCATTCCCCAATAAGCTTATAAACTTGCTGATGTTGGAATTTGTTTCTGGTTCATCTTTTCGTCTCTTGTACTTTCCTATGCATCGCATAGAACATAGTCGGAGCTAGTAAGGATGAATAGAATAATGGCAGTGTCCTAGCTGAAGCAGACTGTGGTGTGACCCGTTGTTGAGTCAGTGCTGTGCGGTGTGGAGCGCTGGGGGACGCCCGGGACACTTCCTGGCCTGGGCAGGATGTCAGGGCCAGCAGACGACTCCCACCTGGAGTCTGAGGAGCCCGCTCCGTTGCTGGACCCTAGATGTAGGCCCACTTGTCTTGGAGACTCTGCCTTAAAGTGTCACAAAGTGCTGTGAACTCCTTAGGCAACCCCTGGCCTGGATTGTAAGAATGGCAGCAGCACCATCGTGATCGGATGTTCCCTTTAGTTCTCAATGAATCCAGGGTATTGGACAGGGTGCGTCACAGAACCATCCTCAGGGATTTGGCCAGGACAGGAAGTGGGAAAGCAATGAGTAAGGAAGGGCATTTAAAAAGGCAAGTGGCAAGGAATATATATATATATATATACATATATATATATATATTTTTTTTTTTAAAAAAGGAATATGCATCTCTGTTCTCCCAAAAGTCCTAAAATTGGTTATTGACAGGGGATCCTTCTTGCTCGCCATTCCTTTCCTGTCCCCAGCCACCCCAAAGACTGAGCTATAATCTGTAAAGTTTTAAAAATAGTAGCACAACGCTGCTGTGGCCCCATAAAGCTCTATTTTCAGTGTCTTCTCTAGCTTGTAACAGTGCTCGGTAATTACATGGTGCCTTCCCTCTGCAGGTTTGTAAACACATTAGAAGTGTTAACTCTCTAGTTCTCCCGACACCTCTGCGGAGAGAGGGAGAGGTTGCCCCGTGCCTTTGGGGCTGAGCTGTTCATTTGGTCCGGTTGCATCTCATTGTCAATGTGGTACAGCTGGTGAAGTACCATCTGCTCTTAAGAATGTCGTCCTGTGCTGCCACTTGACATTTCCGTAGAAGCGAGGATCAGCCGAAGGATAAGTCTTCTGACCTCAGCACACAGATACTCCCAGTATCTATAGGTTGGCCAGTTGTTACTATTTTTTTTAATATATTTTATTGATTTTTTAAAGAGAGGAAGGGAGAGAGATAAAGAGTTAGAAACATCGATGAGAGAGAAACATCGATCAGCTGCCTCCTGCACATCTCCTACTGGGGATGTGCCCGCAACCCAGGTACATGCCCTTGACCGGAATCGAACCCGGGACCTTTCAGTCTGCAGGCCGACGCTCTGTCCACTGAGCCAAACCGGTTTCGGCCCAGTTGTTACTATTTTGATTACCGATTAGATTGCTAGACACATGGAAAAAATGTTATCTGTTAAAGGATGCAGAACTTTGTTTCTGACATACAGTTTCTGCTCCTGACATGTAAAAGGAGAAGTTCATTCCTGCCTCTTTGGTAGTAATTTATGTGGGTTTTTATTGTTCATTTAAAAAAAGGCAGCCCTGGCCAGCTTGGCTCAGTGGATAAAGCATTGACCTGCCAACTGAAGGGTCGTGGGTTCAGTTCCGGTCAAGGGCATATGCCTGGGTTGCGGGCTTGGTCCCCAGTGGGAGGCGTGCAGGAGGCAGCTGATTAGTGATTCTCTCTCATCATTGATGTATCTATCTCTCTCTTCCTCTCCCTTCCTCTCTGAAATCAATAAAAATATTTTTTAAAAAAAATTTAAAAAAATAACAGTCATTTCTTTCTAAATCTGTTTTTTCTCCTTTTGCATCCTGAAGAATGGAATCTATCTCTATATATAAAAGGCTAATATGCTAAGTGTCTGACCGTCCGACCGGTCACTATGACACGCACTGACCACCAGGGAGCAGACTCTCAATGCAGGAGCTGCCCAGCTGCAGTGACTTGGCAGCGGTGGTTCTAGGGTGATGCATCCCGAAACCAGAGAAGGGGGAGCCAAATTCCTTGCGGGGCCATGTGATTACACTTTCAGCTGTGGGTTATGTTGTTGCTGGGGCACTATGGGCCCTGAATCTGGTTTACTGCACACTTGCGTTTGCGTTCCACACCCTATATGACAGAAACTTTGTAGAGTGCCCTCTCCACTCCGGGAACCCTTGGGGGATGTTGGAGAGCCGGTTTTGGCCTGAACCCTGCAGGCCACGCTGAGGGACCCCACCTGCTGGAGGGACCCCGCTCGCTCCTCAGACGCCAGGGAGGTTGGCTCCAGGACATGTCCGCCCACTCTCACCCAGTCCCGCCTACCAGCCACCTTCTAATTCATTTCCTTTCAGTGTGCACAAATCTGTGCACCGGGTCACTAGTATTAAATAACTCTGAAAAGTATACTAGTGGATTTCAAAAGCCAGACTAGATGTTGAAAGAGCCTTATGGAACAGAACAAAATAATTATTGTGCAGTTTTAAGTTTCTTTAGTTTTAATACATTGCTTCAGTTAACCAACATGATTTCAATTTATTATGCAAATGTGACAATTATTCCATTTAAAAAATCTGTTGGAAAGATTGTGTTTCTGCCACACAATAAATTGTGTTGAGTATTTCATTTTTGTTTTTTGATTTGCTTATTTTGTTTTTAATGACAACTCATTTAAAGTAAAAGTCTTTAAAGTGGCAGAATAATGTCTTCACTAGTAATTTAATACTTGGATATAATGAGTTCATCTGAGAGATTTCATTAAAATCAGCAAGGTGCCTGAATACCAAAGCTGAGATGTTTTTAATCACAGAGTTATAGTAATTATATGAATCCCAAGATTTTCATCAGCTAGAAAAGGCTTCCAGGGCTAAAATACACTTTAAACTTAGCACTAATAACTGCATATTCTCAGTTATACAAAAGAGAATTCACAGGCCAAGGGAAATATTGGAGAGAATATTATGCGTTGAATTTTTAAGGAAAATTAAGAAATAAACTATTTTGATAACATAATATCTGTAAGGGTTGTATCACCAGGGTAACAAAAGGGGAACTCTCGTGTGTGGCCATGGTATATAGCAGGTGCATACTTGCCAAGGAGCCTTTATTGTTTACTATAGTGTCAGCATAGAGAGAATGCTAGAAGGAACATCGCTCTCTTCTCCCAGAGGTCCTGACGTTCCTAATTCACTGGAGCCCTTCTTCCAGTAAATGTGACAGGCTGCCAGTAAATGAGATGATTATTGGCCCAAAACCTGGATTTCTGGGTTGGGTGAAAACTATGTAAAGAATAATTTACTTATTGCCTGGCCAGCGTGGCTCAGCGGTTGAACGTTGACCTATGAACCAGGAAGTCACAGTTCGATTCCCTAACAGGACACATGCCCAGATTGCTGGGTTGATCCTCAGCAGGGGGTGTGCAGGACACAGCCGATCAATAATTCTCTCTCTTTATTGATGTTTCTATTTCTCGCTCCCTCTCCCTTCCTCTCTGAAATCAATAATATATATTTTTAAAAGAATAATTTATATTTTCTTTTGTGGCTTATTGAAAATGTCAAATTTTTATAAAAAGGGCAGGACATGGTACCCCCAGGGAGCTTGTTTTTTAAGAGAAGTGACCAAAAAAGATGAATCTAGGAAGATCTTATAAAAATCTCTCTAAACAATAAATTTTATTTGATCTATTTTCCATTTATCATTCTTTTTTTTTTCTGGCTCAGATAGGTACTGAGGAAGGGAGAACACAGAAGAAGCAGTGTTGTAGTGATGACCATGACGGGTGGAGGGATGCCTGGGGAAATGGGAACGGCAAGTCAGGCTGATTCACATGTTACAGGCATTTGGAGTTGAGGGGCAGAGCATGTAGTCACATGGAAGGCCCCACGATCCTTCTGGATATTTCTGATGAGAGTCAAGACACAGAATTCCTCCTGGAGGCTGGAGTGGAAATATGCCTGGGATTTAAGTCCTGAGAAGACAGTATATCTGGTCTCTGTTCTTCTCCCAACCCCATCCTTTTCTATGGTAAACTCACCATCTCCTGTCCACAAGCAGAATTGGAGAGTTAGCTGGAACAACTGTCCCCTGACTCCTTCTGAATATATTATCATCCACATTGATTATTTGCATATTTGAACCTCCAGTTGCTTCCCTATCTCCTGATCATAAGCTTGAAGACCCTTTGAGCCAGCTTGGAGCCCTGCCCTGAATGAGTGCACCCTGGCGAGCCCATGCAGGCCTCACCTTTTGTAGCCTGGGCAGACCTGGCCAGAGAAGTCCCTGCCTTCAATTTTAAATGTCAATTAAAGTTTGCTTTTTCCCTTTTAACCATCAAAATAATAAGTGCCACTGTGGAAAATTTACAAGATACAGAAAAATGTAGAGAAACAGAAAAATCACCATTAATACTTCCATCCAGAGAGATTTCAATTTTTGCCGTATTTCCTTCCAGTCTTTTTTTCTGTATCCTCTGTTATTTATATGCATTGCTCTGCAAATGCATCTTTGCATTATGATTTCCAAACATCAAACAGTATTTAATCACCTGTCACAAGCATTGAACATTGATTGGCATCGTGAACATAAGAGTGTTATTATCGTGATTAAGTGTTTTGTCATTTGGTCTCTTCCTAGGTCCCCTGTTGTCACCTGCTGCACATTTGGAAGCTAGGATGGGTCTGAGTGTGGACATTTGGAGGTTTCAGCTAACTCGTTGCTTCTGCCTGGAAGACCGTCCTGTAGAAGTAGAAAAAGTGTTCCACATGGTGCTTGACTTGGAGAGACAAGACGTGTTGTAGAAAGAAATGGATGAAGGCAGCTCAGGGGGCCCCAAACACATGCTTCCCGTGGTCTAGTCCGGGGCAAGCCCTGCCGTGGGGCCCTGAGGTTCTGGGATGTCGCCAGGTCTGGACGCATGGCTGATTCCTGAATGACGATGGTTCGCCGGGGGCTGCTTGCGTGGATCTCTCGGGTGGTGGTTTTGCTTGTGCTGCTCTGCTGTGCCATCTCCGTCCTCTACATGTTGGCCTGCACTCCCAAAGGCAACGAGGAGCAGCTGGGGCTGCCCAGGGCCAACGGCCCCACAGGGAAGGAAGGGTACCAGGCCGCCCTGCAGGAGTGGGAGGAGCAGCACCGCAACTATATCAGCAGCCTCAAGAGGCAGATCGCACAGCTCAAGGAGGAGCTGCAGGAGAGGAGCGAGCAGCTCAGGAACGCACAGTATCACGCCAGCGATGCCGCGGGCCTGGGCCCTGAGCCGGGCGCTCCCGAGAAAACCCAGGCCGACCTGCTGGCCTTCCTGCACTCACAGGTGGACAAGGCGGAGGTGCACGCTGGCGTCAAGCTGGCCACCGAGTACGCCGCAGTGCCTTTCGACAGTTTCACCCTGCAGAAGGTGTACCAGTTGGAGACGGGCCTGACCCGCCACCCTGAGGAGAAACCCGTGAGGAAAGACAAGCGGGATGAGTTGGTGGAAGCCATCGAATCAGCCTTGGAGACCCTCAACAGCCCTGCAGAGAACAGCCCAAACCAGCATCCGTACACGGCCTCGGATTTCATCGAAGGTGGGCAAGTTTGTTTGTGGATTGGGGTAGAAAGCAGAGGAAGAGGTGTCTGGGCCCAGGCACCCAAGGGGGTCACAGCTGCGGGGGGGCTGGCAGCTGGCTCTGGGGATGGCTGGTGGAAAGTTTTATGTGAGCGACACCAGTGCTGTATAGTATGGTTTTCATTTTTTAGAAACATCTGTTTCCACTTACTTTCTCATGGAAACCACAGTCATTGAGTGGATAGATTCATTGTTCTTTGGCAGAAGAAAGTAGAACTTCTTGCTTTCATTAAAAAGAAGAAGAAGAAGAAGAAGAAGAAGAGAAATACGTAAAACAAAACGTAAACATAAAACTTTGAAACCCCAGAGGAGTATGATAGGCAGTTTTAATTGATCCCTTCTCACGGGCACTTCTCTCCTGGAGATGGGGCCTGGCTGTGAGGCCCGAGAACAGAAGGGTAGTAACGTGTCAGACAGCACTTACATTGGCCAGACACTGTTCCGGGGACTTTTTACTTATTAATTCACGTTTTCCTCATAATGACCCCATTAGTGAATAAGGGAATAGAGGTTCAGATGAAGTAAATTACCTAAGGTTGCTCAGTGAGCAGGTGACAGAGCCAGGATTTGAATCTGGGAAGTCTTGTTGAGCCATGCCCTTAACCATCAGGTTATATTGTATAGATGGGCCCTAAGGGACACATGGAATAGAGTGAGATGAATGAGTGAGATTTTTTTTTTTAATAGACATAGAACAACCTAGTATTAATTTGTGGTTGATTGTGTCCAACTTCGGAAGAAAGCAGCTTGTCTAGTTTCTTGGAAGACTCATTAGTATCAGCTTCCTTGTCAGTTTTCCCATTGTCAGTGGTTCAACATCAACTAATAATTTGGGAGAGGAAGTGCCTTCAAGGGTATCCAGCTCTTTCCCCTGTTTCATGAGAGAGTTCATTCAGCTTCCCAGACATGTCGCTGGGTCCACATTGCTCCACTCCCTGCGGGTTGTGAGCCACCATCTCTCAGCCTGCATGGCAAGGTGGACTCTGTTCAGTTGCAGCAAAAACCCTCCCACTGTTATTTATGCCTGTTTTCTTTGGACATTTTCCTGTCTTAGGATTTTTTTTTCAGCTTTATATGTGAACCATAAATTCATGCAATTTTGCCGTAGTATCATTTTTCATATACCTAGAGCCAGGTAAAGAAATCTTTTACAAGACCAAGCTTTTGGTGTCAGGGTTGAGTTTTTTTTTTTACTCACTTATATATGGTGTCAAAAATGCCTAGCACATTCGGCAGCAAGTATAAGCTTATGGTGAACACTCAGAGTTAGAAATATCATGGTGATGCAGCATCAGATTTTATAGTTTTAGAGTTTATGAAACATTTCCACCTATATTATCTTGCTAGCTGATCCCTGGGGAAATCATTAAATATCCTTAAAAAGTGAATCCTGGTTGCCACTGGAGTATGCTACAGAAGCTGCCCACATACAAAGCAATTTCAAAAGAACTTGATTACACATCAGTGCCTATAATTTGGAATGTTTGCCCTTCTGATCTTTAATCTGCATTCATATTTGAAATCTCCGTCTGCTTTTCTGATATGACAGCTTCATACACAAGGGCTCTTGTTCTTGATCAGTAGTGACGCAGGCCTCTGTCCCTGAGTTTATTTGCCCTGAGATATGGCTGACTTTCTCTCAGAGGCACTGGGATCATAGCTGCGCAATGGTGGTTTCACATGCAGCACACAGCCTGCATTTCAAAGCGGATCAATCCACGTTTGGTGAAAGTCTAGTCAGCTGTTTTCATAGGATGAGAAAATTGGCACAAGCACTTTAAATATACAGGGGCGGGTACACGTAGGTCTGCAGTTGTGAGTATGTGAAACACAGAGTTCAATCTTGTATTACTATTGATTAATTTTATTGTGTTGTTTTCCATACGAACATCTGTAACCTGCTTTTGCCCACCCCTGTATTGATACATGTTTGACTATCATAAAAAGCAGTTTATTTCATTTTTCCACTCTTGACACAGAAGATTGTGGAGGCCATATTTTATGTTCTCAGCAAACGGGGCCTTGTGAAAGACGCCACTAGTCGAAGGAAGTTGATAAGTTCAACGAAGGAGTGCTTTTCAAATAGTGATGTTTTAGAACAAAGTGGGACTCCTGGGACCACAAGTATTAACGGATGGCTCCATGGCAGGCGGGTATAACTCCTGATTCCCACCTCGGAGAGGCAGTTGGACTGACTTAGGTTTTATGTTTGAGGACCTTTTTAATCCTGAATCACAATTCTCTGATCTACACCTAGTCACAGAGAAGGAAGGGCATGGAAAGGTCTGATATGAAATCTGTTTTCTGCAACGAGTTAGAGCAAGTGATAGGACCTTATAAGGGTGAAGTATATCTTCAATGTAACTTATTTGGGTTTCTAAACATAACCTCAGAGAAATTGAGTTTGTGTTTGGGGAGTTGTTAGTAGTCCAAAAGTTGGAGCAATTTAGAAGTCCATGGGAAAATTTTAGGTTACCAGCGGGATGTTCCAAGACTCTCAGAGCTTTAAATGAAGGCCACAGATTTGCTGACCCTGAACTAGTACAATGAACATGGGGATTGTTTGTGTTTAAAGAAATAATAATAAAAGCCCCTGGAATGCTTCCAGATGATAATAGTCACATAAAACCTAAAGCTAACTGTGAGGCAGGTGGCATGATGACATGAGCGTGGGAAACTGTGTGACTTGGACCAACACCCTTACGCTCCCTGAGACTCGGTTTCCTCATCTGGACTTGGGTGTCTTCCAAGGCCCTACCCAGCCCCAGCCTTCTGCAAAACACAGAGCACTGCTTTAACTTCCCTTCTTCTTAGCTTTGCCAAGGTGCCATCCCTGAGGGTGCTCTGCTGCCCACTCTGCTGGTTGACTGAGGGCACCCCACCTACCCTGTGGGATCTTCCTCCATAAAAGGAGGAATTCAAATAGACGATTTATAGTCCCATCTGACTGTGACCACTTTCTACAATTCTGTGAAGCTTGCAGCAGGAGAATACCACCTTGATGACTATCTAATTTATTATATACTAGAGGCCCAGTGCACGACATTTGTGCACTGGGTGGGGGAGGGGGGTGTCCCCTCAGCCCAGCCTAAGCCCTGCAGGGAGCAGGCCTAAGCCAGTAGTTGGACATCCCCTGAGGTGTCCTTAGCTTGCCTCAGAGGCAGGAGTGGCTCTTGCCACCGCTGCTGCACTCACCAGCGTGAGCCTGGCTTCTGGGATGAGCGGCACTCCCCCTGTGGGAGCACACTAACCACCCGGGGGCAGCTCCTGTGTTGAGTGTCTGCCCCTGGTGGTCAATGTGCATCATAGCGACCGGTCGTTCACCGTTCGGTCGATTTGCATGTTAGCCTTTTATTATATAGGGTTGCTTTAATTCTTATGGGTCTCTAAAACAAATAGGGAACAGCATTTGCCTCCTTTTTCTTTTCCCCAGATGTTCCTTTGGCACTGATTTCCATGTTGGATTCTTGCATGAATTTTTTTTTTGCAACCATCTGGGAAATGAAGTTAACAGAAAAACGTGATCAGGTCCTGTGCCCTAGGAGCCTGACTGTTTATCTCCTCCAGTCAACAGAAACTCCTTCTCCATGCTTGTGGTTTAGTTATTCCTTCAGTGTGGGATACACAGACTCTGCGTGGCACAACTTTTGGCTTTCATTTTATATTTTTAAACATACATTTGATGTCATCCCATAAAACAGTTTAGCTTTCTACATTATTCCTCTTTTATAATCCAAACATCTGGTAATGTGAATCCTGTGTGAGGCATTTGTAATGTCTGTCTCCACGGCGTTGCTCTTCTGTCACCAGCCTCTGCAGCTCACCCTCCTGCAGTTTTTTCAGGGTTAGTTGTGGCAAGAGAGGGGCAGACACTAGAGGACTTGATTTGGGGGCAAGATGGAGCCAAGCCATGATCCACAAGAAATCGAAGGTTTTGAGGTCACCCTATGATGTGTTGTTCAAACCAAGGGGATATAGAAATAGCTGTAAAACCTTAGTAGCTGTCTGCACAGTAATCCCGACCTCCTGTGCTCTACAACCAGGCCTTCGCGCTTCCTGGGGAACAAAGGCAAGGCGTGAAGATACTGAGTCTTTGACTCCCATTGTTTGAGTCTCATCATAACCTCGAAGGAACACCCCGTGAC
>NW_005871242.1:772900-878371 GCF_000147115.1 Myotis lucifugus | reverse complement strand
TTCGCAGGAACGGTGCTGCCCTTCAGCCCGTTCAGCCCTGTGGGTAGGAAGTGGTGTTTACAGAAAGGATCCATGGTTTTTAACCAGACCCCTCATTTGTCCTCTGCTGGTGACATCCTGCACCACGGCCTAATCAGCATGCGTGGACGGGGCATCTGCTGTGTGTGCAGAACCTCCCCCGCTGGCTGGGGGCTGGGAAAGGAGGGTAAAGCCAGGCCTCACCCCTGAAGGACCTGATTACCTTCACAGGGAGACAGAATGCTGAGTGACTGCGGGTTCTTGGTGCCTGGGCTTCAGAATGGGTGGCTGGATGCAAGCAGGTGGTCAGAGAAGACATTGGGGGCGGTGGGACCTGAGCCAGTCTCCAAGGGTGGGAAGGGGTTTCTGGAGAGGGAGTGAGGTGGGGAACAGGTTGGCAGCAGGGGCGGGGTGCCAGAAAGCCAGCTGACTCAGGAATAGGGTGGTGGTGTGGGGTTAGGGCGGAGACCACCGTAGTCAGCAAGCAGGATCCGAGAGTCACTAGGAATGCAGCTCACACGGAACCTGAGCTGGACAAGAGCTCAGCTCACAGGGTTGTCTGCATCTGGAGGTGGCAGGTCCGTTCTCCTCCGAAGGCAGTGAGCTCAGCTCTTGAGTCCCAAATAGCCCTCCTCCTCCCCTCTCACTTGCTGTGGTTCCCAGGCGCTCAGACAATTGCAGCATCTTGGAGGCCCCGGTGATCAGAGACCGGGGCGGCCGTTGTTTTTCTCGCTGACCTGTCTGCACCAGGCGCTATTTCTGACGTTTCACAAACACCAGTTTACTGACTCCCGCTTCCACAAGTGAGGTAGACACTCTCATTATCTTCATTTTGCCAGTGTGGAATCCGAAACACAACGAGGTTAACATCCTCAGGGTCACTCAGCGGGAGAGCGACAGGGCCAGGATGCTAGAACTTCAGATCTTAGCTCCTCACTGTGTGGCCTCCCCCCCCCTCCTCCCGCCCTCAGGGTCTCTGACCCAACACACATGCTGCTCTAGTCCCGGATGACGGGGAAAACCCTTTTAAAAACACATCCAGATGTGTAAACACCTTTGGGAGAAGACCTGCCCTGGTGAGTTGTATATATTTTCATGGGAAGAGGTTTGATAGGAAGAGAAGGAAAAACAGAGGATCCTGGGGGAGACAAGCAGAAAGAGACACAGGAAGAAGCCGCAGAAGACAAGTGGTGGTTCCCTTCGCCGAGGGAAGGGTGCGGTCCAGGAGCCTTTCCCACGGAAAGCTTTAAACTGCTCGGAGGAGTTTCTTCTCACCGTAATGGATGGGAAGGGGCAGGGTGTTGAAAGAGGAGAGAATATTGAATTCAAACCCGCTAGTTGAGACCCCTGAGGGAGCTGGTTGGTGAGCTTGTCTGTTCCTTAAGAGAGGAAGCAAGGTTTGCATGTCTGTTACGTTCTCCAAAATAGACTACTTTCCTAGATTGGGATTTCATATAAATCCACGGCGTAGGCAGTCCTGGAGGGCTTCCACCATCCGATCCCAGCTTATCTTTTCAGCTTCATTTCCTACTGCTCCTTCCTGCCCTCCCCCTGCTGCCACTGAATGCTTACTCGTTGGTGTGCCCTGACATGCCTGCTGCCTTGTGCAGTTCCTTCGCTGGAAAAGCTAGGGCTCCCAACCTCCCCAGCATTGGACCTTCTGTAAGACCTCCCTCTCAGAAATCTGTTCTCATTTTTCCTCCCGCAGGAAGTTCTCTCTTATTCTTCTTAAAGTAGTATGTTGTACTCGAGGGCACTTCTCCCTCCCCCATCTAGGTTTATGGCTCTTCATTTACCTTCAGTCAGCCTTTACGGACAACTTCCAGCAGTAGTAATCAGCACACAGTAGGTTTTTTAATTCATTAACTGCACAGCTTTCATAGCAGTCTTTCCCAATTGGGGTCATCTCATCTCTGATTAATTCTCAGAACTAAAAAGACACCATGTCCCTGGGTCTTGGGGTGTTCTCATGTCCCACTCCCAGTAATAAGGCTTTTTTACTTCCCCTTCCCCCAACTCCAATGAGTTTTCACCAGTTCCCTGAGGGTGACAATGTTTGTTGCCCTTTCCCCACCAATAAAGTTTTTGTTCCCTAGAGGGAGAGAGTACAGGAGGGCGTGGTAGGAGTCTCTTGCCTCCTCCCTCATGGCTGGTGTTCCCCTCAACCGGGGCTGAGGCTGCCTGGACACTAATTTTTCTGCAGGTACCCAGCGAGGTTTCTGGCGAAAGAGCCCGCAACAGAGTCCAGATTTCTCTCCTGTTTGGAACCCCAGGGGCTTCCTGCCCTGCCAGCCAGCACTCGGCCTTCATCGTTTGGTTTATCTCTTCTTACCAGCGTCCAGTGCATCTGCCCCAGGGAGCAAGTGTTCTTGCCTCTTCGCTCCTTGCCTCTTCGTTCCTGTTGTGCTCAGCTTTAGGGACAGCTGTTTGTTCTGTGACCTCAGCTCTCCATTAAGTTAAAAAAAGTCTTGCATTTGAAAATAATCTGGCTCTTTTCTGTTGTAAGTGATGCGTCTGCAAGCTCATTATCGCCCGGGGTGGACGCAGAAGTGTGCAGCCACTTTTCAAAGTAATAATTTGAAACCTTCCATTTCTCTACAAATCAATAATCTCTTCTCACAATCCAGTTTCAAGCATCACGCACAATCCAGCAGTTTAAAAGAACTCACTTGCATTGATTTTACCCATGAATGGGAATGCTGTGGCAATGTCCTAAATCTGGAAGTCCATTATTAAAGTTACTTTGAATGAAACCCCAAACCTGATGACCTCTTTTCTGTAGCCATGAATCAAAGAAATGACATTGTTGCCTAAAACCCCACCTTGTAACCCTATCTCTATTGATCATTTGAGCTTTAATGTTGAAGTGTTGGGCACTTGGATTTATTCTCTCAAATGCCATATTACCCTACAAGTAAAGTTATTCTCATTATGACAATTTATAATTTACAAGCAAACTCCTGCAAACACAGGGCTTTGAGCTGTCTCCTTTCTCGTTGCCAGAATTTGAGGTGATTATTTTCCATCCCGTTCTTCTTTCCACTTTGGTCCACGGAGAATCCCCATTCCCCTCCTGCCAGTGTTGATACAAGTCCTACCATAGCGAGATTCGGGGAATGAAAAGGATAGGAGAGGGAAGGGAAAAGGTATTAATCTTGTTCCCACCTCAGATATCCACCTTTCCTGTATTTCCCCTCCCCCTGCAGGCCTGGAGACACATTGGTGGCTGAAGTGTCAACACCTGCTGCCCATCTCTCTCTCCCCACCCTACAGAAACCCTTGGTTAGGAAACAAAGCCAAGACTTACAACCCTAGGGGGCTGTACACTCCCTTACAATCCTGCTGTGCTCCTTCCTCTGGGGCCCTGTCCCCGGCAGTCACCTCTGCTTTCTTCCTCCCCTGCGTCCATCCCTCTGGTCTGGAGCCTGTGTCCTAAGGAGCCAATGACTTAGAGTTCCCTAGTCCCTAGTCTGCCACCTGTCCTGTGGGGGAGGGGGTGTCCCTGTCTAACTTTTGAAGTTATAACTGAATGGATTTCACAGCTAGGCTTGGGTTGATGTATAGAGTACAATAAATGCTGTACTACAGGCACAAAGTGGGTGTAAGGGGTTTCTGTGGGCTGGGCTGGATGTCCCCACACAGATCTATTGTTTCTGTGTCTTCTGAGTGACTTACAGATAAACGTTTGAACACAACCCATCTGTAAATAGATGACGACCCACCCTCATTTTCTTTTCATTGTAAATGTGTCTGTAGAGCAGACAGCCTTTCTCTGATTTACCCAGGGAAGGGAGCAGATGGATGGCAGCGCTGAGATTATCTTGACTGTAAGCAATAGACAGGGACTGTCAGGCGTCTTTGCTCTCTCTCCATCTGTTTCCATAGAGGCTGCTGATCAGAAGTCTCCAGCCACAGAGCGATACGGGCTTGTTCTTCAGAGGGAAAGGTCTGCTGAGCCTTTTGGCCAGATGACTTGATGCTCATTATAGGACCTCCAGGAGCTGAGGTGGGAGGGGGATAAACACCAACCAGAGTGACTCCATCATGAAATGCTTACCTGAATCCCACCTGGCTTTCCTTCCGTCCCCAGCCCCTGGGTGTTACTGTGGGCGGGAAGGGAGGGAATAGACCCCTCCAACCTTGCAGAGCTCTAGTTCTCTTTGGAATGTGAGGTATGATTCTGAGAGGTGACTTCATCTGGAGGGTTTTGTAGGGGGAATACTGATGGCAGAGAACAGAGCCAAGAGGAAATTAAATTGCAGGAGGAGGTAATTAGGTTAAGCACTACTTGAAACTTCATAGCTTGTTAAATGTAGGAATAGATGGGCAATGGGAGACAGTGAGACTTATGGTTTGAGATTTTTAAAGACTTGAATATTAAGTGATCTATTCATTCATTGGACTTGCCCTATGTAACAGGCATTGTCAGAGCTGGGGATGGACAAAGTTATACGCAGTCCCGGCCCCTCACAAGCCCCCACAGCCCAGTGGGAGGGATGCTCATGTACACAGGCAATGAAAGCACAGAGTCATACCTTAAACAAGTGGTACAAGGGAGAAAGAATTAGCCATAAGGTTGCATGGTCAGAAATGATCTAAGGGTTTATAGTTTACCCTGTAGGGCAAAATGTTAAACATAGAGTTAGTATGTGACCCAACAACTCTACTCAAGAGAAATGAGGACATATATTCACACAAAAACTTGTACACAAATGTGTATAGTAGCGTTGTTCATAATAGCCCAATGGTGGCAACATCCCAAAAGTTGACCAGTGGATGGATTAATAAAATGTGACATATCCATACAATAGAAAACTATTTACCATAGAAAGAAATGATACACATTCCAACATAGATGTTTCTTGAAAACATTATGTTGAATGAAAGAATCCAGATATAAAAGATGACATATTGTATGACTCCCTTTATATGAAATGCCCAGAACAGGCAAATCTATAGAGGTAGAAAGTAGATTATTGGTTGCCTGGAACTCCAGGTGGGTGGATGGGGCTGAAGGGTGACTGCTAATAGGTACAGGGTTTCATTTTTAGGGAGATGAATGGTCTAAAATTAGATTGTGGTTGCACAGTTATGTGGATATAGTAAAAAAATGACTTTGTGTGCTTTAAATGCTAAATTGTTTGGTTTGTGGATTCTATCTCAATAGAGCCACTTATACATACATAAAAATAAATATGACACGATCTCTGTCCTAAAAAAAAAAGAGTGAATGCTGGGAGACTAATGAAAAGACTTTAAAAGTAGGTGATGAAGACTCCTGAATTGAGGCTGGCAGTGGGGTAGGAGGAGAGGGGGGATGCTAAATTTGTTCAGGAGATGGTAATATTTTAGGTCTAACCATAGATTCCTAGGGTTTTCCATAGACATTTCTCAAGAGTGTTTAATGAATACACTACTATGAACATATTTATATATATCATAGCTTTTTCCAAAAAGAATTTAAGGCTTTATGGTATTTACTGATGTCAAATCTCTTCTCACTTATGTAAGTGCTAAATCATATCCTTCTTATTATATACAATATAGGCAGACACTGAGCAGGGGGCTGGGGCAGAGGCTGAGCGAAGGAAGAGCTCAATCTTGTTTTTACTCTAAGATTAATTCAACAGACAGAAATAGGAAACGTCTCTGTTTATATGTTTCTGACCATGGAGTCAACTGATGGCCTTAAAAATGAACTTCCAATTTGGAACTCATTTTCCAAACACGCTATCATTAGTTTGAAGCTAAACATTCAGGCGTAATAGCTGAAAGCATGTATGCCTTGCTGGGTGGGTAGCTGTCAGAGCAGGGGTGGGGAGGAGACAGGCGCTGGGCTGGCAGATAGAACAGCGACAGAGACCAAAACACAGCTGGGCCTGCAGCTGCTGTTGAAGTGGAATATGCCATTAGCATGAAAGCCTTGAGGACAAAACCAAGTGAGATGAGGGGCATCGGGCCCAACACAGGCAAGGCTTGGCTGGCACCAGTTGGCAGGGTGGCTCAGGCAGATGGCACAGAGTTCAAGGGGCTGGACAAGGATAGAGGTTTGGAGTTCAACTAGACACCAAGAAACAAGCAAGAGATGAGATCTGAATCCGGAGGTCAGGAGAAGTGTGCTGGAATCTGAAGAGGCCAGTGAATTTACTACCCAAACAGTTATTGCATGTTTACTGTATGTCAGGCACAGCTCACGGTATGTTGGTTGATCTCAGGATAGGGCTGTGTGCTTCTCTGAAAAGGAGCCTTCATGATTCTCATGCACTTCATATTTTGTTACTTAAATCCTATGAATTTCTAGATATTTTCTAAAGGATTCTCAGAAGTTGCCAATGTTCCTATAAGGCTGTAGTTAATAAATGTGATTCATTTTCAGGTTCACGGCTGAACCTCTTTGAGTTATGAATATGTTTATGGTCAACAAGTAACTGGAGTTTATTAATAGTACGGAGTGTACTTTGGCCTTTCCTCCATGTTTAATGAAATCGTTAATCTCTGTAACCTCTACCCACAAACTAAAATTGCACTGGAATTCATGAAAAATAGCAGACTATAGCCTCTTATAAAGTGTGTGGATGTCAAAGTATGTCTTGGTACCCTTCAATTAGGTACCAAAGTTATTCCCAATCAGTCATGTCCTTTGCAGCTCTCAACAGAGAGGCACACATGGAAAACTAAGGGTGAAATCTAAAAAGACCTCTCTTTATTTGGTTAAAGATACACATGAGCATGATACAAGTTCCGGCTTCAACTTAAATCCAGACAAACATCATGAAAGACAAATTGGGCAAAAGATATGAACAGATCACAAAAGAAGAGACACGAGTATCTGATATACGTATGAAAAAGTGAGAAATAGATCAAGTTAAAATGAAAGTAGAATAGTAAGTTGCCATCATTTAAAAAATGACAATACATAGCATTGGTGAGGGTGAGGTGAAATGTATACTGAGTAATGAGAGTATAAATTGGCTCACCCATTGTGTAAGGTAATTTGTATCAAGAGCCTTTAAAATGTTTATACCTTTCCCCAGTATTTTTATCTCGGAAAGTTTCGCAGAAATGCATATGAATATTTATATCAAGAACATTTATCATAGAAGTATTTATAATCTAGGTAGATATAAGCCTAAGTGACCGTCCAACCATTCGACTGTTAGCTATGATGTGCACTGACCACCAGGGGGCAGACACTCAATGCACAGGCATGGAAACATGGAACAGACTGATGAATCTCAGAGGGAAAGGGGAAGGGCAGAGAGAGATTAGCCAAAGATCTTATATGCATACTAGAGGCCTGGTGCAAAGATTTGTGCACCAGTGGGGTCCCTCGGCCGGGCCTGTGGGGATCAGGCTGAAATCGGCAGTCCGACATCCCTCGAGGGTCCCAGATTGCGAGAGGGCCTCTAGTAGTGAATAAGTAGAAACAACCCAAGCGTCTGACAATAGGAGGCGGGTAAAATCATGTGGCATCTCTATAGTGGAATATTGTGTAGCAATTAAAAATCATTTATTCAGTAACTATTAAGTAAAATGGGGCAAAGCCTATGCCATGAAAATAACTATAATTTTAATTGTGAAATTTGCATCTATCTGTGTAAAGAAAAAGATTTGTAGGATGAAAATACTATCAAAGCGTTTATGGTTTTATTCCTCAGTGGTGAAATTATAGGCGATGCTCTATTTTTTGAGACATTCTACTTTGAAAATTTGTAAAAAGATATATAACAATGTTTGAATCTTGTTGATTTGATTGAAGAAACTATGTTTGACCTCCTCCTAGTGACAAATTCTGGTGGTTGAAACACACACAGAATTCCTGGTGGTGGTATTAGTGCATTTCCTTCCTGCTTCCTGGTCCATCTGGAGAATCAAGAAGGAAAAAAAAATTATAGGTCACTTTCTTAGTCTTGACCAATCTTTACCCTAAATACCAAGACTGGAGGAGGCAGTCAGCCTGCAAAGGTGAGGGTTGTTTTTAGGAAGGTGATTCTTGTCAACGGAAGCCCCAGTTTGGGGTGTGGTGAAGAAGGAAACTTTATTTAGTGCAAACAGTTTGACCATAATAAGCCAGAGGGGAGCTGGTTTATATAGACAGAAGTCCTCACCCCTGGTCCCTGATTGGTCAGAATTGGGCTGCTTTGATTGGTCAAATCTGCACCCTGATTGGTCAAAGCGCCGATTGGATGGGGAAAGCCTCAGTCCTACTGGTTGTAATAGGACTTCGGGAGCACCTTTGTAAGGGTTGGCTCAGATGGCAGGAGCACAGTGCAGGCAGGTGGTAGCACAGAGGCCGGCAGTTTAGCGCAGAGGCTTCTCTGTGAAGCGCAGTTTGCGTGAGAGGCCCCTGAGCAGAAATGGCTGCTAGGCTCTGCTTTTTTTGTTTGTTTTTAATTTGGTCCCAGGTCCTTGTTAGTCCTTAAGATTCACATTATCAGCCCCGTGGGAGAAGTTTGAACACAGCTTTTGTGTGCCCCAAGTTCCATTTCTGCCTTCATCATGATCGATTGCAGGTATCCAAGCTGAGGGAACAACTCAACATAAAGCTCCAAGTGGATGCAGGGTTACCCTCAACAATTAGCTCTGCAGGACGATGGCCTTCAGTTCTCATGGCCCCAAACTGCAGTTTGGCAGGACCTTGTTCGACTGACATTGCCAGCAGCTCTGGTGCTCTCTGAGTCTCTTTTCTTCTGGCATCTTACACTGCTTTTTAACTTTTTTTTTTTTTTTTTAGCCTCCCAGTACTACTAGGAGAGGAATAGGAGTTTTAAATGTCAAAAAGAAAGAAGAAAATACCTCTTCTCCCTTCTCTTAAAAAAAGAACCTACTGTCAACAGTGCCTTTTCTTTTTTAACCTGCCTCTTCCTTTTCCCTTCTTTCCCAAAAAAATGTTTTCCAGTCAATTTGTGAGAACTGGTGTGAGCTGCAACAGCCTCTCATAGGTGGCCTGCCATCTGCAGCTTGGTTGTATTGTGTGCCATATATTCAGAATGCCTAAATTAGTATGCTTCATGTGCTATTTCCAGAGGAGCTGGAAAGTCGGCTGGAGGAACAAGGCTATTGATCAGGATTGGCTTGTGAATGGTGTTGGCTGTTATGCTGGAAACCCTGAAGTTAGAGATATTTGGGGGCTATTTCGAGAACAGATAATCTGTGAAGGCAGCTGGTCCGTGTGGTAATTAGGCCATAGAGGCAATCAGTCATTTTCCGAGCTTGGAGCAAAATTTCGCTTCTGTTTATGCCATTCAAGTTGTGGACAGAGGCTTCGGTTAGAACTCGGAGGGTAAGAAATGTGTGTAAATGAATCATCACAGCTGATCGATAGCAGCTCAGCTTGGCTTCCTGAGAAAAAGCTTCTTAGCAAAAAGATGGAAGGATCTAAGGAGAGGTGTTTCTTTTTAATTTAAAATTGGAGATACTTACTCAACTCTGTTCTATAAGACAAAGGAAAGATGTTATTGTCAAGAGAGCCAGTGAAAATACAAGACGGGACCGTTGGTGCACACCCCACTCACTTTCATAGCATTTGTGTCCTGTGATTGCTAAGTTTCCTGTGCCCCCCTCACTAGACTGAGATAAAGAAACATTTCTCATACCACCGAATATCCCTAATGTTAAGCCCTAACACATAGACACTGACAAATATTTGTTGACTGAATGAATGAACTCACAGAGGGTGTAGGAGCGAGAGCACAGTAGAGGGGTTGGCCTTGCACAAGACGAAGTAGATCACTTCCTTTGGTGGCTCCGCAGTGTGATGAATTAGTTTTGCTTATTTGATTTTTCCTCTGAGACAGAGACTAAGAATTTAAGGACTAAACACATAAAAATAACCACTGTACTACTCAGTAAATGTTTAACAGTGATGATATCATATGATCCTTTTATTTCTTCATAGCTCTATGTGTTTTCATATGAATCTTTAAAGCAGAAAGCTAATTTGTGCATTTGGTGTTCTAATAAGCATTCTGGTTCTTTCACTTGGCTCATCTTTCATCTCTTCCAAGGACACCCTTTCCCCACTGTGATTCACACCACTCTCTTTCCTATAAGCCATCTTAGGTGCCCCATCTCTCATCTCCATACTGGACCTGTAGGAGATACATCTTCTACCCTTCACATGGGGGCTATTGTTTCTTCTTGGCCATATTTACACACAATTATAATTGCATATAATTATTTTTCAGTAATCTTGGCTCTATGTAAAGTGAAATCCTTTCAATCCTACTGTGACTCATGGGCAGATAAAAGGATTCTACGCCCAATTCCAATGTGTGTGTATGTTGCAGGGGTCAGGGGGAGGGGGTCCCACACACAGCCAGCAAGCAATTATCTGGGTGTCATACAATTCAACTCAATTCCAACACTGTCTACCTGGGACTCCACAGCTTAAGGGTTCAGTCCCACAAGATCTTCCATGCTCCTAACAACCACTTTGGATGCCATTTATCATCGGGGCTTCTGACCGATTAACTACCAACAACCCAACTCGTTGGGTTTGATTAATTTGCTACTGCAGCTCCCAGAACTCAGAAAAACATTTTACTTACTAGATTACTGGTTTATTATGAAAGAATGTGATAAAGGATACAGATGACCATCCAGATGGAGGAGATGCCTAGGGCAGGGTATGTGGGAAGGGGTGCAGAGCTTCCGTACCCTCTTTAGGCACACCACTTTCCTGCACATCTACCCATCCATCAATCAACCTGGAAACTCCCTGAACCCCATATGTTTGGGATTTTATGGAGCTTTCATCATGCAGACATGATCATTAACTCCATTTTCAATCCTTGTCCCTTCTCTAGAGAATTGGGGATGGGGCTGAAAATTCCAAGCTTCTAATCATGACTTGGTCTTTCTGTTGACCACCCTTTGTCCAGAAGTCACCCAGGAGCCCACTCAGAGCCACCTCATGGAAACAAAAGACAGTCCTATCACCCAAGAAGATTAGAAGGGTTTCAGGAACCCTATGTGAAGAGCTGGGTTCAAAGACCAAATATTAGAACAAAATATGTTCCTTAGTGTTCTTATCACTTAGGAAAGAGTTTTAGGAGCTCTGTTGTCTGTTATCTCACAGTGGGGAATATTTATTAGACATTCCCATCCCTGTACCGTCTTCTCTCATAAGTCTGGCTTTAGAGTCAGGCTGCATGGATTTAAATCTCATTGAACCATGTAGCTAATTGTGTCATGTGGGCAGGGTGCTTAACACCTCTGCTTCTCAATTTGTTTATTTGTAAAATAAAAGCCTCATGGGCTTTTGCAAGGAATATATGGGTTATTACACAGAATGCTTTGATAGCAGTGCCTGGCATAACAGTGTTAATAATTATTACTACTATTTTTACTACTTGTTGGTAGGCCTGGGGAAAGCACTTTTATAGTCCCAGAAACTTTTTAGACTCCTTCCCTGGCTCCTCATACCCTCTCGAATTATAGTTGAACTTCTCTAAGACACCATTGAGATAGTGGTGGGTTTATTTCCCTTTCTTGACTCATCTCCAAAATATTTAACATAAGCAAAATGACAAGTTTCTCAATGAAGAAGGTTTGAGAAGATCACAAAGTTGGAATTGTGATGTAACACAATGCTAATAGGGTTATCTGTGGTCATATTTCAAATGTCTGCAGTATATTAGTCACAGTTTTTGTACATACAGTAGCTCTTAAAGTGGGAGGGTATCTCTTGGGAACTGTATGGTGTGAGGAATTTTGGATCTAGGACAGCCGTGGGCAAACTACGGCCCGCGGGCCGGATCCGCCCCGTTTGAAATGAATAAAACTAAAAAAAAAAAAAAAAAAAAAAAAAAAGACCGTACCCTTTTATGTAATGATGTTTACTTTGAATTTATATTAGTTCACACAAACACTCCATCCATGCTTTTGTTCCGGCCCTCCGGTCCAGTTTAAGAACCCATTGTGGCCCTCGAGTCAAAAAGTTTGCCTACCCCTGATCTAGGATGAATATCACTATTCACTCACATTTATTCCAGCATACCTTGGAAGGTGAGTTTTCATTCTCCACTTCCTTCTTTGGGCTGCTGTGTTCCATTACGAAGCCCTCTGGCTAGAGAGTGCCATGATTTCGTGATCCCCGCACTGTTTTCCTAATTAGAATCCTAATAGGAGGTGTATGGCATAGGCAGGATAGCGCAGTGGGCACATGAAGAGACTCTCTGGGCTGAGAAGCACTGTGAACAGCAGATGCTCACCAGGCCCCTTAGCTGAAGCTGCAGGCAAGTTTGTCAGGGCTGTGGCTTCTCACTTGTTGGCGTTTATGAACAGTTGAGTCTTTCAAAGCTTGACCATTATTCTTGTCTGGAATTTTACCCATTATTCTTATCGGCTTTCCATTCATCGTGTTAATTGCTATTAGATTCTAGTTTCTCTGGCCTAGGGCTCATTTGTTTTGCCCTCTGTGCTCAGCGCAGACTCTGCTGCAGTCTTGACATGCGGTGGCCGCTTCCTCGAGGGCGGGCTGTGTCCGGGGCCTCCCTGACATGGAGACGGGCACCCAGTGCTCTTTGGCTCTGGCACCTGTCTGGCTAAGCAAGAGCAGCAGTAAAAGAAGCTCTCCTTTCATGTCCAGACACCACAGTGGCTGCTGGGAGGTGAACTGGTGACCTTTTTTGGATGTTGGTTGTCTTTTGTGAAATCATCTTTTTAAAGCAAGACTGTGTGTTAGGGCCTAGTTCATAGTGCTTTTTCAATGTTAACATGATAGATGAGTCTCTGGGGCGGAACATGAGTAAGTGGTAAAGCACCA
Source organism: Myotis lucifugus (assembly GCF_000147115.1). Lineage (NCBI taxonomy): Eukaryota > Metazoa > Chordata > Mammalia > Chiroptera > Vespertilionidae > Myotis > Myotis lucifugus. The sequence goes on along the minus strand of NW_005871242.1, from coordinate 865,584 downwards.
GCTCTCGGGGACAAAATATAAGCTCTTTAGAGCTGTCAGCTTGAGAAAAAATTAAGGTAATTCTTCAGGAGAGAAGCAGCACGTATCAGTGTGAGTTGGCATCTGAATGTAGGTTAACTTTCTTCCCTAAAAATAATGGTTAAAGGATTTCTCTTCGCCTCGGTTTCCTCGGAGGACGTGTACTGACACGGGCATTAAATAGTAGGTGGTCTTTTCAGTTCCTAGTTACTCAACATTATCGATCGCCCACTCAGGCACTGTCACAGGCATTCGGGACCCAGAAGGAAAACCTAGACAAAAAGCCCAGCTGTAATTAAGTTCTAATTGTGGAAGAGAATAACCTAAGTAAGCACATTATATAGCAGTGATGGCGAACCTTTTGAGCTCAGCATGTCAGCATTTTGAAAAACCCTAACTTAACTCTGGTGCCGTGTCACATATAGAAATTTTTTGATATTTGCAACCATACTAAAACGAAGACTTATATTTTTGATATTTAAATGCCATTTAACAAAGAAAAATCAACCAAAAAAATGAGTTCGCGTGTCACCTCTGACACGCACATCATAGGTTCGCCATCACTGTTATATAGTAAGAGAAGAGGCGATTCCCTTTATAGGGGAAAAATAAAGGAGGGGGCACTGCCGTGGAGAATACTGCAGTCTTACACTGCGGTCTTACATAAGGCGGGCAGACTAGGCCTTGTTGAGAAGGTGACATCTGAAGAGGACTTGAGGAGGCGAGGGAGCAGGTCATGCATACCTCTGGAGGGAGAGGGTTCCAGAGAGAACAGCTGGTGCCCTGGCCCTGGACAGGAGCCTGCCTGGCATGCGGATCAGAGTGGGTGAGAGAGAGGAGGGGTGGAGAGGGAGACCCATGTGGACCATTGTGGGGAACTCAGCTTTTACCTTCAGTGAAATGGGAAGACCTTGGCTAGTTTTAAGCAGAAGGGTAACATGATCTGACTTACACTTTCAAAGGGTTATTTGGGGTGTGGTGGGGTGGGTCTTGAGAGTAAATTGTGGGTAGAAGTGGGAGGCCATTGGTGGCAATTGCAGTGGCAGTGGTTAGGTGGCAAACAGGCAGCAGGCGGTGGCGACAGAGGAGGTGGTTAGCAGTGGTCGGATTCTGAGCACATTTTGAGGATAGAACCAGCATGGTTTGCTAATGGATAGATGATAGAAAGGAGTCAGAGATGACTGGGGATTTTAGTCTGAGTAACTAAAAGGGTCCTTTGCTCTTAAAGGAGATGGGAAGACTGTGTGTGTGTGTGTGTGTGTGTGTGTGTGTGTGTGTGTGTGTGTAAAAACATGGGTGTCTTTTGCAAGTTGTAGGTGTCTTTCAGATGTCTAAACTGCATGAAGCTTGTTTTTTTGAGCAAATTGTTAGAAACAAAATCTGATAATAGATTCTCTCTCTCTCACACACACACACACACACACACACACACACACACACGATTTGTTCTTGGAAGGTAGACCCCTGTGTAACTAATGGTGGTCATCATTGGTTGGTGGGTTGGTGAGAACATTGTTAGTGCGATGGCAGGGCAGGAATAAGGTTGCAGTGGGTTGAGGAAAGGAAAGAGAGGAAGTGGAGTCCTCGGGTATAGATGACATGGTCCAGTACTCCTCTGTCCAGCGTGGCTGTTTAAAATTAAAATTAATTTAAATTACATAAAATGAAAACTTTAGTTCCTCACTTCCACTAAGCACATTTCAAGTGCCCAGTAGCCATTTGAAAAATACAGATTAAGAACATTTCCATCACGACAGGTGGTTGTTTTGACAGTGCTGGTCTAGAGGCAGAGCAGTGAGGGAGAGGAAAGAAATAGCGGTAACTATTCTGAGGTGTGTGTGTGTGTGTGTGTGTGTGTGTGTGTGTGTGTTAGGAAGAGGAAATGTTGTTTTATCCCTGTCTCTCTGCAGTTTTTCACCTTGCACATAAAAGGGGTTGATACATATTTGTTGATTCAAACTGAATTGCTGTTGGGCATCAATGTGCCAGTGATGTAATACCTGCATAATCACGCAGCAAAGCTGCCCTGACTCTGTGCTCCGACTGCTGTGCTGCTTGTTGAGGATGTAGAAATGGCTTCTGACTATAAGAACGTCTTCATGTCCACAGTGTCACACTCTCTTCCCCAGGGCACTTCTAAAGCCCATTTAGCTAGAGGCCTGGGGCCTTAGCTGCCCAGCTACATTGCATCCCCTCAGGTCACACCTGTCCACATGTGTTTACTGAGCTTCTGCTAAATGCCTACCCATCTGGAGGTCTTAAGAGCGCAGCAGAGATTTTAAAATAAGATAAAACCCCTATTCTAGTTGGGAATAAGAGACATTGTAAACGCATGAAGATAAATCAGGATGGAGATTAGGAAGGTGTGGACAGGGAGTGAGGGTGGAGGGGAGGGCAGACATACAGGGCATGTGGGGGCCAGCGCCTGGAGCAGTGGTCAGCCAGGCTGCCTAGGAGTGAGATGTAACTTTACAAGCCACAAACAAGAGTCTGCCACATCAAAGGCTGGTGTCTGATTAAGGTTAAGGACAGCCTTTAAAACTTGGAAAAGAATTTTAGCTTTATTTCCAGCTGCAGAGAGCATCACAGGTGCTTGTGCAGGGAAATAGCCTGACGCGAGGCGAACTCGCTAAGTGCATGGACCGAGCGACCTCCACTAGCATGTCAGCCCGGAGTCGCACAGAGCAGGGGTGGCGTGCATTGCTCTGCCCGTGCCTGCCACTGTGAAAACTTCAGTGTCACTATTTAAGAGGAACAGAGATTCCTCCTCTCTTTTCCCAGTGTTGTCAGTGTTGCTTCTGATCTCACAGATAAGTCACTGCTGGGTAAGCTTACTGGAGATGTGAGACATGCTCCAGAGAAACCAGCCCCTCTGTGAACTTACATTTTACTCCTCAGCACTAGTCACTCCTGATCACCAAATTACTCAGAGGCAGGGAATCCCGGTGATGCTTCAGCATCTGTGTGCTTCACTAGATTTGCATAAAATACACTGCTTGTTTCCTAATTTGAATTTCAGAAGGAGGCACCTGAAATGGGCATTGCTATAGGCATCTATAATTTAAACTGGAAATAAGCCTACCCACCACATTGAGAAATATTCTCTGCTGTATGGAGGCATCTGTCATCCCACTGCTTACCCCACACCTGGTCCTTCAATAGTTCAGGTGTGCAGGGAAAGGTTCTTTCCTGAAGATGGGTGTTGGTGTGATTCACGGACAGGAATCCCTTTTACCTAAGTCAGGAAATGTGGCTCTCCCTCAGGTCCTCGATGAATCTCATAGCTTCTAAAGGCACTTAATGGGGAATACTGACAGTCTGTACCTGTTGCATGAATGTCCCTTAATTGTGGGTATGTGCCTGGTTATAACAGCACTTCTTACACCTTTGGACTGTGTTCCTTTTCTATAGCACCAGATTTCTTCATCAGCCCCATGACTACAGTTAAGACGCCAGAAGCTTATGAAGGAGAATTAGTGAGAAAAGTGAAGGGTGGAGTAGGCAGATTTTACCTGCGATAATAATGGGAGAAAAAGAAATCCGGATGGATCAGATTATTAACATGGATAAAACCACAGGCCCGTCTGCAGGGCACTTGGCCCACGGGCCCACAAATGACGCTCTGAGAACCCTGGCTCTCACCGTGGTCTTCCAGTCCTCGGAGACCCTCCCGCCCAGTGTACTTGGAAAATAGACCATCATACAAAGGAGGACGGAGTCTGGAGTCCTTTTCTTTGTGGCTGGGGCCTTTGAGTTGTCCTATTCTGTGTCAGTGACCGCTGATGACTGCCGTCTTCACTGGAATAAATGGGCCCTGAACCCAGAAGACAACCTTGACAAAGGTTTTACAGATGGGTCCCTGTCGTGGTGTAATATTTCCTCATGTCTCTTCCCGATTCCATCTCTTCACATCATAACAACCCACATCTCATAACCACAGTCATTCACAAGGCCATTTACCATTGGGGGTTTCCTATCTGTATTCCCCGTCCAAAACGCCACCCAATAAGCCAGCCTCCAGGCACTCACGGTCTCCATGTTCTTATAGAAATGTCCACCATCCAGACACTAACTTCCAGTGGGTTTTATGTAACAGGCAGAACTGGCGCTTACCAAGGTCACTGCTGTTACATGCGTGGCAAAGATGCACGATGTACTTGCAGGTCCTTTTAAAGAGAGTAACAAGCGCAGAGGGCTGGCAGCTCTTCTGATTTCAGTGTTGTTCACTCTAGTCGTATTTGATTATTAGGCCTTCCACGGATAAACACTTCTATTGCATTAGGCCCCTGCAACATTAACGCTCCTTTATACCAATGTAATTCAGTCGTGGAGCAGTTCAGTGGTGGAGAAAGGGAAGGCATTACTTTGGCCATTACTTAACTTCCCAGAATCACACCGAAGAGTCCCAGTGTGCTCCTTGACTGCCTGTGAATGGCTGTGCCTCCATTTGGGAATCACTACGTTGGGGAGGCATTGAAATTACGTTCCCTAAGGCAGTGCTTTCTAACCTTGGCCGCACAGTGCAATCTCTTGGGGATAGTCCAGGCCCGCGCTACAGACTAATTGAATCAGAATCTCTGGAGGTGGGAGCAGGGCATCAATCTTTTTAAAGCTTCCCGTGTGATTCCAGTGTGCAGCCACGGTCGTGAGCCATTGCTTTACAGGAATCACAAAGATCTAGAGCTGGAATAGCTTTGTAGGTGGTTGTTCTCAAGCCTGTGCCTGTTCAGGGGACTGGTCCCTGGAAATTGTGATACTCTTTGTGAAAACCAGTGAAATATGTTTGCCCTTTCTCTCTTTAACGAGTACATAATCTTCTTTGGGGGGGAACTGAAAAATTTCTCCCCAGACCCCCAAGTAATATGCTAGCTAACACTTACTGAGTGCTTAAAATACCTTGTGTATGGAGTGCTACATATGTACTTTAGTCCTCATGATGATCTTATGACATAGGTCTTTTATTATGTTCAATCTTATTTTCTGACTGTGGCCACAGAGGCAAAGATTCAGTCGCTTGCCCAAGATTACACAGCTGGAACCTGAACCCATGCACCCTGGCTCTAGGTTCTGTACTCCTATCTACTGCCTCGAAGGCCACACAGAGAGAAGGTTAAACATTGATTCATTCAACAAATATGTATTTACTGAGCACCTATAATGTGCCAGGCACTGCTCTAGAGTGTTTGGGCACACTTACTTATACTTTTATTGTTACGAATAGCTTAACAGATAACAGACCTATGTTACACTGTCAGAAAAATGACTTAAAATCAATGGTTTCAATATAATTATTCCTGGTTAGATGTCCTAGCAGTTCTTCTGCATCTAACAGCTGTATACAGCATGGTAACTATTTAATTGAATGTATTTTTAAAAAATTTTTGAGACTCCCTCTTTGACCCATGGATTATCTAGAAGTGTGTTTAATTTCCATGTGTTTAGAGACTTTCTTGATATTATTGATTTCTACTTTGAATCATTATGATGAGAGAGTACACTCAGTCTAGTTTCAGTTCTTTTAAAATTTTCAATTTGTTTTATGGCCCCCAAAATAGTCTTATCTTGTTGAATGTTCCATAGATGCTCGAAAAATATTTGTCGTATGCTACTGTCGGTGGAGTATCCTATATATGTCGACTCGATCCTGTTTGTTGATTGTGTTGTTCACATCTTATCTGTCCTTGATGATTTTATGTCTAGTAGTTCTATCAGTAGCTGACAAGGGGATTGAAGTCCCTAACTATGATTGTGGAATTGTCTGTTTCTCCTTTCAGCTTTTTCAGTTTTTGTTCTGTGTACTTAGAGGCTCTTGTTTGGTGCATAACTGTTTAGGATCATTATATCTTCCTGGGGGATCGATTCTTTTATCACTTTATAATGTACCTCTTTATCTCTAGTCATTTTCTTTGTTCTAAAATCTATTTTATCTTACATAGCCAATTTTTATTTTACTAATTTTTGCATGGTATATCTTTCTCTATCCTTTTTCTTTCAACATAACTATGTCACTCAATGAATTTGAAGTGAGTTTTTTGTGTGTGTGAACAGCCTATAGTTGTGTTGTATGTGTGTGTTTTTAATCTATTCCGCTAACATCTTCCTTTTAATTGGTGTATTTAGACCACTTAGGCTTAAGGTAATTATTGATATGTTAGAGTTTTTGTCTTCCAAGTTAACTATTTACATAACCAGGGTACATTTTTATTTTAGAGAGTTCATCAAGAGACTAAATTAAAATAGCTACTCATGGGTACTTGGCCAAGGGGTCTTTTTTATTTGTGTGATTTTATTGCCAAAATAAGAGTTTGATATCATCCACTTGAAAAGTTTTCTAGGCTAAATTTATTGCAGCCATGCTCATTATGTGGGGTTTAGGGTCTTAGCTGCCCATTTGCCCATGAGTTTAGTATGACCAGAACTTTTTCCTTAGGAAAATTATAGTCCTATTTGGGGGAATTCTCTTAGTCCAGCTCCATGCACAGGTGGGGTGGCTTTATGCTCTGGCACGTGTCTAGTGAGTATGTCATCAGAGGATGCCAATAACGCCACAGGAACAGGAACTGATAGTGAGTGTTTGTATCTACTCTTACTGAGCAGCATGCATGTCATTATCAGTTACTCGTGTCCCCTTATTATTGCTGCATTACAAATTATCCCAGAATTTGGTGGCTTGAGATCACCATTTGTATATGCTGCTGGCCAGGAATTCAGAAAGAACCCAGTGGGGATGGCTTGTCCCTGTTCTGACACACCTGGGGCCTCGTCTGGGAATGTTGGGAGGTTGGGGGTGACTGGACAGCTGGGGTCTAGAATCATCTGAAAGCTCATTCACTCACAAACTTGGCAGCTGGGCTGTGGTGACACGAGGATCAGGACTGCCAATGGGAGTGCCTGCGCGTGGACTGTCCCTGTAGTGTGGCTTCTTCATGGCAAGCTCGGGGCAGCTGAACTTCTTACGTGGCATTCTGGGATCCCAGAGAAAATGTGCCAGCAAACAAAGGGGCAGCTGCATCACTTCGCTGTCCTCTGTGAGGCCAAGCAGTCGCAAGCCCACTCAGATTCAAGGGGAGGGGACATAGGCCTCCCCTTGATGGGAACATTGTCAAATAGTTTGGTGGCCATGACTTACTTGAAAAAATATGTAGGGAGTTACTACCTAAATAGGTTAAATAGTACCTTTTGTTATAATTCTGTAGTTAACAAAATCCATATATAAACTATCATCTGAAAACTGCATGTCTGATGGACCACATGGGTTTGATACCACATTGTCTTGATATCCTGTGGAATTGGTTTTATGTTTTAGCTGTACAGCTTTCGTCTTATGATACGTTACTGAAGTTACTGAAACAGTTTTGTGGAGGCAGTGACTCTCATAGTCCTAAGATTTAGGATTATGCATTCAGCTGTCGAGTCACCCCCAGCCTTCCAACATTCCCAGACGAGGCCCCAGACATGCTGGAACAGGGACAAGCCATCCCCACTGTGTCCTTTCTGAATTCCTGGCCATCAGCATATAAAAATGGTGATCTGAAGCCACTTAGATTACAATTGTGTTTCTCCTGGTTTATTGTTATTTCATGGACAGAGTGAGTCATGCATTGTTTAGTGCCCACGTTGTACAGCTGGGGAAACTGAAACTTTGACAATTGACTTTGTCCAAAGTCATAGACTGAGTTAATGGTTGAATTGAGTGAAAATTTAGGTCTCTCTTTCTCCTGGGCCAGAATGTTTCTCTAAGAACTTTCCTTGGCTGCCTGGCCAGTTTGGCTCAGTGGTTGAGCTTCAGCCCATGAACCAAGAGGTCACCAGTTTGATTCCTGGTCAGGGCACATGCCCAGGTTGTGGGCTCGATGCCCAGTGGGGGGCGTGCAGGAGGCAGCCGGTAGATGATGTTTCTCTCTCATGGATGTTTTTATCTTTCTAGCCTTCTCCCTTCTTCTCTCTCCAAAAATCAATAAATACATTTAAAAAAAAAAAGAACTTTCCTTGGCTTTGTAACCTAAGATGTCATTTTATGACTTGCCACCTCTCAGGGTTTTACCACGTTCCAGACATAGCTTAGTGTTCTGAGCAGATTATTGTATTAGTGTTCTGTTGGCTTGAAAAACTTAATAGCTCCCGATAGTCAGTAGTTTTTTCCTAGTGTTTTCACCCAAAAGTAAAAATGCTTTTCACACTCTCATTATGTGTTGTGTTTTCCCTTGGTGATCAAGTTGAAGTGTGTGTCCATGTCTGAGTCTTTGTTTCTAAGGACCTGGAGGAAAGTATAACATAGGATTCATTCTTCCAATTGAAAACTGATCTCCAGGGTTTTTGTTTTTTTTAAAAATAACCTTATAGTGGTTAGAACATACTTCTGTATAAAGATTCAGATTGTTATATTTTAGCTGTTGTGGTTGCCCCCAAAATAAAAGAAAATCCACAAACCAATATCGCAACAAAACCAAAAACCTACATGGTGGCACATGGTCAGACCTCCTTGGTGTGATTCATAAGGCCTTTCGTGATTTGGAACCTGCCTGACCCTTCAGCCTCATGTCTTGCCGTGTTCTTCACCTGGCCCCTCTCCCAGCTTTCCAGAACTTACGTCGTTTTGTACAGAATATGTTCCATATTCTTCCTCCATTCTATTGTACCTTATTATAGACCAGTTGCCCATTGCATGAAGATTCGAGCAATAGGCCTTCCTTCCTCTGGCTGCCGGCACCGGTTTTCCTCCGGCACCCGGGACCCAGGCCTTTGGTCTGGCTGCAGCAGCGAGGCTTGGCTTCTCTGCTCCGGCTGCTCCCAGCCCCTCCTGTTTTATTTTTTCCAGCTCCTCGAGTGGAGCCCAGGGTGTGGCTAGGTAACCCAGGCCCCCAGCCACTCCTTGAGCGGAGTACAGGGCCGGTGGGAAGCTTGGCTTCCTCCGTCGCCAGGAGCAACCCAAGCCTCCTGCTCGCTCCAGCTCCGTGGCCACCGCCATCTTCAGTCATCATCAGTCTTCGCTTGGCGCCTGCGTATGCAAATTAACCTCCATCTTTGTTGGGTTAATTTGCACAGTCGCCCTGATTGGCTGGTGGGTGGAGTGGAGTGGTGGAGTGACAGAGTGATGGTTAATTTGCATGTTTCTCTTGATCACCCTTACCCCCTCTGCCTGCCTGCCTGATCGCCCCTAACTGCCTCTGCCTGCCTTGATCGCTCCTAACCACTCTGCCTGCCTGATCACCCCTAACCCCTCTGCCTGCCTCCTTGATCGCCCCTAACTGCTTGCTTGCCTGCCTGATCGCCCCTAACTATTTGCTGGGGGGCAGCTGGCAGGGGTGAGAGGCTGTGGTCATTCTGGTCTCTGGTCATTCTGGTCGTTCGCTGTTTCGGTCGCTGGGCTTTTTTTATATAGGATTACGGTGGCTAGTTTTCCATTTTTACTATCTAACATTTGTACAAGTTTGGGGTAAAGAAGTGATTTTCCAAAAGCTAGCCCTCAGACCGAACTTAATAGGTCTGGGGTGAGGTTCACAAATCTATCTTTTCTAAAGCTTGGCAGTTTCCATTGGCATAGACCAGCCGTGGGCAAACTACGGTCCGAGGGCCGGATTCGGCCCGTTTGAAATGAATAAAACTAAAAAAAAAAAAAAAAGACCGTACCCTTTTATGTAATGATGTTTACTTTGAATTTATATTAGTTCACACAAACACTCCATCCATGCTTTTGTTCCGGCCCTCCGGTCCAGTTTAAGAACCCATTGTGGCCCTCGAGTCAAAAAGTTTGCCCACCCCTGGCATAGACAAATACAGGTCGACTAGTATCTGTTATGGTAGAAAATTGTGACCTATATTCTAGGCCTTCAGATTTCTTTCTTGCTCTTCAGTTTGATGTGGCTTCTGTAATTCAGAAGTTCCACAAAAATACACATATTTCCCCCCAAATATCCAGTGAGTCAGTCTTATAACCTGTTTGTTAAAGTTAAAAAGAATTCTTTGAAAAAAATTTTTAAATTGCAGTTGGCCTTCAATATTATTTTATATTAGTTTCAGTTATATAGCAAAGTGGTTAGACATTTATATAATTTACAAAATGATCCTCCTTATAAATCTAGTACCCACCTGACACCATACAGTTTTTACAATATTATTGACTATGCTGTACTTTACATCCCCATGATTTTGTAACTACCAATTTATACTTCTTGATCCCTTAAACTTTTTCACACAAACCCCCAATTCCACTCCCCGGTGGCAACCATCAGTTTGTTCTCTGTATCTATGAGTCTGTTTCTGTGTTGTATCCTTGTTTATTTTGTTCTTTATATTTCACATATAAGTGAAATCATATGGTATTTGTCTTTGTCTCACTTACTAAAATGAATTCTTACCACTGACTAATTAGATGACTTAGGCAAATAAAATAAATACCTATAAAAGATGCAACTTACTATTTTCCTTGACGCACAAAGCAATTTGTGCTTTCAGCATACACTGTGACTTGATTTTTAAGACTGGGTTGTAGGAACCCAGACTCATTAAATATCTTGTTCAAGGTGGTACAAAGTCAATGGCAAAGTCAGGGTTAGATCTGAGCCTCTGGCATAGGTGTTGGCCAAGCAACAGAGGCTCAGGAGATTGGGAGTGTCAGGCATTGGGAAGGAGGCTGTTCCAACTATATTAATGATTGGGGGTGGGGAGGTTGTAGATGTGATACGGTGGAGTTGTGCTAACCAGTATGAGAAGGTAGTATAGTGAGATAAAAGGTCATGATATCTGATAAAGGACTATTAGTTTGAGTCAACAATTTGAAAAATCCCATTGATATTACACATTAAAAATGAGTTTCATTTGGGTATATTCCCAGAAGTGGAATTGCTGAGTCATAAGGCAGTTCCATCTTTTATTTTTTGAGGTAACTCCATACTGCTTTCCACAGTGGCTGCACCAGTCTGCATTCCCACCAGCAGTGTACGAGGATTCCCTTTTCTCCACATCTTCCCCAAAACTTGTTTATTGAATTATTGATGATAGCCATGCTGACTGTTATGAGGGAATAGCTCATTGTGGTTTTAACTTGCATTTCTCTGATGATTAGTGACATTGAGCATCTTTTCATATGTCTATTTGTCATCTGAATGTCCTCTTTGGAGAAGTGTCTGTTCAGGTCCTTGATCCATTTTTTAATTGGATTGCTTGTCTTTTTGGTGTTGAGTTTTATAAGTTCCCTATAAATGTTGGATATCAAGCCCTTATCAGATGTATTGGCGAATATGTAAGAATATATGCACACTATGTTCATTGCAACATTATTTACAATAGCCAAGATTTGGAAGCAGCCCAAATGCCCATCAGTAGATGAGTGGATTAAAAAAGCTGTGGTACATTTACACAAAAGAATACTACTCAGCTGTAAAAAAGAAGGAAATCTTACCTTTTGTAACAGCATGGATATACCTAGAAAGTATTAAGCTAAGTGAAATAAGCCAGTCAGAGAAAGACAAGTACCACATGATTTCACTTATATGTGAAAACTAATGAACAAAATAAACTAACAAGCAAAATAGAGACAGACTCATAGGTACAGAGAACAGACTGACAGTTGTCAGAGGGAAGGGTGGTTGGGGGCTGTGTGAAAAAGGTGAAGGGATTAAGCAAAGAAAAAAGAAGACTCATAGACACAGACAACAACAGTATGTTGATTACAAGAGGGAAAGGGGGCTGGGGGGAGGTGGGATAAATGGTGATGGAAGGAGACTTGACTTGGAGCGGTGAACACATAATATAATATACAGATGATGTATTATAGAATTGTATGCCTGAAACCTATATAATTTTATTAACCAATATCCCTCCAATAAATTTAATTTTAAAACATGGAATGAATCCTGCCTACACCTTGTCTTGGACTTCTGGCCTCTAGAGTGTAGATAATACATTCCTGTTGTTTTCAGCTAAAAAAGGGGGTAATGGGCATTTCTCAAACAACAGCTAAAAATATATCATTGCAATGTTACTAAAAAATTACTGAGACTCAAATATTATATACTAGAGGCCTGATGCACGAAATCCATGCAAGGGGCTCGGCCCTTGTAGCCGCGGCAGCTTGCCTCAGCCCTTGCAGCCATGGTGGCTTGCCTAGGCCCTCGCAGGCCCTTGCAGCCCTGGCTTCATCTGGAAAGTCGTCCAGAAGGACTTCCAGAAGGTCGTTCAGCTGTCCGGTCTAATTAGCATATTACCCTTTTATTATTATAGATGCTCAGTTGTATATTACCAGGCTCTTTACCAGAATATCAAGAATCCTCCCACCTCTGGATCCAGTTATGACAGCTTTAAAAAAATCAGTAACTGGATTCAGCTTCCAAGCATATTTAATGTCAGTGATAACACAGCAAGAGGGGGCTTGTCCCTGAGCTGTGACCTGTGTGACCGAGAGCACTACTACATTAAATGGCTAATGAAGCAAAATGGGATGACAACATAATAACAGTGCTGACAGTTGTTATCATTATTGCTGTTGCTGACATCACTAAGCACCTCCCATGTTCCAGGCTTGCATGTTTACATGTATGAATTTATTTAATCTTCTCAGCAGCCCTGTGAAGAAATATGTATTACTATTAGTCCCACTTTTTAAAGATGAGGAAATTGATGTCAGTGACTCAATCGATAATGTATTCTCTTAATCTTCAAAGGCAAGTTTTAAGACTGACTTTTCTGGTATACCTTAGAAAGTTGGTTAGCTTTCTGTAGTATCTTTATTGATGTTTTTCTATTTTTCAAAAGCCAGTTTCAAAAAGAAAAGAACAGAAAGGAGAGTTATAAATATTCTTTTGATTGTAAAGTTAATTTCCCTTTAAAGAGCTGTACCATGGCATGCTCTTAAATTCAGTCATTATGCCCATTAGTCTGTGAGCACATCATTTGTAACCTTGAACAAGTTACTTATTCAACTTTTGTAAAGGCTCCAATTCACCCATCTGTAAAAGGAAATGGGTAGATAGATGGCTTACCTCTTTGGAAGATTTTTTAGAATTAAGATGATATTTGTGAACATGTTTTGAGAAACAGACATGAGTCACAGTAATGTAAATACAGTTAGGCTGTTTTGTCCTCTATTTTGGTGGTAAGTTGTTTAAGTAGTTGTGCATGGATAGCTCAATGGTTAGCCAAAGACAATGGTGTGGACACACATTCCTTGATCTCTGACCTCGCTCATTCCGGCTGCCTCTATCTCAAATTTTCTGCTTTTCAACAACATCCTGGATATACGGTCTTGCCGTGTTTTGAGAGGAAGTCCTGCAGCTGTTCGGAAACGTACCCTGACAATGGCCGCTCGGACTTCCCTTCCTCGGATGTTTGTTCTGGAATCCCTGCAGGACTCTCTGCTATCTTAGTCCCCACCACTCAGTCTAGCCCCTTAAACTCGTCAGTCCACATAGACGTCTAGTCTGTGTACATTTCCACTGCTGGTTTCTTAAACTCAGGTTATGCAAAGAGATGGAGCTGCCATTTCTTCATAAGAAGCCACCAATCCTTGAATAGAAACTGGGGGTGATAAAGAAGTCTGTGTAGCTGGGGTCTCGAGCAGCACATTGTCTGGTCTGACCAACGTGAGTGCCTTGAGGGGAGGAAGTACAGAGGCCTGATTTTCAGGGCAATCCCATCCTGGGCCTGGAAGAGCCCCACTTTCTCATTAAACTTAAACATCCTCAGAAATCCATTCTTTTGTGGGAGGGGATATTTTGTTATAATACTTGCCTAAATCAAGCAGTCCCCTCTGAATGTTAATTTTTAAATGTCAAAATTTGGTGAACTATATATCTTGGAAGCAAAATTGCAATATGCTTACATTTAAGTGGTATTTAAACAAAGAGAAAATTCTGGGATTTGTTACCATTGAAGCTCCATGAAGACAAATTGATAGGACCTTATATTTTTGATCAGTTAAATAGCTATCAATGTCATTGTATGGAAATTTTTTTCTTAAAACTTGTCCATGTATTATTTTGATCCATTTTTTTTGTGGCATTTGGTGCAATAAGCCTTTTGAATTTATCTGAAAAAAAAGAAAAAAAAGAAATCCATTCTTTCCCATGGCTTCTGTGATCACTCCGGACTTCATTGTTTATTCTCACTTTGACCCCTTTCTCGTCCTTTGATCCTGCCTTTAGGCTTTACTCCTCCCTCTGCTGGACCCCATATTATTCTCCCTCAGCCACTGTCTTCCCAGAGCCCGACTTCCTGGCCCACCACCCTTGTCCTGCAGCGCCCAGTCCTGCAGCGCCCAGTCCTGGATCAGTGACCCCCCATCTCACTGTCACCATCCCGGCCCTTCATGACTCCTCTCCAAGTCTGAGTTGCTTTCTCCTGCTCCACTGAGAAATGATCGACATCCGTTCTCAGTGAGTTCCTTTGGCTCCTTGCCCCACACCTGCAACCCTGCTCTGGTCCTTAGGTCCTGCGTTGGGAAACAGGTGACCCTTCTCTGTCCAAGACCAAGTTCTTTCTTGGCTTGTAGATTCCACCCACCTCCATTTTCTCATTCCAGCCTGTATTCTCAGGATAGATTTCTCTTTGTTCCTTCCTCTTGGCATATGGATTTGTTCCTCCCTGCCTCCCTTAAAAAAACCAAAACACTGTTAACTCTGGCTCCTACTCTATTGCATTCCTTCCCCATCCAAGCACCTTCATCCCCCCCTCGCCCTTCCTTCTGTTCTGTGCAGCAGGGATTCATTTTGCAGAAACAGATTTCTGGTTTTCATGGAGTTTATCTTTTAGTGAAGAGAACAGTAATAAATAGGTGGGTAAGTAAGCACCTTTAGTTCATGTGCAATAAAAACAGGGTAACAGAGAGTGACTGGGGGGGGGGGGGGGCTTCAAGAGAGTGAGACTAGAGAAGGCCTCTTTGAGGAGGTGGCATTAGTTGAGACCTAAAAGGGAAGAAGGATCAGTCATGCTAGGAGCCTGGGGGGGAAAGCATCCCAGGCAGAGGGGAAAGGATGGGCAAAGCAAAGGTCCTGAGGCAGGAATGAACTTGTTTCAAGGAAAACAACAGAAAAGTACTTACTCAACTTACTCCGGCCACTTCATCTCTCGTTATTTGTCAAATCGGGCTTCATTCCTGTCAATAACCTGAAACCATTATTGGTCAGGTCACCAGTGATCCGCTTGGCCAGTGGCCCGTTTTGTTCTCATTGTTCTTAATCTTGACGTGACAGCTGCACTGCTGAGCAGCCCCTCCTCACTGGTGGGGTGGCCTCCCCGAGGCGCTGTCCTGCCTCTCTCTCTGCTTCTCTCAATGCTCTGGACCAGGCTGTCTCCTCTCTTTGTGGACGTCCGCACTCTGCACCTGCTGGGTTGGGCTACCATAGGCCTGCATCCTGGGCTCCCAGACTTCCTGGGTGATCTGACCCCCACCCTCAGCGTCATCTTATGTGATGGGGACACCTACCTCTGTTTAAAAAAGCCTGTCTGCTGAGCTTCAGAGCTCCTCATGGAGCTCCTCAAATCGGCATATCCAAAGCTTACACATACTCCTTTTCTCACCTGTAACTGGAGTCACACCACCTTCCTCCCTGTCCCTCCCCTGCCATCCCATTTCTAACCAACTTCTCCCAAGCTGTGCCCACGTCTCAGCATCTCTGCTGCCATTTCATTTCTTGCTGAATCGTTGTGATTCTCTCCTCATTGCTCTCTGATCTCATTCCCTGTCGTCCATTCACACGTCACACTGCTGTGAGGTGATAATCCTGAAATGACTTCGTCTCATTTCTGTGAAAGACCTAGCGCAGTGATGGCGAACCTATGACACGCATGTCAGAGGTGACACGCGAACTCATTTTTTTGGTTGATTTTTCTTTGTTAAATGGCATTTAAATATATAAAATAAATAACAAAATGTAAGTCTTTGTTTTACTATGGTTGCAAATATCAAAAAATTTCTATATGTGACACGGCACCAGAGTTAAGTTAGGGTTTTTCAAAATGCTGACATGCCGAGCTCAAAAGGTTCGCCATCACTGACTAGTGTGCTCCCCTGAGCTCCAGGCTGTGAGGATGGCCTCGTGGGCGGGCGAGTGAGCACCACCTGACCTGCCGGCCTCCTCTCCCACCTTTCTCCCACACCTACCTTTTGCGCCCCAGCTTTGTGGAAGTTTGCCCGACATAACAAGTTGGGTTTTGTTTGTTTTGTTTACTTGGTATCTTTGCTTGTGCTGTTATCTTCCATAGAATGCCCTTCTGGTTTTGTCGCCTTGGCAAACACCCATTAAGTCTTCAGTTCTGCTGACATATCTTCGAGATCAAACTGTCCATACCCTCCGGCAGGTGGAGACGCCCTCCTTTCTCTTCCCTTACACCTTGGGCAGACTCTCATAGGTGCTTCGCATATTATTTATGCCTGTTTTGTTTACCTGCTTGCCTTCCTCTCTAGAATGTGAATTCTGAAAGCGCAGTGATTTTTATCATGTTCATCTTTATGTCTCTAATAGAGAACACAATCCACAGTAAGTAATAGCCATGAGAAAAATCCATAAGGATTAAAAAATAGCCATGTCAAGTGAACATGAATCATGGGAGGCTGGTGGGTCACCTGGTGAGGAACCCAGCCCATTGCTGCACTCATTTGCTTCCGACTTATTGTCAAATACCTCTAACTTTCATGGAGTGGTAGGTAGGCTGTAGTTTTGTGGGGGGAGGGGGGAATGGCTCTCAAAAAAAAGTCAACTGCTAGTACTAGTGATGAAGTAAGGAGGAGCTCTAAGTAAGGGAAGCTGTTAGAAATTTCTGATCAAGAACCAAGTGTTAGCCGAACCGGTTTGGCTCAGTGGATAGAACGTTGGCCTGTGGACTGGGGGGTCCCGGGTTCGATTCCGGTCAAGGGCATGTACCTGGGTTGCGGGCACATCCCCAGTGGGGATGTGCAGGAGGCAGCTGGTCGATGTTTCTCTCTCATCGATGTTTCTAACTCTCTGTCTCTCTCTCTTCCTCTCTGTGAAAAGTCAATAAAATATATATTTAAAAAAAAAAAGAACCAAGTGTTAAATTTATCTGCCTTAGTCTGTGACATGAATATACACACCAAATGCAATAAATGGAAATAAGAAAAGAGCTTCATGAATTATTTCAGTAAGGATGTCAGTCAGTGCACTTCTTAGCAAATGAAAGAAGCATTTAGTGAAAGTTAAAGATGGTGATAAACTTGGATCAGGACCCGTCCAGAAGCTGCTGTGCACAGATGCACTGTGATGCCCGAGAAAGCAAGGTATGGACAGACATGTCTATAACCCTGCACTTGAGAGAAAGCTTGGAAATGGTTACTTTTTTTTTCTTTTAATGGGGAGAAATTATTTACATTATAGTGTCTGAGCATTTGGAAGGCCTAGAACATCTCTTTTCACAAGTGTTGAATGTCAGCTACTTTCTCTAAGAAAATAGAGCTGACAACAGATGGCACTGTAATTATGTCTCATTTATCTCATGTGGTCTGGGAATGAGCTATTCCACCTAAGAATTTTCTAGATAACTGAAGCATTCTTGTGGAGTAAGATCTTTCTCAAGTATTTCCATGTTTCCCTTCTTGAACTGGGTAAGGATAATGTGCTCTTGCAGAAACACAGTAAGTAGGTATATGCTCTTTGTGATATTTCAAAGGCAGTTTACACGAGTGGAGTGTTTTACTTTGTATTAAATTATCTCAGACATTTAAATTTCTTTTTAAAATGATGATCTGCCTCCTCCCCTGCTGTCAGGAGGTAACCTGCCACTATTTACTACTGTCTGCATTTCTGCCTGTTATAGATTTTCTTTTCCGACATACTTATTTTTTTCTTATAAGCAATGAATTTTTTCATGAAAGCACCTCTTTTCAGAATGTGCTACTTTGAATGTGTTATAGACTATGAATTCAGATGATTGTTGTTTAGCAACTGTTACTATTGTGTGTTAAAATAAAAGAAAAGCCCTAAGCGTGGATGTGAAGATTATCTGTGGGTAAAAGAAGTAAGACTTTATGGCAGACATTCTGTTGTTTATTCTGACTTTGGATTGAGAGCATCATGGAATCTTCCCAGAGGAGGAGGGCAGATTTAGGAGGGTGGAAGTAGAAAGGCTGACGGGTGAGGAAGTGTGTCTTGAGAAAGTGCAAGGCCTTTTCATAGGAGAGTAGTTATTGTGGTAAAATACACATCACATAACATTTACCATTATAAACTTTTTTTAAGTGTGCAATTTCATGGCATTAAGTATATTCACACTAGGGGCCCAGTGCACGAATTCATGCACCTTGAAAGGAACTGTGGGCCAGGAGGCTGTGGTGGGCACAGGGGCGGGTCTAGGCCCATCCTCTGTGCGCCTGCCCGACCCCTCTCGCCACAGCCCCCGGTCCCCTGTCTGGCAGCAGCCCTGCTCCTTGTGCCGCTTCCAATGCACTGATAGCGCCAGCCCTGCTTGCACCTGCTGACGGCGCTGAGTGATTGGGACTGGTGCTGGGCACCAGCAGCGGGTATGAGCAGCAGTTCCGGTGCTGGCAGCGGGTGCAAGAGGGGCCGGCGCCGACAGCGGGTGCGAGTGCCGGGCGGGACCGCGGCATGTGGGAGCAAAGAATTTTCAGTAACCACCAGAGGCTCGCCCTGATGACAGTGACCAGCACCCCGTCTTGGTCTGGTGCCCCCCGCTCATCTGCTCCACCACCCTGCCACGGCTGACACCTGCCATGTTCCACGCTCTGCTGCTTGCTGCCGAGGCCCGCCATGTTCCGCGTGCGCCCCCTGGTGGTCAGCACACGTCATAGCAACCGGTTGTTTGGTTCCACCGTTCGGTCTATTTGCATATTAGGGTTTTATATAGAGAGATTGCTGTGTAACTCTCACCAGTACCATTTCTAGAACTTTTCATCATGTCCAATAGGAACACTGTGTCTGTTAAACACTAATTCCACATCCCCTGCTCCCCCAGCCCCTGGTAACCACCAATCTACTTTCTGTCTCTATGAGTTTGACTATTCTAAGTACCTCATGTACGTGGAATCCTACAATACCCTACAGTATTTATCCTTTTGTGACTGGTTTAGTTCACTTAGCACATATTTTCAAGGTTCATCATGTTGTAGCATGTATTAGAATTTCATTCTTTTTTATCTTTATTGTTGAAAATATTACAGATGTCCCATTCCCTCCCTTCCCCCCCTCTCCACCCCCTTCACCCTGCTCCTGCCCCCTCCTCAGGCCTTCCCCACACTATTGTTTGTTCATGGGCTGTGCATATATGCATATAAGTTCTTTGGTTCATCTCCTTTTTGAGGCTAATATTCCATTGTGTGTATAATCCCTTTTTGTTTATCCACTCATCTGTTGGTGAGGTTTGGGTTGTTTCCACCACTTGGGTACTGTGAAGAATGCTGCCATGAACATGTGTGTGCAAGTATCTGTTCGAGTCTCTGTGTTCACTTCTTTTGGGTACATACCCAGAAGTGGAATTGCTGGATCTTATGATAGTTCTGTGTTTAACTTTTTGAGGAACCGCCAGATGTTTTCCACAGAAGCCGCACATTTTATATTCCCACCAGCGTTGCAAGAGGGTTCCACTTTCTCCTGGGGGAGGAGGAGTTGTATGTGCTCGGTATAAACCAGCTTGACTGGGGCCCAGATTTTACACGAGGCTGGATTAAGGAAGATCTTAAAAGCTGGCCATGGGATTGGTCCTTTATTCTGTGGGTTTTGGGATGCTGGTGAGGGCTCCTGAGCTCAGGGGAAAGCAGGATGATAGTGGTACTCCAGGAGGCTAAGGATCAAAGGATACGTGCAGGATGTGTTGGGCCCACGAAGTGGAACATGGTCCTCAGAAGATGGCAGTGATCCAGCTGGGAGACCTAGGCTCCATGTAGGAAGGCAGGAAAGGCAGGGATGAAAGTGGAGACACTTTTGGGCTCAGCGGTGCAGCATTGGCCACAACCTGTGCACCCTCATGTGGAGAGAGGACAAGGATATAAGTGTAAGCAGTGGTACCTCCTTGACCTCATGATTTCTGAGGTCCTACCTTGAAGATAGGAGGTTTAGAGGGGACCTGCATCTAGTTCGCTCCCTGTTTACTGAAGGCATAGACATTTGCAGCAGACCATGGAGCTGTATCTTGGATACTTGGAAGTATCCTCACCTAGTTGACCATCCTAGGGCTTGGCCCCCCTGAGTAGGGTAGGACCAGCGATGCTTGTAGAGGGAACAGAAACACCAAACTCAAAGTAAGATGGAGGGAAAGAAGGGAAAAGAAGGTGCCAGTTAGTGTGTCTAAACCAAAATGTGAGCTAGTTCCCAAGTTCTCATTTTGATCTCCCGTTTGCATAGTGTATAAAAATGATACAATCCCACAGAATACCACAGGGACGGTGTTTGTGTGGCCAGTTTGCTTTGCATTTGCCATTGTGCAAGCCAGCTTCTCCGTGGAAAAGCATTCCTGCCTCAGAATGCTTCTGCCCCTTTCGCTCGGTCCTTTTGTGTTTCCACCACTGACAATTTCTAAAAGATGCAAGGGTCCAGTTAGGGGCTGTCCTTTGTGTTACAGGAAGACTGAGTGCTCTTTGTGTCCAGGTGTGGGATCGTGAGCCCGTGGGTGGAGTGGGCAGATGGCTGGGTGTGGGTTTTAGTGGAGATAGGTTGCAAGAGAGTTTTAAATAACTTATTTAAAATAGATAGAATAAAGGGATCTACAATCAGATTTCTACACCATGATTAACTTAATTAGGCAGAGTGTGGGGAAATATGCTAAAAGGTTGATGTAATAACTGTTTCAGGGCATAGGATGTGGAAGACAATGAGACAGCGGCTGAAATGTGGCTGCAAGATGAGGCTGGGCGTGCTGGCCTGCCTGATAGCGGTGCCCCGCCCGGAAACCAGAACAAAGGCCGCCTGCCACACAGTTATCGGCGGTCACACAGGCTCGCCAGGGGCAGCCATCCCGACAGGGTTATAAGAATCACCATTAATAAGAACTATTACAATTCTCTGGGTTCTTTATAAATAGATGTCCTCTCTTGACACGGGTTTGTGTATATTTCTACCTGTGTTTTCAGATCTGGGGACTTAGATTTTTTTAAATGAATGATTCTTATCCTGGTGCTGAGAAAGAAAATGACTCCATTAAAAAAAAATCGCAGGCTGGTTTACATTTTTATCTGCAAGTTAAACTGTCAGCAGCCTTCGCCCCGCTTACTGCTGTGTGGAGAGGGTACGCTTGCTGACACGAGTAACGGAAGTTTGATGAGATGCAGCTGCCGACCCCGCAGGCCCGTTTGGGTTGTGCAGATACTGTTACCAAACTCGAATCCTCTCTGACTCAGCCAACCTGGTTTGGACCCTGGGAGCCAGTGGTTTGCCCAGCTGTGTAGACACCTTAGCGGTGGGGGAAGAGCCTGTTTCCTCAATGAGCACTAGTTGCCCCAGAGACTCCACAGGCTTGGAAGGGGACCATTCCCATGTTCCCCGAGGCCCTTGGAGCTTCTTAAGAAACGAACCTCCTGCTTTCCTCCATGAGGGGCCCCTGCAGGGACTCTGAAATCTATTCTAGCAGGAGCGCAGCAGAACTTCTCTCTGGTCCCTGACTGGAGGGCTGCTGAGCAGCCTGCCCGGCACCCAGGGAAGCCAGGAGGGCTTCAGAGAGGACTCCCTCCTTGTGGCTGCGCCAGGCCCTGGGTCACCGCGCTCAGTGCCGGCGATTGCACGTTTTGCATCTCCAGACAGGCCCGTGGGGCCGCTGTGAGAAATGACACTGAAAATGTGCAATGCCAAAGCCCTCTCTGCCGCACCTGAAGGAGATCCAAGCTCTGGACAGGATCAAAGAGGCTATAAACCCGGGGTGTAGGATGAAAGCTCCTGTGAGGCGGAGAACAGAGAGCAGAACTTGGCCGTGTTTCTAAAGACCTGTAGTTCCCACCAAAGGAAAAGAGGAGGGAGGAAGAGGGAGGGAGCAGAGAGAAGTGGTTTGGGAGAGGCCTTGAAAACTGGAGCTGACCCTAGGCTGATCTTTTCCCTGGAAGCTTGCTTTTGTAGCTGCTCAAAGACTGGGAGGTGCTTTCTAGCTAGTGTGGGGATTAAGAGGAAGGAAGGGACATGGAAAAAAACCATGGCAAATCACAGATAAGAGATGAGGAAGCTTATCTGGTGATTTGTTGAATTTGACTTTTTTTTTTTTTAACTATCGGAAAAACGCCATAATACCGGTGATATTGGGAAGGCCATGGAGCGTAGGCGCCCCGGGAGCCTGTGTGCACTAGATAGGAGAGTTCTGGTGGGCCAGGCCCGAGGGAGGCTCACCCTGAAAGTTGAGCTGAGATAGATGCTGGGTCACATCTTCAACGAGACAAGCGAGACTGTGGAGTTTCAGGAACAGTGACATGGGGTGGAGCACAGTTTTGGGGTGGGGGGTGTCCATAAGTAGACTTGCTCTGGAGCACTGACCTATGATGCTTCTCGGGTAGGAAGGACGATATGAAATTAAGATGTGTGCCTGCCATGGTGCCGGTATTTTGTTTTCTGCTTTAATGCTTCCAGAAACGTCCAGAGGGCCACCTGACCCATAGCAGCGGCCCCAAGCCACTCCCAGTTACCTTGAAGAGATCACTCTGGTCAGTTCATCTGAAATGGCTATGATTTTTAAGAGATAATATTAACGCAGTATTTAAATTAAATATAATAATTATATTTACCAAATCATATTGCAGAAAATGAAGGTAGGAGAAGCAGAAAAGAAAAAGCACATAATCCCACTCTGCATCATAGCCAGTTTTATTTAGACATATTGCTTTATAGTTCTTTCTTTAATGCGTCTAAATATAGTTTCGTTTCCAACATTACAAACTTCCCCCCACGTTTTTATGAAGTCTTCATAACTGTGATTTTTAAATTAACGGCATTTTGATTTCTTTGGGGATATTTGAAAGTGGCAGCATTTTGAGTTTTCTCATATTAGAGGTAGAGGTTTAATTGTAATTTAATTTGTGTGCGTGTATGTGTTTAAAAGGCATTTTATGCTAGATCTCAGCTATTAAAAAACACTGTCTTTTCTCGTGTTTCTGTTAACAGGGATCTACCGCACAGAAAAGGATAAAGGCACTTTGTATGAGCTCACATTCAAAGGGGACCACAAGCACGAATTCAGACGCCTTGTCCTGTTTCGACCGTTTGGCCCTATCATGAAAGTAAAAAAAGAAAAACTCAACATGGCCAACACGCTCATCAACATTATCGTGCCACTGGCAAAGAGGGTGGACAAGTTCCGACAGTTCATGCAGAATTTCAGGTTTGTGTGTTTGCACCTGTTTGTCTTCCCCCATGTGGTGCGTGTTAAGTGCTGATATCGTTTCCCGTCATCTCCCTCATTTCCCCCGCCGAGGACAAAGGCGTCTTTCTCTTCTTGTTCAACTCTGTTTTCTTCACATCACCTTTATCATTTGTGTTTGCCTTTCCCTAAAGCAATTAGAAAACCGCCAGATAAGCAGATGTACCTTTGGAAGGGAAACTGGGCAGGACTGGGTTTTCCTCGGGATCTACAAAGAAGGCCTCCGCCTGTGGCGTTCAGCTCTAACTTGAGTTTGGGCTCAGGTCTGGGGCCAACAGGGGCCATGCTATCGCACCGGTAGAGTGGGCCCTCTCCCAGGCTCTCAGAGGCGGGCGCCACGGCCGTGGACTTGTGCTGGAAGCTGGCTTCATTTGCTGCCCTGCTCTAGCAGTGGCCGGAGTGGATTGAATCAGAATCTATTTTTTATTCTAATCTATGTCCCCCGAGAATACATTTAGAATTGTGCCAAGGAATTTCCACGCAGTCATTTCTGTAGCTACTCAAGGAGACTAAGAAGACTAAGGGGGTTTTATTTTCAGATGCAGGAATGCTGTTTTACCTATGTGTCTTTAAAGCCTTGTGCAGTGTTGGAGCTTATAAGCTGTTATGGCTACATTCACTTACTGGTCGAGGTTAATCAGCTAACTTACTTAGCCAACTTGTTTTAAAGATAGCAAGTCACACACACACACACACACACACACACACGATAGCAAGTCATAGGTATCTAATTATAAATCCTGGAAGATCAGACTTATTTTTATAATCTTTTATCATTAAATTCACATTATTCAAAGCCATTAATGCTTCATATAAAGGTATGGTTGATACTTCTCAAAATTCTGGATAGTGAATGTACTCTTTTTTTTTTAATTTTTACATTTGAAGAGGAACCCTTTTCTAATTAAATTTTAAGGTCAGAATTCAGTAGTCTTAGAAGAGACTTTTGAGGGTCATTTACTCTAATCCTCCCTTAGTTCAGAATCCTTGAGAGTTCTCCTGACATACGCTTTTTCTATGCAATGTGCGTGTATGCCAGGTAACTACCTACTTAAAGGTAGGCTGTGCTTATGTTGAACAGCTGTAGATAGAAAGCACACTTTTATTAGGACCTGAAGTCCACCTTCCTGTAATTTCTACACAGTGGGTCTGAAGAAAGGACTGAACAAATTCATTTTCTATTAAACATCGTAGCCTTTCAGGTATTTGCAGAAAGCCATGGTAACTCCCTTTGTCTCTTCTGTGGTATCATTCGGAGTAGGGTGCACCGATCTTTCCGTCCATCTCCAGTTTGTAGGGTACCCCTGTGGGCACCATCATTTGACTGTTGACCACATTCTTCTGGCTTTAGTACTGAAGTGACTATGGTGTTGGCTTTTGTCTCCCTTTGGTGTTTCTAAGTTCTCTCCCTGTGTTCTCTTAGAAGGACTGAACCTGTGGCTGCACTAGGCATTAAGCCAAATCATTACTCCCAGAAGCAGGTGTGCCCATGTCTAGGACTAGGTCATAGTAAGTTCCTTTAGCCAGGAAGCTGCCTAGTGCTTGCCAGATTAAGGGCCCTGAGATTTGCTTCACTGCACATAGGCTAGTCTCTGAGTGTGCTGGGCTTGGTAAGGTAGTGCTTGTGCTAAAGGAATGTCTGCTCAGTGAAGGGCCAAGTCATCAGCCTAGGACCCCAAGGGCTTGGAAGCCTTGAATAGTAAGATATGTATGACTGCCATATATAGCACAATATATGTAAGATATGTATTGCCTTAGTGTCATGAGTATTACAAGGAATTAACCTAGAAGGGAAATATTGTTGGAAAAAAGTAAATAAATAGCTCACAAGACACCAAAATTGAGAGGGTAAAATACAATGTAGTTCTAGTCAATGTTTTAAAAACAGACAAAAATCCTAGGGTCTTTTTCCTTGACTATCACTCTTGAGATGCCTGTTGTTGCCTGTAGCCGGGGGGCGGGGGGGGGGTCGGGGGTCGGAAGACCTGTTACGTGGGGGTGGGGTGGGTATTCAGGCGGCCTGTGTGTGTGCCGGACACTCCACCAAACGCAGGGCTGAGAAGAGGAGATAGAGATGTAGCGCCCGCCTTCGTGGAGAGGAGATCTACTCATAGGAAGCTAGAAGCTACAGCAGAAATAGACACAAGGGACAGTGGGACCCAGAAAGGCAGCCCAGGACAGAGGACACTTGAGCAGAAGCCTGAGTGGGGAGTTTGCTCTGTAGCCCAGGTTCTGAGTGTACTGAGGTCTCTGAAAAAATGAGGTGAGAGATGGCACTCAAACCTGAGGCTGTTTAATTCTGTGAGAACTCAGTAAAGGTGGTGTTTCAAGCCAGTCAGCAGAGGATGAACTGTCCAGTGCATGGCTTTAGCACAGTTAATTACATGTGATTCTTCACACCAAAACCCAGAGTAAATTCCAGTCAATTAAATATTTAAATGCAGGTAATATGACCATAAAAAGTATTGGGAGAAAATGTAAGGGGCTGTTTATTAAGTATTTGATGTTGTCTGTATGAAGTCCCTTCCATCCCAAGACAGAAAATTATTAGCTGTGGTAGGCACTGACTCCTGTTGGATTCTCTCTGTCTTATAAATAGTTACCATATATTTTGTTTAAAAATTCAGTGACAGGTTTTGGGTTGTTCTGTGCTTTTGTAATTTAAACATGACTTTTTAGTTTGTAAAAGTGATCCATGGCTATTATAAGACCTTTAAACAATATAGGACACAACAAGGATTAAATTATTTACAAATTCACTCCTGACTCTGCCTCCCCAAATTCATCATTCTTAATATTAATTGCATATTGTTCTAGGTGCCTTTCTTTGTATATTTGCAGATGAAAAAATAACTTGCTGCTCTAGCTGGTTTGGCTCAGTGGATAGAGCATCAGCCTGTGGACTGAAGGGTCCTGGGTTTAATTCCGATCAAGGCCACATACCTTGGTTGTAGGCTCTTCCCCAGCCCAGGCCTGGTCAGAAGTCGTGCAGGAGACAACCAACCAATGTGTCTCTCTCTCATCGATATTTCTCTCTGTCTTTCCCTCTCTCTTCCACTCTCTCTAAAAATCAATGGGAAAATATCCTTGGGCGAGGGAAAAAAAATAACTTGCTATCTGGGAATAATTTAATACAACATGAGATATACTGTGTGTTCTATTTTTAATTAAATAATTAAATTTTACCTTACTTAAATTTATGGAAGAGAATCTGAAGTACCATAGAAGAAATTGCTGATCTTTAAGAAAGTGTTTCTCAACTATAAGAGATCCCTCTAAAGTTGCAAAAGTGATTTTTCAAAACAGAGAAGATTGGAATTATTATGTAATTTTTACTACATAATACTTTTAATTTTAGACTGGATTGGTTGCAATTACAATAAGAAGAGAAAATCAGCACACTGATGCTTCCTTCCTCTCCTGCGTCCCATTTTCCAATTTTTTCAGCTTTGTATTACTTTTACCTTCTCAGGGTTTGCAGCGTTTACATTCTGTTTTATCCAGTACTTCCAGTACTTACATGGATTCACTGTTTTCATTAGCAGTTCTCCAACAATAGCTTCTTCAATTCTGAGGCCTTGGTTGAGTCAAGAAATTCCTTCAAGAAGGATCATACATTCTTCGGACTAGAATGTCTGCTCATTATCTTGATGCTTTAAGTGTCACCTGGCCGAACTTAAAATTCTCGGGGGACACTTTCTTTCCTCAGGACTTTGTAGATATTCTTTTGGCATCTAATGGTACCATGAAGAAGTGTTAGGACAATTTTAGTCTCTTCTGAAAATGACTTACTTTTGCCTGAATGTCCAAAGAATTCTTTCTTTAGTCTTGAATCATAATAGCTTAATTAGGATATGTCTCTGGTCAATGTCTATTGTGTTCTCTCAGATTTCTCTATAATTCAGTTTCCTATTTTGCTGTGTAAATTCTTCTGTTTCAGGGAACTTTTTTTGCTGCTCTAATTTTGAGTACCTTTCCCGCTTCATTTGTTTGGATTCTCTGTTTTGCAGACACAATTGTGTATTCTCAGGTGTTCTCAATTTTTTACTTGTTTCTCATTTTTTAATGCCTTTGTATTTTATCTGTTTTCACATAAGCCTTTTCTTTATGAGGAATTTGGTTTTCAGATATGTCTATTCTGTACTTTGGTATTTTTAATTATTCTGTTCAGTTTTTTGTCCATTTATCAATGTGTTTTCTGAGCATAGAATATGCCTAGGAACTGTTGTTTTTGTCATATCCTCTTTGAACTTTAAAAAATGGAATTCACATTTTTATTAAGAAAGTGTGAAACATTCGTAAGACATTTTCTTCTGTTTGAGTTATCTCTTCTTTCAGATTTGGTTTTTCATTGGCTTTTTGAATGCTATTTCTCCCTTAATTCTCTCTCTTTCTTCCTTTAATTTTGTTGTTATTCTTGAAATGTGGTAGGTGTGATGTTTGTTTTCATCCCTCTTCTTTATGGCACACTGAGGGCCATCCAGCCCCTTTGCTCTGATGTCAGAGTGGATTCTTCTTGGCTACTTTCGAGTCTTGACTGAGAACTGTTTGTGTCCCGCTCCCAGCGATATTCTGCGGACAGGGCATTTATTGTTCCATTTGCTTCATTTGTAGTCTGAAAGAACATGTAGAAGAGAGGAAGAACTCAGCTGGGGTTTTGTGCAGCCTTTGTTGGAGGATCCTACTTCCTGTGGCTCTTCTGAGTCCTGGTATGGATCTGGGAGTTGCACCAGGCTCACTTGACCCAACTGTGGATGGATCTTTTCCCTGAGGGGTAGATTATTTGTCTCTCAGAATGGGCCCTTGGTCAAGGATTGAGGCCTGGAACATCAGAGAGAATCAGCCCCATTTGTTTACTTCTCTTAACTCATTTATGTGTTGTCTTCAGCAGCTCTTTCCACAACTCCCATAAGTCCAAAAGAAGAGAAAAGATAAAGCTTTGTTCCTATATTTAAAGGTGTGTGTATGTCAGGGGAAGACATGTATAAGATATGTCATCTGCCTATCGGCATCTCTTATCTCTTCTCCTTTTTCCGCTCTTATGGTGGATCTTGACAATGTGATGGTCTTTTGTCCTTTGGTTCTGCCAAGTACACCCTTTTTGGAAGGGTTACTTTACAAAGAACAATTAGGTTAGTTCTACCTTTCTTCTCTACTTTCTACCTGATGTGGAGAGACCAAATATTCCACTGTGGCTCTTTCTGTGCTGAGATCCTGAAGTGAAAATTGGAGATCCTCTCTCTCCCCAGCGCAGCCATCCCTCTGGGCTGCCTTCCCCCGACCCCGGCTGCTTCTCCAGCTCCTCTTTCTGAGGCAGCTGCTGGAGGTGGAAGCCACATGAAGCTAAAACAAAATCGTCTGTTTCTTTCCTTGGCCTCCTGTTTGTGATGTTTAAGACATAGGTGTGTGTCCCTTTCATTGGTCATTTAGTGGTAGCAAGACCTTAGCCATTTTCCACATTTTGGTACATGGCTTGCAGTTGTCATTGTTTGAAGTTAATTTACTTAAAGCATTATCTACTTAAAGCATTATCTTTTAAAAGGTAAACGCCCTGTACACTACTCAACTGTTACTGCGTCATTCCATCCTGCCTTGTACTATAGCTCTTCAGCAGTCCGTTTCTTCCAATGCACTGTGAAAAGGCAGGTGTGGTGACCAGTTGTCCCAGTCACTTGGGGCTGAGGAGTTTTCTTGCGATGTGGACTTTCAGTGCTAAAACATGGAGAATCCCAGGGAAACTGGATAGTTGGTTCCCCAACAGGGCCATACATGATTGTTCTTCTTACTTGTGACACAATGAGAATAATGCATTGCACAACCAAATTGGCTCGCGGGATCCAGGCAGGCTGTGTCCAGGTACAAATCATTACAGCAAAACACAGACAGCTTCATGTCCAGTCATCCACACACACACTCTTTCTCATTCACATCGTGGGGATGGAGTCTAGTGAGAATTCTCTGAAAAATACAAATGTTACAAGACCATTCAGACAGACAGTGATGTTTCCATAGCACTCTGCTCCTTCTCTCATCAAGCATTTGTTTGTTGCATTACAGACGGTTTCAGTCATGAACAAGAGGAGCGCTTCTCACGGGCAGGAGTGTCTGACTCATTTTTAAGCTCCCCTGGTAGAGTATCTGGCACACAGCCTGTTGTTTGTTTGGTTATTGTTCGTTGAATGGAGGAAGGAATAAATGAATAAATGGCAGGGAACCCCAGAGTGGACCTCTGGACAAATTCTGCTTTGCCTTCTCGGGAAGCCTCAGCTGCTGAATGGACAGTAAAGGTCCAAAGTGTCTGTTCTATTCCTTGAAAACAGGAAGTGTTTTGAATGGATTTTAAAATGCCAGAAACGATATCCCTAGGGGGGAAAACACACACATGAGAATGCTTCTTTATTCAGGCTCAGCGCCTGACCCTCTAATGATTCTGGGATGGACTTCTTCCAACTGCAGACACTTTAAAGAACAGATTTTTGGGTGCTTGGCGCTGTGTGCGTGCTTTCATTCTACCTGGTGAGTGTGCAGGAGGGATCATTTACCTACAGAGAATTTCATTGTCGGTAGGTGATGATTCAGTCTGCAGGGACTGGGGCTCCGAGGGAGCTCTGCGTATTAAAGCTGCCTCATCCGGGGCCTCGTGTGTTTGGTCCCGTGTCTGCTTCTAGGAGCTCTGCCATCAGTCTGGGTTTCAGAGGCAGCTCTTACCTTTCTTCCACAGGAAATAAACAGAATTCTCAGAACCACGCCTGTGAGCCGGCAGAGCCCTGAGTGCCTCTTGCCCTGGGTCAATATACTAGTAACCGTGCCTTAGATTTCTCCCACCTGGAATTCTCTTCTTCCTCCTCTACCTTTTTAAACCCCGTCCATATTTCAAGGCCCCAGCCCACAGAATTCCCCGTGCTTTCTGAATTCGCTACATTTTTTATCAATGCCATGAGGTGTCCGTATTTTATTTGAGCTGATTTTATTTCTTATGTAAGTTTTTTGAGGTGAGGAACTGTATCTTCTATTTCTTTGGATTTCTCCCAGCCACCCGAGCTAGACAATCACTCCTTTTTGAAGTCATTATAAAATGCATCGAATAAATTGGCCTCTGCAATTAGAGCACACAGATTTCCAGAACGCTATGATATGGATTGTTGTTTGGGGGTTAAGGAAAGTAGCTAACACAGAGACAAAAGGAATAAAATGGAAGGACATGCAAAATATCAAGATATCACAAAAGATCGTCTTGCCAGTAGAATCTTTCCATTAACGTGCTTCCAGAAAACACCTGTAAAATTATGCACACACATACACATATATGTATACACAGACATGTACACCTAAACACATATTTACGCAGATACTTTGGCCTACACATATCTGCACATACATGTACACACACTACACATAGAGATGAAGTAAGTGCTCAGCAGAGGATCATACTGTGGTAGCTACACAGAAACTAGGTGTTACCATTGAGAGAGCAGGACATGGGCAAATAACAAGCTTTAGTGGGGACAGCAGGTGTAGACCAGTCCAGAGCCGGAGGCCCGGCACTGAGAGGGCTGCCGGGACCCTGGAGTATGAGGTGCCCGGTGCCTGGGACAGAGTCACAGGGAGGAGAAATGGGGACGTAGTGAAAGTAGGTGTATCTGCTTGGGAAGGGTGACCGGCTGCAGCTGTGCCTATGCCTTATCATTCCCTTGGACAGTCATGCCCCTGGGTGTTCCCAAGAGTTTCTAGAGTCCCAAATGGAAAAATGTTTTTACCTTTACACGTTCAGTCTTTAAGACTGTTTGGCACACAAGAGCAAAGTCAGGGACAAGGATTCTGGTTTCAACCTCTCGGGGCTTTAGCTTGCTCATCTGTACAATGGAATTTGTGTGTTATTTATTTCATAGACTTCTGATGGCAAAGAAGGGTAGGATCAGTGCCCTTCCCATGGCACTGGGTGTCGCAATGGGCTAGGCCTGTGGTAGATTGGACCTGTAGCCTTTAAGTTTCTATTGACCAGAACTGCACATTTAAATTTCATTGTTTCTTGGTAAAAATCAATACAAATACAGGTCATTGTTTTGGTCAAGCTTATTTTAAGACCCTTTTGCACTTTACAAAATAGGTTATTTGCTTGGGCCTTTCCTGTTACTGTGGAAACAGGTCCAGACATACACATGTTTTATTTTCTAGGGAGACATGCATCCAACAGGATGGGAGAATTCATCTCACCGTTGTTTACTTTGGGAAAGAAGAAATGAATGAGGTCAAGGGAATACTTGAAAACACTTCCAGGTAAGTACGACGTGGAGCCATAATCAGGAATTATGGTCACTGAGCTCATACACATCCAAGGCTGAAACTCCGATTTTTGTCTTATTATCCAGAGGCAGCTCTTACCTTTCTTCCACAGAATTCTCAGAACCATGCCTGTGAGCAGGCAGAACCCTGTGTGCCCCTTGCCCTGGGTCAATATACTAGTAACCGTGCCTTAGATTTCTCCCACCTGGAATTCTCTTCTTCCTCCTCTACCTTTTTAAACCCCGTCCATATTTCAAGGCCCCAGCCCACAGAATTTCCTGTGCTTTCTGAATTCGCTATATTTTTTATTAATGCCATGAGGTTAGTTGGTTGCTGGCCGTGTGTAGGGGGAATTCTGCCTGACACTGGTGCTCATTGTGCAGGGTGTTGTTGATTTTGACTTTGAGATAAACTGCTGTGAGCAGCCAGGATAGGGAGCATGGGCTTCTTTGGGCTTCCGCATGATTGGATGTCTTCACTTTCAGCACTGCAGGTTTGAGGTCTTTATGTCACAGAGTGGGAATTGGGGAGGGCACGGCTGTGCAGTCAGCGCCATCTCAGCCACAGCTTGTAAGGCTAAGAGTGATATCCATGCTTGGATGGCACTCACTCAGCCAATGGTCTCACCCTTCTGATTTTCATTCATTATGCATATTGAGAGAGGAGAGGGAAGCAGGAAGTGATGACTGGGCAGGATCCTTAATTAAATCTATTCAGTTGAACAGAAATTATTTAACTAAAAACTTTAGACTTAGGATTTATATTTATACCCCATTGACCAGTTGTTAGGAAAATAAATATGTTTAACGACAGTAGAGATGGATTTTTCCCCTACAGATATTTAGTTAATAAATAAACATCTATGGCATTTTCTACTAGTGAGGAAGCTGGAATGGTACTGCCATGCTCCCTTGTGGTTTGTTTTGGATGTTTGCAGGGTTTCAGTTGAGTAATCGGAGGGGGTGGGAGGGTAGTTTCTCCGTAAGTGAAGCTTAGAGGGTGGTAGTGGCAGAAATAGTCTGAATAGGTCCAAATTGTTAGAAATGCTCTTAAACGGTGTCATGGGAATGAGACAGACACTTGAAAATGGCTTGGTGCTTAGCCAATCAAAAAGTTGATGGGCAGACAGACCAATCAGGAAGTCCATTCTCCTTTTATCCCTGACTCTTCGCTGCACCATGCTCTGATTGGCTTAAGAAAGTGGCTTCAGGTTCTGGCTCGAATGACTAATTCAAGTGGAGTGGTGCAAAGGGGGTGGGGTTGTTCTAGGACCTAGAACAGCGGTTCTCAACCTGTGGGTCGCAACCCCTTTGGGGGTAGAATGACCCTTTCACAGGGGTCGCCTAAGACCATCGGAAAACACATATATAATTACATATTGTTTTTGTGATTAATCACTATGCTTTAATTATGTTCAATTTGTAACAATGAAAATACATCCTGCATATCAGATATTTACATTACGATTCATAACAGTAGCAAAATTACAGTTATGAAGTAGCAACGAAAATAATTTTATGGTTGGGGGTCACCACAACATAAGGAACTGTATTAAAGGGTCGCGGCATTAGGAAGGTTGAGAACCACTGTTCTAGGTTAAGCTACAAAATGGAGATTTATATAAAAAGGAAATGGAGTCAGTATCTAAACTATACCTGTGACAGAAAAGACTTTTTGATTCTCACAATATGGCCTAAATATAAACAGAACCTCTGTTTTGAATTTCTGGTAAATGGTAATCGGATGACAGTCAGAGGATAAGATTCCAAGATTGGGTGCACTCTGTATTTATTTTCATGCTTTGTTACTAATTTTGTATTAATGGGCACAAGAACAGAATGCTAATTATACTTATTCAACCATTCTGAGGCAGTCCCCTAGCCAAATGTTGCCCACCACTTCTTTCTGTAAGTTTTGTTGGAATGCAGGCATGCTCATTTGTTTATATACTATTTATGGTGGCTTTTGTGGTACAGCTGCAGAATTGAATAGTTGTGACAGAGAATGTATGACTCGCCAAGCGTAAACTCTCTCCTCTCTTGTCCCCTCCAGAAAAAGTTTGCTGAATTCTGTTTTAAATCAGTTGTGAGTTAAGAGTTTAAAACCAGTAACAGCTTAAAGCTACGGCCTCTGTTGAAGGGAGATCAAAGAGAATAAAATAGTTGAATATCCTAAATGTGAAATAGAAATATCTCTACTGCAATGGGCTGCAATATCCTTTTCACCTCTGCTTAGGAATGGGGAGTATGAATTATTAGAATTCGTGTCCTCTGCACTGTGGATAGGTTTTAATGTCTCTGGAATTATCCATCTCTGGGAGTTGATCTTTTTAAAGTTTCCCAGATGATTCTAACACGCAGCCAGGATTGAGAGCTTTTGTCTGAGAAAGTGGCGGTCCACGCCAGGGGCTGTCCAGGAGAGGCCTTGATGGCAGCCAGCTGCCCATTCCGAGGTGTTTGTAAATAGCTCTCCAGGTGACCCTCAGTCCTGTTAGGTCTGGCACCTTCCCAGGACAGCAAAGGATGACCAGACATTTGCTGATAGATACATATAACCAAATTTACCCAAGTCTGATGGATGATATATATGACAACTTACATGAGAATCTTTTAAAATCATTTTTATCATTCTTTGAAGATGGTATGACTCTTATTCACATGCATCTTATCTTTGAATAATAATCATTATTATTATTTTCGTGGATGATCTTTAGTATTCTCAGCAATGTCACAAGATAGATGCTATTAGCCCCATTTCAAAAACTTAGCGAGGTTGTTTAGACATTGTTATGGGAAATACCCTTTCAAATGACTAGAATGCTTACGGACTCTTATTATCAAAGGCATTTTTTCACCATATCAAATTACCTGACAAGCTGAATTCTCAATCAGCAGGTTGCTTGGTGAGCAAAGAATGAAGAGAATATGATCAAGAAAAGTAACATCATTTAAGTGGTAGGGATCCTTTACTTGAAAAGTTGAAAAATTTCTAGGGGTTAATCTACCCATAGCAGAGAACGTCGTGTTAGAGACTGAATTGACCAGTGCTTTAAAGAAAGAGGTGCTACAGAAATCTTGGCAACATTTATTGGAACCCCATTTTTCTCTGTGGATGTCCTCATTCTGTTAACTGGTGATATCTGCAGTATTGATGCCACTGATGCCTTGGGGCCTGTCCTACACCCTCCATTGTGTTGCTTTGATCAGACCATCTCTCCTAGGAATGCCCCACTCTCTGCAGCCAGCCTGAGTCCATAGTAATCCAGTTGAAAACTTAAATAAGAAGCTTTTAAAGTCATCTTTATCATTCTTTTAAGAAGGTATAACTCTTGTTCACATGCATCTTACCTTTGAATAATAATAATTATTATTATTTACATGGAGGATCTTATTTAATTTTCACAGCAACCTCACAAGATAGTAGTAGATGCGGTTAGCTGCATTTTAAAAACTGAGGCTGAGTGAGGTTGTTACTCAGGCTGCCACCCGACACCTGGGAGAGCCAGGATCTGAAGCTTGTCTGTGAACTTCCAGGACTCACGCCTTGAACTCTTCACTCCAATGTACTCCATCCTAAAATCCATAATTGTTAGTTGAAAGTAATGAGATATGAAATCAGTCTAAATGAAATTTATTTCATTTGGGTATCAGTATTGTGATTAAACTGCTCTAAATGCAGCTAAGTATATAGTTAAGAATATCTTTTCAAAATCTACTTTGATGACTATGTGCAATGTTTTACTCACTCAGTTTATGCTCACTCAGTTGAGCTTTACTTTTCAGTTGATTGCTATAAATCAGTGCTTTGCAAACTGAAGTTTGTGATTTATTAGAAAGTTGTGAAATAGATTTATGCTCAGTATTACAAAATAATTGAAATAGAGTGGATAGAAGCTATAAGTAGTAAGGATAAATATTGTTTCATTAAATTTTAATTTCTGTGTGTGTGTGTGATAATATATAATACTAGAAGCCCATTGCATGAAGATTCGCGCAGTAGGCCTTCCTTCCCCTGGCTGCCGGCACCGGTTTTCCTCTGGCACCTGGGACCCAGGTCTTTGGTCCGCTGTGGCCGCAGCGAGGCTTGGCTTCTCCTCCAAGCCTCTTCAGTCTTCAGTCTTCAGTCCCTGCCTGCGTATGCAAATTAACCGCCATCTTTGTTGGCTTAATTTGTATAGTCGCTCTGATTGGCTGATGGGCGTAGTGGAGTGACATCAATTTGCATGTTTCTCTTTTATTAGTGTAGATATTCCTTTATAAGATCTTTGGTAAAAATATTTACCAAAGAAAGCAGTATCAATCAGTTCTTAATATCTGATTCTTATTCCACAGAGTTTTCCATATTAAGCTTTAGTTAATCACAGGTTACAGCCTCTCGCTCAGTGGTTCTCAAATATAAGTGTGCTTTGTATAATCTGGGATGCTTTTAAAAATGCACATTCCTGGGACCCAACCCCAGAAATTCTGAGTCAATAGGCCTGAGATTAAGCTTAAGAATCAACATTTAGAATGAGTTCCATATGTTGATGTGGGTGGTCAATGGCTCCCACTTTGAGAAATTCTGGCTGAGGTAGACATATGCTTGGAGCTACACACAGTAAGTCCTCAATGTCATCAAGAGGATCTGTGACTTTAAGTGAAACAGTGTATAAGAAAACTAATTGTACCATAGGCTACTTGATATAAACAAGAGTTAAGTTCCTATGACATATCATCAATCTATAATAATAAAAACATAATATGCTAATTAGACCGGACATCCTTCCAGATGTCATTCCGTGGAAGCCAGGGTTGCGAGGGAAGCCTGGGTCTTGGGTGCCTGCTGGGTGCCAGAGGGAAGCCGGTGCTGGCAGCTGGGGGAAGGAAGGCCTACTCTTGCATGAATTTCGTGCTTTGGGCCTCTAGTGTTAAAATAAAACAATGTTGGCCATGCCAATGTTATTTGAGGACTCTTTAATATTTTGGAAGAGTTTTGAGAAGGATTGGTGGAATTCACTAGTGAAGCCATCTGGTCCTGAGCTTTCATTTGTTGGGAGATTTTTGACTACTGATTGAATCTGCTTACTCATTATTGATTTGTCCAGATTTTTCTATTACTTCATGATTCAGTCTTGGTGGGTTGTATGTTTCATGAATTCATTTTTTCTAAATTACGTAATTTATTAGCATATAATTACACATAATCTCTTATGATACTTTGCGTTTCTGTGTTACCAATTCCAATGTCTCCTCTTTTGTTTATAATTTTTATTAATTTGAGTTCTCATTTTCTTTGGTAGTCTAGCCAATGACTTATCAATTGTTTATCTTTTCAAAAGGAACTTGCTAAAACAGAGCCTTGTATAAGCTCAGAATCTAGAAAATTCTAAATTAATTGTTCAAACTGCCTATTTTAAATCCTTTACTGTATTCAGATGTCTTCAGTAAGTAGAATTCATAGGCGATTTTAGTATTTAGGGCTCTTAGATTTAAAACTGTAAATTATACATTGAATACAATACTGGTTCCTATGTAAATTTTTAAGTGCTTCTTTAAAATGAAGGGTTGTTGTGGGAAGTGTCACGTTAAGAGAATTTCCTTGCAGTGGTGGGAAGAAGTATGTATTAGAGTAAATCATATTAGACAGCAAGATCTTCCATCATTTTTTAATCCAGCAGTTCTGGGAAATGCAAGTCAATTAGAGAAATTAAATCTCCAGCAGAAACCCTAGCTTTCTCAGGTCATTATAACCTCTATCAGAATGATTATGTATAACTTGGAGGAGTCGCCATATGCCAGACTTATTATATAAAAGAAAGGAATTCAATGAGAAACTCAAGAGTTCATCAGCCAATAATACAAGTCAAGAAGAAAAGAAGAAATAATTATGAGTAATCATGTGCCCTTTTGAAACTGCAGACTCTGATGCATAATAGGAAATCACCAAGTATAGAATGTAATGCTCTCGTTCTACCATGAAAAATGTCCATGCCTCATGAGACGAGCCGCAAAATATTACATTTCTTTGCATGGGTGAATTAAATATTTCAGACCAGATTGCATCTTATTTTCCTCAGCTCTCTTTTGTTCTGTTATTTATCTACTTAGGTTTGTGTCTGTTTTTTTGGAATCTGTTGGTCAAGACTCTTTCTGATGTGGGAAATGGACTGATGTGCAGGGGCTTCTCCAGTGCCCACCTGAGGGAAGAAGGTGGCATTTTGGGGCAGCGCCTTCCCACAATAACAGATTTGAGATGCGCCTCAGTGTTGCCCATTGATTTGGCTCTTGATTAATCTAGTGTTTATTGGTCATCTACTGTGTCCCTGTGACTACCACTTCCTGCATGGTGTCAGATCACCTCTGAAGATAGAAACATAAAGTAAGGCATCCCTGGCCTCCGAGGTTTAGAGCCTGCGAGGTCATCTTGTGCGTGTCTACACAAAGCAAAGGCACAAGGAGGCACTGGGCACAGGAGGACAGAGGCAGGACTGGGTGAAACACCTGGGAGCCCAGAGAGGGGCTTTAGTTTGCAGCAGAGCATGAGAGAGGCAGTGACGCTTGACATGGGCCATGAAGATTAAGTGAGACTTTCACTGGAATGGATGGAGGAAACATATCCCAGGAGGGACCACCGAGCAGAGGCAGGAGGCCCCAACCATGTCCATGCCATCAGCGGCCATCTTCTGGCTGGTCACTGTGGGGCAGGGGGGACAGACGGAGGACAAAACAGGGTCCCTGTCTGTGCACCTTGATGGTCTGCATTTGGGATTGCAACTTTGTGGCCATGTTGTGCACATTTTTAAACCCACAGCTGCCAGACCACATTGGGGCAAATCAATGCTCTGCATTGGAATGTCCTTGCTTTTCATGGCTTGGCTGCCTCTTAATATACACTGTTTCAAATACTGTTGAGCAAGGGGTGCTAGTATGCGCATCTTCTGCCCAAAGAGCAGTGTCTGAGTGAAAATAGGGGATGTGTTGAGGGAAGAGGCCTGACTGTCTTGCAGAAGCTGGTTTCTCTTTGTCCTGTTGCATCCTGTGTTCTGGTGCTGGTGCCGATGAGCTTGAGATGAGAGGAGGGCGTCCCACTTCCAGGTTCTTCTTTTTCTGGTGTTTCCAGCTCAGCCCTCTTCCTTTGTAGAGGACACTTGTTAATGACCAGAGCTCCTTCCCAATGGCAGGAGAGGAGAAGGAGCGGTTCCCCAGATAATGGTTAATTATAAGAAGTGCCGGGGTTGAGTGATTAGGAGGAAGGATAGTACCATTATCCATCTGCAGATGGACTCCGAGCTGAGCATGGTGACCTGGCAACCACTCTGGGAACCACAGGTGGATGACAACTTAAAGTTAGCCCTGGGCCTTCTCCAGTGCCCATGACAGCGGATGTGCTACCCAGGCCATCGATGACTCTGTCCCCACCCTGCCTCTGTGTGCACTGATGTCCAGCTCCCTAGTTAGGCCTTCAACATAAGGACATCACATGTGTGTGCCACCAGGCCCACAGTAATGATGCATGTCTCTTGCTGGTCAGCATTGGTCAGGGTGGATGAGGAGGCCAAGCAAAGCTGGGCCAGGCAGGGTTGTGCATAGAGGAAGGAGTGGGTTTGGAGGGAAGTAGAGGCTGCTGGTGCCAGATGGGCACTGGCCCCGTGGGGTGAGAGGTTTCTGTGTGGGCAGTGATTGGACAGGGATGGGCACTGGTTTCTGTGTGGGCAGTGATTGGACAGGGATGGGCACTGTGTCCTGGGGCTTTCTGTATGGCCTGCAGGCATACTGAACATGGATTATCTCATCCTGTAAAGAGATTGGATGAAGAGAAAGGAAGGAGATTGAATAGAGGAAAGAGATTGGGATTTTTTTTTAAAAAAAGTTCTTCCAAATTAAGGTCATCTCAAACACTGGGAACAATGTTCTCCTTACCCCTTTTCCCAGGGACTTTGATTGACTGGCAAGCCCATTCCCCTCCCCACCCCCTGCTGCAGCAGAGCAGGGAAGAGCAGCCCAAGCCAGGGTTTGGAGAATTTTTGGAAAGAACAACCTAGATTAACTTGTGTATTGGGTGAGTCTATATACATAATGACCACTCTCCTCTCTAAATGTGTAGCACTCAGCATGCACTCAAAGGTTGATCATCTCCAGGCTTGTCCTACCCCTAATGGTGTTACCTCAGTTTCTGATGCTGCCTTGTGTTCTTATTTAAGTATTCAACATGACGTTTGTAAATGTTTGCTCTATCTATACAAATGGACTGTAAGGCTGTTAAGGAGAGAAACTGGCAGCTCCTTTAACACACAGTGTTAGGAAACTGTATTCCTCTCCCTTGGCAAACCTTGCTTGCTGTTGTTTAAATATAAAGCATTTTTATATTTGAGCTCTTGAATGATAGATACTGGAAGACCTCTTGGAGGAGGACCCTGAATTATGAGTCAGATACAACCTGAGTGAGGACAGCCTTGCCGCTTCCCTGTGTTTGGGCATGTCAGTCCTCTCTGCCCTGCAAAGTAGCTACAGCTCACCCCGCAGTCAGGGAGTGTCTCAAAGAGCAGGAACCTTGAGACAAGAAAAGCAAGAGACCTGCTCCTGGTGTTGAGAGAAAGATGGGTCTCAGGATGGCAGATGAGTCATGGGAGACCTGGAGACTCCCTTAGATGAACAGGCAAAAGACCAGGCAATGCCCAAGGGTAACACTTTCCAGAAAACTGAGCAAATAGGGCAGGAGAAGTGAGTTGAGCCTGACTTATAGGAGCTGGGCTTTGGAAACCCTCAGGGAGACAAAGATGACTGCACCTAACAGTTTGGGAGACAGGGAGGTACCTATCCTTCACTAGGGCCAATCGAGGACTGAAGAGGCTGTGGAGCACAACCATAGTTCTACTCACAGGAAAGATGAACTCGGCCCCCGGCTGGAGAAGAGTGAAGGTCAAGTCCTGAAGGAGAGGAGAGTGCCTCTAAATGTGGAGCAGTGCTGAACAGGATGCAGAATGTACAGAAATAGAATTTTAGAGTGAAAGGGCCTTGGTGCAGTGAGGAGACCGAGGCCAGTGAAATGAAGCTATTTGCCCCTGATACATTAGAGGCAGAGCTAGCATTAGAATAATTCATCTATTTACATGTTTGCAAACATCTGCACTCATGGGGGCGCAGTTCTAGGTCTTGGATCCAGGTTTCCTGAGTCGTCCGCCAGTGCCCTTCCCATTACCAGGCCTCCTGCCTTGATCTAAATCTGAAAAGCATGTCTGGCATCGGACTCAGACAGGTTGGGCCCACAGATTCCCAAGATAAAAACCCAAGCTCACTCCCAGATCTGAAAGAAGATGAGAAGTCTAGGAAGGGGTAGCAGAACTTGTTCCACTGATTAAATTACAAGATATCAGTACAACTTAGCATTTGAAAAGTTTATGACTCTCTATTTATGTTGACCCTTACCCAAGTGGAAGACATACTTTTAAAAATGGAAATAGGTTTTTGAACGTGTTTTCACTACATCAGGATTAGAGAGAAGTTGAGGGATAGGGATAGGCCAGGTACAGTGAGGACTCAGATGTGAAAAGAAGGGTGATGTCAGCAGGAATAGGGGGATTTGCCAAGTTCCAGGCATCTGTGAAGGTGGAATTAGGAGCTAGAATAGGATTATAAGTGGTTCTCTAGTTCTTCCTGGTAGAAGACAGTCTCCATCCCACTAGGTACTGAATGAATTCCTGGAACTTGTGCGGAGATATGTCCTATTTCAGAAGGTACTGCTGTGCCTGGGAAAGAACAGCCGCAGGAAGAAACGTCTTGGCTTCACTGCCCTGGGCCTGGGAATCCTCGCCTGTGCCAGCGACAGCAGTAGCTGATGCTTACATAGTGCTTTCTACTCTTGGCTGTGTTTACCTAACTAATAACTTTGTGAGACGGTTAAGGAAGGTGTTATTATTCCTATTTAGCAGATGAGGCAACTGAGGTTCTGGGAGGTTAATGCCTAGATCACAGAGTTAATCTATGGAGAGCCAGGTCTGAGGCAGTTCTGGTCTTCTGAACCTAAGTCTGTCATTTTCCTTGTCTCGCTCTTCTGCATTTCCTGAGCGTGGGGAAGGAACCCAGGTTTAGATCTGTTTGGGGATAAGCATATATCAAGACTATCAGGTCTGGCTCCTGGAGTTGAATACAGATGAAAGGTTGCGAGGTGGAGCCATTCCAATGGGATTTCATTTCCTTGGCCCAGTGGTTTCATTGGCTCAGAAGGTATGGAGATTTTCCTGGGTTTCATTGGCTCACTGGTTCAAGTTTTCTCCATCACACACAAAAAAATATTCATTAATCATGACAGTACAGTTTTCAATTTGGGAAAATTACTGAGAAGCAAGAAATAAACTGGTGTTAAAACTTTGCTAGGTGTTTGTTCTTGGTACCTTTAATGCCAATGTATTTCTGAAGAGTCTGGGTCATCCTGTAACTGCCTGGTAGTCTCATTGCCCTCAGGGTTACAAAAGAAACATGTCCGGATGTGGATGGCCCTTGGTCGTGTATTTTCCAGGGGACTCTGTTGACCTGGGAAACCTGAGGGACTGTGTCTTCTTCCCTTTTAGAGCTGCCAACTTCAGGAACTTTACCTTCATCCAACTGAATGGAGAATTTTCCCGGGGAAAGGGACTTGATGTAGGAGCCCGCTTCTGGAAGGGAAGCAACGTCCTTCTCTTTTTCTGTGACGTTGACATCCACTTCACCTCTGAGTTCCTCAATACGTGCAGGCTGAACACACAGCCAGGTAAGGGTGTATGGAGTCCGCTCTTCTCTTTCTCTCCCTCAGGTGGCATTTGGCTCCGACACTCAGGCATCATTCTCTTCATAATTCACTCTGCTGTCCTGCTTCTGAATCAGCCTTATTTCCCCCCAGTGACAAAGGAAAGATTGGATTTCTCCTTTGGTGCCACAGTGTGGGCTTGTCAGCCACCATAATTCTGGGACTCCTTGTCCCAAGCTAATTTTTATAACCTCTTTTCCATTTTCACCTGGGACGTCGACTTTCATGAACATTCACAGGAGAAAATGAGGACATGACCTGGAGAAACTTCCTGAAACCAAAGGGAAGGCGTAGCTGTGGGTAGTTACCAAGGGAAGAAGTAAGCTGAGCAGAAATAACTCACAATATAAAAATTATTTTCATGGAGTTTGACTTATAGGCACAACTGGTATTCAGCTGATAACTACTGGAATGGGCATGCCAGTTGTTAAAATATTGAAACTCTTCAGATAAGTTGATAAAGAGTAACTGCCCTAGGCTCCCCATGTCTATGCCTGCTGCACAAAGTCACCCCAGCCTCTGGCAACCCTTCAGACTTCCCCACAAGCCAGCAATTAAAGGGTTAATGTCTGGCAGGGCAGAGGGCATTAGGACTGTCTTTCACACCCACTCTCATTGGTTGATATCACTATTTTGAATATCACTCCTGGGCTAAGAGGCTAGAAATATTTGAGAGTCTATTCATCTGGTCTACCTGGTGCAGAACTTCTAAGATCTGTGTTAGACTTGAGTGAAGGGAAAAGGAAAAGTGGATGCACATATCTGGGATGTTTCAGTGGGTTGAATATAGATGAACAAACCTAATAGTTTCGTCTGTTGCTTTCAGCGAATGTTTTCTTTCTGGTCTGCAGGGAAGAAAGTATTTTATCCAGTCCTTTTCAGCCAGTACAATCCTGGCATCATCTACGGCCATCACGATGCTGTCCCTCCCTTAGAACAGCAGCTGGTGAGTAATGACTCGCAGGTGCCTCTGTGGGACTCTGTTTCATGTCTTTCATTACTAGGGCACCTGACCACGAGTTCAGGTGAGTAGAAATCTGCGGATTGAGTCCTGTATTCATTTTAAAGTTTGGCAGACGTTCTGGCCTTTGCTCCCAGTGCCTTGTTGATTAAAAGTGCTTGCAATATTTAAAAGTGGAAAATAAATAGGAACAGTACCTTACAGAAAGGTAATTTCACACCTTCCTAGTTTTCTTCTATGGTTTTTGGAAACTAGTGTTGTTGCATTATGGATGCAGCACATTTTCTCTTTATTATTAAACAAACCTGCAAGGTAAGAAAGGTAAGATTGTGTTCCCATTTGGCAGATGGAAACCGGAAGTCAGAAAGGGGTGGCTCACCCCAGTACACAGTGAGTGAGTCAGTGGGGAAGCAGGGACTAGATCCAGCCCCCTCCCATCATGCTCTCATTCCCACATATCACGGTGACTTGGGGTGGACATTAGCATCAGCAGTGTCACAGGCAGGGTGGCTTCTCTGCTATGATCTTAGCTGCACAGGCGATGGAGGTGGAGCCACAAAGCCACCAAGGATCTCTGTAGCTGAGTTGTCTCCGTTGGTGGTGGAGTCAGTCCACTTAGCAGAGAAGCAGGGCAGCAACAGGAAGACGAGACAAGCCAGAAGAGGGTCTCTGTGCCACAAAGAGGCCTGCCCCGCGGAGAATCAATTTCCCGTTCTTGTCAAGTTGGGCTGTGATCTCTTCCTGCAGAGATCAGCTGGGCGTGTCAAGGCGGTGTTCTGGCTCAGGCTGGGTCTCGGGAGCATCTGACCTGGGGGCCGTCTGTTCGTTGCCTTGGTTAGCTCTGTCTCCTGTTTGAGGCAAAGCCATGTTTCCTCCCACTGAGCTCCTCATAGGCTGGGAAGGAAATCTGCTGTGTGAGAATGGACATGCTTCTGTGCAATGGGAGAGGAAATCGATTTTCATGGAAAATACATGTTGTTGTTTTTAAAAACTATATTTTTATTGATTTCGGAGTGGAAGGGAGAGGGAGAGAAAGAGAGAAACATCAATGATGAGAGAGAATCACTGATTGGCTGCCTCCTGCACAGCCCCTGCTGGGGATTGAGCCTGCAACCCAGTCATGCGCCCTTGACTAGAATCAAACTCAGGACCCTTCAGTACGCAGGCCAATGCTCGATCCACTGAGCCAGACCAGCTAGGGCAAAAATACATGTTTTATGAAATTCTTTTGTAGGATGGATTCTGTGTTCAAGCTGCCAGAAGTAGCAAAACCTGTTTTCTCCAGCCGTATCCTGTGCCCTGCTCCAATTTAAAAAAGTCAGCTCAGGTTCTTTCAGGTTGGACAAGGTCATGTCCTAGCACGGTTCCACTTGGGACACAAGCCACACAGGACAGTAATAATTCAGTTTTCCCTTCCCCCAATGAAATTCTAATACCCTGGATATGGTGAATGTTTGTTTATGTACCATATGTACATATGTGCTTTGTACAT
Source organism: Myotis lucifugus (assembly GCF_000147115.1). NCBI lineage: Eukaryota > Metazoa > Chordata > Mammalia > Chiroptera > Vespertilionidae > Myotis > Myotis lucifugus. The sequence continues at coordinate 820,771 of NW_005871242.1, read as the reverse complement.
AAACACGGTAAGAGGTTTCACTCCCCCAAAACCAATTTTTATCCACCCTCATTGAGACAGAAAAGCTTCTTATTTCCATTCTGTAAGAGTTCTGAGCTTCTAATAGGGCTTGAGGGGGAAGTGGGAAACAGGATTTATTTTCCTTCAACCAATCCGAATAAAAGTTCCTTCGATTTTAAATAAAGTACCGCATTACATTTGACATCAAATGAGGTTAAGGTTTTTACTTTAAACTCCTAAAGACCTTATTTGCTTGCAAGGAATTCTTGTCATTTTACAGGTTAAAAGGTTTATCCTGTTATTACCATTCCTGCAGGGAAGCAGGTGTAAGGGGAAGCCAGTTCCTCAGATTCTCAGAATTAGTGGTCAAGCCAGATTGCCGTGTCCACAGCTGGAACCTCTAAGTTACCCTGCAACCTTTAACATTCCCTCGACCACATAAGTTTGCTCTTTCGGGGTCCAGTATTTGTGACTGTTTAGTCCAGAGAAACACAGCAGCTGTCTGTGAGATGCAGGGGTCTCCATCCAAAAAAGAAAAGTATTGATTTTGTTCTTTACTGGGTGAGCCATTTTTTGAGCACTTGCTGGAGGCAGAGAACTGAAACAGTTTTGTGTATTCAGAAGTGATTGTGAGATAATTTCAACTACTCAGAAGTGATTGCGAGATAATTTCAACTACTCCCTCCTTGTCTCTAGACTTACTGAAGATCACACAGACAGCTGGTAGCCGAGCACAGGCCCAAACTAGGATTTTCTTACTGTAGTGCAGGGGGAATTGATTCACTTAGGGCAGTGATGGCGAACCTTTTGAGCTCGGTGTGTCAGCATTTTTAAAAACCCTAACTTAACTCTGGTGCTGTGTCACATATAGAAATTTTTTGATATTTGCAACCATAGTAAAACAAAGACTTATATTTTTGATATTTATTTTATATATTTAAATGCCATTTAACAGAAAAATCAACCAAAAAAAATGAGTTCGTGTGTCACCTCTGACACGCGTGTCATAGGTTCGCCATCACTGACTTAGGGTCTAGATGAGAGCTGAAATATAAAGGGAATGACCTGACAAACATCCCAAAGGAGAACATCAAACTACAGACATTAACATAGAGATGGAATGTGTGGGAGCTAAGGAGTTATAAAATAAAAAGGAATGATAAGCCCTAGCCAGGTTGGCTCAGTGGATAGAGCGTCAGCCCTGGGACTGAGGGTCCCAGGTTCGATTCCCATCAGGGGCATGTACCTCAGTTGCAGGCTTGATCCCCGGCCACGTGAGGGCACATGTGGGAAGGCAACCAATCGATGTGTCTCTCTCACATTGATGTTTCCCTCTGTCTCTCCCTCTCCCTTTCATTCTCTCTAAAAATCAAGGGGAAAATATCCTTGGGTGAGGATTTTAAAAAAGGAATGATAAGAGAGGGATAAATTAGGAAAGATTTCCTACCAAGGGTTCATTTTGACTCGGTCTAGAAGTATATAATGCATATATATTAATGCATTCTTGATAGCCTTCCTGGAATACATCAGTGTCCAAAGGGAGAACGTAGATCCCGAATGTCACTGTAACAAAAGTTATTTATTCTTGCCAACAAAAGGCAGCTTTTCCAGCAGCCCTGCAGATATGACCTCATCGCCAAGGTTCTGGTCATTACTTCTCCTGGCTACCAGTATTGCCACTGTCATTTGATAACATGTTGTCTGCAGATGCAAGCAAGAAACCAAACTTAGGGTATCTGCATGTGTGTTTAGACTACTTGTTTCTCTACGTTTGAATACAGACCGTTAGTAATAAGTAGTAAGTGAAATCATGGGATTTTATACGAATATTTAATTTCTTGAGTTTTACACCTGAGATGAAACTTGCTGATGCTTTAATGTAGAAACAGTTCTTTGAGGAAGGAATGGCTGTAATTTCAGTAATTATTAACATTTCACTTTCCTGGCTCAAGCTTTGTTAGTTCTTGCTGGGGCCATGGCGGGAGCCTCTTACCACTTCTGTCTTTAGACTCCTTCCCTCTTCTGTACTCAGTCTTTCCTTCATCCTCTGCCAGATATACATTTTCAAAATGAAGATTAATTCCATTAAAAAATTTTTTTTCATGGCATAAAGCCAGTGGTGTACTAGTAAATGTTGAACAACCCACTCTCTGAAAGGGGGCAGGGGGAGCCCAGACTCATAGCGTTGGCCATTTCCCGTGGTGTCAATTTCCCACCGAGGCCTATTCCAGGCAACCGATGTGATGTCACTCAACACAGAGTTGGGAAGAAACTTGCACAACCCTGGCTGCTCTAGCGTAGCCCCGATTCCTTGTTGGGATTAACTTTCCTCTACAAACTGACTCTAAAACTGATTACGGAGAAAATGTTTGCAAACCCCAGTACCTGGCACAGGGTACCAGCTTGATAGACACCCAAGCCAGCCGCTCTGCCAGGTGAGCACCCTGCTCAGTGTCCTCATCTCCTTCCAGCTCAGGGCCATCTCCTCACCTTTTCTACTGTCCATAGTACCCGACATCAGAGTCTGCCATGCGGCCCACCCATCATTTAAATCTGATGACTGTGCCACTCTGTTCGTTGTGTCATGGTATATCCTCACCCTCTCTCTGATTAAACCCTTACCTCTCTACCCGCCTCCAAAAGTATTTACCACTACACGGCATTTCAGTTTAAATTCCTAAGGATTGCTGACCAGACATAGTCTGTTTTTATTTATCTGGGGAGCAGATACTCACAGAGCAGCAAGAGTAACATGAACAGAGCAGTCCATGCAGGGGTGTAAGCCCGCACTGTGCCCGCGTCATCTCCTGTCGTGCTCAGTGGTACTGCATGCGAAGAGACATCGTTATGCTCAGTTCACAGACGAGAACCTTGAAACTCAGAGGCAGAAGTCACTTGCCCAGACTGCTCTCCTGCCACCTGTGTGATGGAGACAGGGCTGAGGATGCCAAGGGGACTTATTCTTTGGCCTTAGTGTGCTTCCAGGAGAGCACAGAGTCTAACCTTTGGTTACAGCTCCCCAAACAGAGGAAACCTGGACCATTCCTTGTCTAGCTTGCTACCCTTCAGAAGACACTCATGTGTTTAATGCAGAGACTGATAAAAGATGTCTTGTTGAAAGTGTGGGTTAGTACAAATCTAGAAGGGGGAGGCATTTGAATCTGTTCTTAAGCCAATTCTTTGAAAGCTTTGGCGCCAGAATATACTTTATCTTTCAAGAAATAGAAACTGTCACGGCACCGTGCCTTACCATGGGCACATGGGTACCGTATGCAGCCCCTGGAATCCTGCACAGGGTGCTCGCCCAGCCCTCGGGCACATGCATACCACATGCGGGCCCTTGGAATATTTCACAGTGTGCTCATCAGCCTTCGGTACCAGAGAATGGGGACTGCACAGTGTGGGGGCAGGAGGCACCCAACCGAGCCATAGAGGACCCTGAAGTTCAAGGTGTCTGCTGCTCATGGACAGGGCTGGCTACTCACCCTGCATGGCCCAGTGCACAATGAAAGCACAGGGCCCTTGTTCAAAACTCATTAAGAATTTCAAGATGGCAACAGCAGGGCATTAAACCAGGCCTGAAGCCTCCTCATGTGGGGCCTGTGGACCCCACACTGCCTGCCTGCCTGCCTGCCTGCCTGCCTGCCTGCAGTGAGGGCAGAAATTAGGTTAATGAACACCATTCAGTGTTTCTGGTGAACGTGTGGCTGCTCAGACACAACCTCAGGTCTCCAGAGACTCTCTTGTCTTTAGAGGAAATACGCCACCTGAGTATATGTTACTTATTTTATTTTAGGGCCCAGATTGCGTCATGGGCAGTTGTCCAAGTCAGTGCCATGAAAGTAGACAGGCGCTGCCTGCCGCCCCAGCCCCCTGTGCACCTGCACCTGCACCTGCAGCCTGTCTTTGGAGGGAGGTGCTGATTTATGCCTTGTGTTTTGGTCCTAATAGAAAATAATCACCCCGATCATATGAATCACCTACAGAGTGGAAGGTCTGGCAACTTCCTGTGGTCTCGAACTGTCTTTTCTGGTGTGTTCCTGCCCTGAGGTGCTCCGATGGGATCCTAGGTGGGAGAGAAAGGTGGTTCAGAGAGCTAAGAGGAGGCCGGCCCTGGATAGAAATTGTTAAAAGTAAGGATAGCACTTGAAAACAGGTGGGGAAATTCAGGACAGAAGGAGGAGATGTTTCTCTTTTAAAGTCTAATCTCTATCTTAGGGCTTCTTCTTCCTCTAGACCAGGGGTCCTCAAACTTTTTAAACAGGGGGCCAGTTCACTGTCCCTCAGACCGTTGGAGGGCCGGACTATAGTTTAAAAAAAAACTATGAACAAATTCCTATGCACACTGCACATATCTTATTTTGAAGTAAAAAAACAAAACAGGAACAAATACAATATTTGTATTTGCATGTGGCCTGCGGGCCGTAGTTTGAGGACCCCTGCTCTAGACATCACTGGTGTGTATCTGTTCAACGCTTGACCAGAACAGTGGCGCTCCTTATGCCTCGGGCAAAGGTGCTAAGAAGTTAAGCCCTCTGCTTAGACCCCAGGAAGGTGAAATGTTTTTGTCTGTTGGTCCAGAGTGACACAATTCTGAGGGTTTTCCCACTGGAATTTCTAGGCCTTCGCTGGTCCACTCCCTGACAAGATTCTGGGCTTGGACCATGTATATTTCCACTGGCTTGATGTTGTCTCTGCTCCTCATTCATTCATTGGAGAAGTATAGCAGATCCTCAGATAACTTCTTTTTGTTCAGGGTTGGTTCATTATAAATATTAATGAGATGCCTGAGCAATTAGTATATGGTAAAATTGGTTTTGATATACATAATTTGGCTTGAAGTCACAGAACCCATCAATGATGTTAACTGATGACTTAACGTATTTATTGAGTTTTGCTATGTGGGAGACAGTGATCTGGGTGCTGGAGACCAAGCTTGCGCTCACCAGAGGTGGTCACCAGAGGTGGTAGGTGAAGAGAAACAAATACAACAGGGTGATTTCAGAGAGCCTGGTTTATAGAGAAAATCAGCCAGGTGATGGTGTAGAGTGTGACATGGCTGGGAAGGGTTGACAGTGGCTGGAAGGGCCTGGATGAGTGACTCTGAGCAATGACATTGGAGCAGAGCCCAGGGGTGAGCAGGGAAAGGGTGAACCTGGGAGGGAGCTCTGCAGGTATCCAGCTGTGGAGACCTGTCATCCTGGCGCATTCAGGAGGCAGAATAAAGGGACACGTGAGCTGGGCAAGGCAGGCAGGGGCCAGGTCCCGTGGGGCCTTTGCAGGCTGGAGGTTTCCGCATGGATTTCATTCTAATTGCATTAGAGAGCATGCAATTAAAACCACGGCAGGGCTTTAAATGGGAGCGTGCTGTGATCTGATGTACACTGGAGAGCGCTCACTCCCGGCTCGGCTGCAGGTCCAGGGCACCACTCCAGTTAGCGGCTCAGCACAGCTGGGGTGGTGGAGCCTTAATAAGTGAACGCTAATAAGTGCACTCCATCTTGTCCCTGACAGTATATGCTGTGGGCACGATCGGTTCCCACCAAGGGCTACGATTCAATGAGCTCTTCAGACAGTGGCTTTTCGTGGCTTGCCAACTTTAAAGCCAATGTTAATAAGTATTTATGTAGCTCATTCCCAGCTCACACATCCATTTGTTTCTGTCACCCTGTCTGCAGCTGAGGGTCATTCTTCACTGTGAGCAGGTTTACCAGGTACTGTGCCCGCTCACCCCAGCCCTGGCGTGGCTGCTTCTTGCACTCCCCACCCCTTTGTCTTTCTTCCCAAGCCCTGTCCGTTGTTCTCCCCATTTGGACCTTTCGCATTTGCACTCATATAGACCTCAGCCAAGTATTTGAAGTTTGGATACTGGCACTCCTCTTCGACTCCACTTTTATCCAGAAGCTTAGAAGACTTGTCTGTATCCTGGGAAAACAAGGATATTAAGCCAGTAGCTGCTTCAGGAACAGCGTACCTGGTATAACAGGGATGAAGCAGAAACCAGTTTTAAAAATGACTCAGTGGAGACTTTTGTTAGACTTTCCTGCCCTGTAAAACCTTTCCGGTTGATACTAATGACATTGTCTTGTCACTTGGGAGGTTTGTGTTACAGGCCTCTGTTCTGAAGAAGGATTGGAGAGCACGTGCTGGGGATCACAGTAGCCGACGAAGCCGCTTGTGGTCTCGGCTTCCCTTGGCAGTCCTGCTGCGCGCTGGCAGCAGTGCAGGCGGCATCCCCGTGGAGGTGGTAGTGAAAATAAGGTTGTTTCCCAGGTCACGGAGTCAAAGAGTTTTCAAGTTCATCAGCCCTTCTGCAAGCCATCTGTCCAGTACCGTGGAGCCTGTGGCATAGATAAAGGGAAACTTCCGGGAGGTGAAATAGTAGTAATAGGACAAATGTTTGGATCTTAGAGCTGGAAGAGACCTTAGGGTTGGTTTAGCTCAACCTCCTCAATTATTGGAAAGGAAATAGGGGCTCGAAGAAGTGCGGGGCCTACCCGAGGCAGAGAAGCCAGCCGGTGGTCAAGATGGGACAAGACGCACACTCTGTCTCATTGGCTGAGAACAGAGCCAGGCGTCCCCGACGGGAAAGGCACAGTCCGCGTGGATGGGGACCTGGTGCAGCCTCCCCTCAACCCACCCCCCAGGGGACTTAACTCAAAAGTGAATCATGAAAAATAACAATTAAAATAGGTCCCCAAACCATTCCCAGAATTACCTCAGCCAGAAATATAAAAGCAACTTCTTCAACGTCTTGCTGCTTCAGCCAGAACATTGGAAATTTACTTGCAAAGTAAGAGGTTGGGCAGGGCCAGGTCTGGCTTTTTGAAGAGAGTCACCGCTTGGATGGCCTCTCGGCAGCCCGGCCGCCTGGCAACGGCTTGCAGAGGCTTTTTGGAGCAGTTTGGCTTGAAAGTGAAGATGAATGGACAGAGTCCTTCTTCATAACCTGGACGCGCCGTGCCCTTTTCCTCAACAAGCAGGAGCGGAGCCGGAGTCACACGCTGAAGCCTCGGTTTTCCTCCCATTGCCCGAGGGAGCCCTGTGTGTGCGCGGTGCCAGGGCAGCTGAATCCCGAGTTGTTCTCTATCCCTTCTCTCAACTTCCTGAGCCCTTTGCTGGCTCCCAGCCCAGCCCGGCCCTGTGTGAGGGGCCGAGGCCTCCAATTCTCGCTGGCACTGGTGTTGGGCCAGACACGTAGGTGGCTTTTCCATGGCGCCGCTCAAAAACTTGCTCTCCGGTTTGTTTTTGAGTGTGTGTGTGTGTGTGTGTGTGTGTGTGTGTGTGTGTGTGTTTCCATGCCTTGTACCCTAGAAACATTCCAGCCAGAGGTGCCAAAAATCACAAGGCCCTGTTTTGGGACTGGTGAGCTGACTGTATTCCTAACCGTCCAGAAGGACTCAAATCCATCTGTGTTTCCCCCACAGGGTTGCAGCTGTTTATCAGGGCTGGGATGGACTCTCTATTTAACATTGCTTATGTGAATAACCTCCGTTTCTTGTTATCCACTCTGTCCTTCCCTCTCAAATGATGGTGCTTTCCCTGCAGGTCATAAAGAAGGAAACTGGATTTTGGAGAGACTTTGGATTTGGGATGACATGTCAGTATCGGTCAGACTTCATCAACATAGGTAAGACAAATCCACTGGCAACAAGTCTGCATCTCTACTGCCACCTAGAGGCCAGGGGAGGGCTGTGAGGGAACCTGGCCAGTCAGCTTCCAAGGAGCCTGGTGGCAAAGGAGGTGCCACTTCTTAAGAAAAGGTGGCTCAAGTTCATTCCTCTTGTCATGGGCTTGGAGCTGGACCAATAGGTGGCCTGGGAGTGTGTGGCACTTTATAATCTCCACCAGCACCTCTCAGTCACCCCAAATAAGGCTCCCATCTGCGGATTCAATGCAGCTCATGTGTAAAGGCAGCTCCCAAGGGGTCCCCCTAGTGCTGACTTCCAACCTGTCTGGCTCCTGTGCCCCATCATGTAGACCAGCCCGGGCCTCCCCAGTAGGGGGAATCCATTAAAAAATAGGGTGACATGGGGAATTTGAGAAAATCATACACCAGGAAATTTTGGAAAAACTGCTGTACCTCCAAAAATTCCGGATGTCACCTGAAGCTCTGAGTGTACAGTCACTGTGTACACACACACATACACACAGGTTCCCAGAGCAGACAGGGCAGGCCCTTCGGTTGCAGTTGAGGAGACCAAGGTTCTCAGAGGCAAAGTGAGGACACAGTCAGGATGAGAACAGTGTCTGTTGTCCCCCTTGGGAATTCCGCACTCTCTCCCCACGGCAGTTCTACCTCATGCGCCTCTGAAGGGAGTAGCATTGTGGATTATGTGTGACTTGGGAGTGAATGAGCAGGTCAGAAACCTTGATCTTGGGCTCTGGCTCTAGCAGGACAGAGTCTGGAAGTCCTGTCCTCACTAGGTGTGGAGATGCCCACCCCACCGCCTCCCTGTGGCCTCCCAGAGACCGCTCCCCTGCTCTCTCCTGTCTACCCGCCTCCCGCCCAAGGCCTAAAGCTTCTCTTTGTAAGGTCAGTGAGTCTATCTGAGCAGCCCAAGTTTTGGTCAGAGGTAGAGGTGGTCTGCAGGGCCTGCAGAATGCTCACAGGAATCCCCAGTTAAAAATAAAAATAAAACCCAGAAGGCTTGCAGTCAGGTCCCGTAAGCAGCTGCAGAGCACCCAGGATGCCAGTCTCCGAGTGGCAGGAGCCCGGGATAACCAGCAGCGAGCCACAGGTGTGCTTTGATTTGTTTAAGAAATAAGCCTAAATGATTTTGTGCAAATCAATTTCCAAAGATGACATATTTTTTTTTTATTTCTAAAGGAGATTTCCATTTTAAGAAGCTGTTTCCTTGCTCTATATACAGGGAGAGAGTATTTTGTGATGATCTATATTTATCAAATTTGGGGTAATAATACATTTTTTCCCTAAAGACCGGGCATTGATATACTAGAAAAACATGAGAATGGCAGGCTGAGCCGGTGCTCTTTCTCAGTCAGCCGTTGCTATGAGCTCAGAATGAATCTTTGGGCTACATCTGTCCCCCATTATTCTTTGCAATCTTGCATTAATTTGCAAGCATCATATGCTCGCATGAGTTTTACTTAATAAGTTGTAATGATACCAATGGGAATAATAAACCAGCTACAGCTAACTAAGCACTGCCCCTTACATTACTGTCTCGTTCGGTTATGACACCTACTTCATTTCAGGATAAAGGAACCAGAGCTCACGAGAGGTAAAGTGGGAGCTTGGATGAGAACCAAGACTCAGATTCCAGACCCTTGACTCAGAATGGTCTCTGCCTGCCTGTATTGGGGGGAGTACAGAGCCCTCGTATACGTGGACCAGGGATGGGTGCATGGGGAGTCCCCTTCTGGGATCCAGCAATAGCCTTGATCAGAGCAGCATGGTTTGGGGACAGAGGGCTCTGTTATAACGGAGAAAAGATGTTGAGAATCACCTCACTATGTCTTGTAAGAGTTGGAGAAATCTCCCAGGTGAGACAAGGAACAATGACAAAAAGAGGCCAATTTTTCTTTGGTTCGACTTGAGGCACCGTGGACTTTAGGTTAAGAAACAACCTAGGCATCTCAACCTTGGGTGAGACTGTAGGGGTCCACTATTCTCCTTGTCCATTCCTACGTGAAACAAGATTGTTGGAGTGGAAACCCAGAACCGACTGGGGCTGGTCCCTTCAACATGAGTCATTTCACCAGCTTTTGGGGACCACTTTAGTCTCCAAAAGGAAGAGTGCTTTTGTGGGATGTGATTTTTTTTCACACTGAGATCCTGTTTTACTACTTCACACTGCACACCTTTGGTTTATTCCATGTGAAGTGGCAGGAGGAGGAGGTCACATTCAAACAGAAACACGGGGATTTTCATCGGAAGGTCTCGGGTTGAAGTTGGGGCGCTTCTGCAGCTCTCAGTTGGAGTCTGGGCTCATCATTAGCACTGCTGGCAGCTCTCGGAGGCGGGCAAATGCTGGGATTCTGTTTGCGGTCTTGTCACCTCTGGGAGTTGGTACTGGCTTTCGTAAAGGTCCTCTGTGTTCGAGAATTCTGAGTTCTCTGATACGGATGGACACTCATCATTCGGAGGGGTGGCAAAACACATCTCCCCTAACGGCTTCTTGTCTTCATGCCGTTCTGTGCTTGACAGTACAGGGAAGCGGGAGATGCGGGCCCGGCTTGACTCAGCAGTGTGTTCTCTCCTGACAGGTGGGTTTGACTTGGACATCAAAGGCTGGGGCGGAGAGGATGTACACCTGTACCGCAAGTACCTCCACAGCAACCTCATAGTGGTGCGGACGCCCGTGCGGGGCCTCTTCCACCTCTGGCACGAGAAGCGCTGTGTGGACGAGCTGACCCCCGAGCAGTACAAGATGTGCATGCAGTCCAAGGCCATGAACGAGGCCTCCCACGGGCAGCTGGGCATGCTGGTCTTCCGGCACGAGATCGAGGCTCACCTTCGCAAGCAGAAACAGAAGTCAAGCAGCAAAAAAACATGAACTCCCAGGGACACGTTGGGGGAGATGTTTTTTTGTTTTTTCCTTTTGCAATGAACCTGACAAGTGGCTGCAACAAGGAAGCGATGTCCATAAAGGGCAAACAAAGAAGCTGACTGATTCGTAAGCGACAAAGGGAGCGCGCCTCCAATTTCTGCCTGTGCGGTTTTACACAGCAGGAATTCAATCTCCCACTTTGCCTGAAGTAGCCCCAACAGAGGAAGGGTCCTCTGCAGCTTCTGACGAAGGAGAATGGTTGTGAGGTTGTACGCTTGGCGGCGTGGAGGCCTGTTGCTTTCTGTGCTCATTGCCATATTCATGAATGAAGACCAGTTTTGTACAAAGTTCATTAGAATGAAAGGCAGACATTTCTCCCCAGCAGAATGATTGTATCAGTAGGACTCTCGCGGTCTAGGAACTCTGTGTCTAAAATAACAAGGCAGGCGAGGAGACTGTAAACTCAAAGATACCCTCATGATGATCCTTGTGAGTATATTAAGCAAAACCAAATGGACTAAAAAAAGAAAAGAAAAAAGAATAACTGTTGCCATTTTCCCCAAAATTAACCAAAAATAATCTCATCTTTTTGGTTGTAGTTTTAACCATCTCCATTTGTTTATTTAAAAATGCACTTTTCTTTTGCTTAAGAGTTATATTTTGCTTATTTAATGACCCATTTGCAAGCCTTACTAAAGAGAGCACAAGCTAGCGTACACTTTTGCATTTTTTAAGAAGATACTTTTAGATGTGTTAGGAGAACTTTCCATTCAGAGCACCAGGTGGATACCCACATCCGAGGACCTGCGGGTGCTGGGCCTGCCAGGCACCGCGTCAGACCTTCAGCACGTGGGAGGCGTGGTGTGGGGCTGCTGAGGACCAAGACATAACCAGACTGGATCTGGAGAGTATTTCCGAAGAGGAGCAACTGAACACTGGAGGGAAATAAAAATATCCTTTTTTTTTTAACCTCAACAGAAAAGGAAACTCATTCAGACTGGCGGTATCTTGATTTATTTAAAAGTCAGAAACACATCTTTTTGCAAGGGAGAACTGGGGACTACTTTCTTACCTGTTTAAATAAACCAAAGTACACTGTGTGAACCAAACGCTCTTTCCCAAGCAGGGTGCTCTTCCTGGCTGCCGGCTTCCATGAGAAGAGCTGCAGGGAAATGTATTTTGTGCAAGATCACTCCCTCTGCCCGAGTCTCCTGGGGTGGGAGGTTTTGCTACATGTTCACCCACCCCCGTCGAGGGGGGAGTAACTTCATTCTTTTTTAAATGAAGCTGTTCTACTCCGTCACCAAGACGCTTCTGAAAATTGCATTTTATTACAGTTTCCAACTATTTAAAAAAAATAAATACCGTTAACACTGAGTGGTTTCTACATTCATGTGAAAATTATTTATTTAATAGCCAGCACCAGATGCATGAGCTAATTATCTCTGATTCCTTGTCTTCTGTTTGCCCACAGTCAAGTCATTGTTTAAAAGCTTCAAGAACGTTCAAGCTGTTGGTGTGTGTGGTGGAAAAAAAGCATTGTATTGATTTGTACGGGTAGTTCATAACATTTAATTAAAACACAGGGCATGAGTGGAAGGTGGCATTGGACAGCTAATAAAATATGATTTGTGGATATGATTTCTTCTTGGAATAAGAATGCCATGTCTTTAGTTTTTGGAAAAGCTTTTTATGCATAGACCAGGGTTTCTCAGCTGTGGTGCTGTGGATAATTAGGGCTAGGCCTCTGTTTGTTGTGGGGCTGCCCTGTGCACTGTGGGGTATTTAGCAGTACCCCTGGCCTCTACCCACCAGATGCCAGGAAGGTCTCTCACTCAGTCATTGCCAAACATCCCTGGAGGGCAAAGCCACCCCTGGGTGAGAACCACTGGTCTAGGGGGAGGAGAGAACCATAATGACAAACTGGGCCCTTAATACAATTTACTTGTCCTTTTTATTAGAAGAAAATGAGAAATGATTTCCAAGGTGCCTTTAAACTCTGATTGTACTTTCTATTTTTACATGTAATGGTGATGCTAGAAATCCGGGGCCCGCTGCCCAGTGGTCCGGAGGGCTTTGCGGGACTGACCTGCACACTCCTACCCGTGTCCTCCCAGGGTCAGGGGGATGGGTTTCCAACCAGGCTGGCGGCAGGGAGCAAATGTCTGACCCCAGGGTCAGGCAGGCCTCAGCGCCCCTCGGGGAGCAGTCCCAGGCTGCCCCTGGGCTCACCCTCACCGGTGCTGGTTTAAATTGCGCTATCACAGGTGCCTGAGACAGTGGCTAAGAACTGGGTTTTCAAGTTGCTGATGGTAGCAGAAAAGAAGAGGAAATAGCACAAAGTTAAACTATTTTTCTCTTTTTAAAACATACTCCGGTAAGATAGTTTTATCAAAAGGTAGGAGCCCTCTTGAAGCACATGCAAGCGGGAATCTGAGTTGGGCTGCTTTACCAAAAACAGCGTAGACCGGCTTATACAGCAGATGCTGATTTCTCAAGGTTTGGAGGCTGGGAAATCCAAGATCAAGGCACCAGCAGATACGGTGTCTGTGTCCTTGCAGGGCCGAGAGCTCTCCTCTTAAAAGGACATGGGTCCCATCATGGGCTCCACCCTCACGGCCTAATTGCCTCCCAAAGGCTCTGCCTCCTAATACCATCACATTGGAGATTCTATGTATGTTTTGTGGGGGCACGTGCAGTCCATAGCAGGACCTCTCTCCAGCTCCTCCCCAAAAGGACTAGCAAAGGCCCCACTGAAACACTGTAATTAGGGGCTTGGAATTTAACCTTAGTCAGCAAAGGGAAGCAGTAATGAACTGAGCCAGTCACAATACGTCTTCTGAAGGAAGGATGCTGCCAAGGAGGCAGTGAGTCTTGGGCTTGTGTTAGTTCCCTTCCCACCCTCTGCATCCTCCCTCTGTTCTTACTAAGCCGCCTAGTAACTCGCCCCAGTCATCTCACTGGAGCTGGGTCTCTAATATAAACCTCAGGTCTCCTCCAACCAGCAGCCTCATGAGAGCCAATTGTTCGTACCTCTTCCCACTCCTCACTCAGTAATGGCAGGTCGGGAGCTTGAGGTCAACGGTAGTGAGAGCATTTACACCATGGAAATCAGCAAAGGCTACATACACATCAGGACTCCCCCTAGAACCCCACCCTTCACCCCCAACCCCAGCCAGTTGTTAATTGTTTACCGGCACACCACAGATTAAATGAGTTAGTACGTCTGACGTCCTTAGGACACATCAGGCACGTGGCAGGCATCCACGTTCAGCTGTTATTATTCAGTATCAATGCCAAAGCCCAGTGCCTCTCCGGTGTAATCAGAGGGCCACTGCGGTCACACATTGCAGACCATGAGCCCATCGTGTGTGCATCGTTGTCCTTTATTTCTGTCATTCTGAAAACAATTCCCGTCTATCAGAAGAAGGGTTACGAGGAGTATAAGATACAGTGGGTAATTTCTCCCTTAAATCCCAGTGTTTGGAGTTGATGACCCCCTAGGCCAGTGGTCGGCAAACTCATTAGTCAACAGAGCCAAATATCAACATTACAACGATTGAAATTTCTTTTGAGAGCCAAATTTTTTAAACTATATAGGTAGATACATTGTTATTAACTTAATTAGGGTACTCCTAAGGCTTAGGAAAAGCCACACCCAAGGGGCCAAAGAGCCACATGTGGCTCTCGAGCCGCAGTTTGCCGACCATGGCCCTAGGCAGTTGAGAGGCATTCGAGGTTTTTGAGGTAAGGAGCATAGCCAGGCGTTTTATGTACATAACGCCAACCTTCTAAGGTAGGTGACATCATTACTTCCATTCTACAGGTGCAGAAAACCAAGGCTCAGAAATGGCAAAGCACTCGCGCAGGGACCCAGCCAGTGGCTGGCTGCAGGCTCACACCATCATCCAGCTCAGAGGGCCTGAAGGTCTTGGGGCAGGGGGTGGGGGAAGCTTTGGCCTGGCCTGAGTCCAAAGCCTGGCCTCTTGCGCCTGGGTTCCCCACTGTTTCCCCATTCTCCAGTCCCACCTGCAGAATCCTGCCAATGAATGAAAGCTTGTTAACAGCCACCCAGGAACACTAGGCAAGCTGGCCCTGCCCCCTCCAGCTGCTGTGTATTAACCCGGTCAGGGCCCTGATGCCTTGGAAGCAGGCTTTCCAGCAGGATCCGAAGGCACGAGACTTAAAGACTGTCTTGAGTGCAGGTAGGAAAGTTTGCTTTTGGAAAAAGGTTTGACATGGTTGCCGAGAGCTGATAAAGCCCTTGGGCGGTCCGTCAGACAGGTGGGTGTGTCTTACTGCCACACCCATCGAATTTGTGTGATCCCTATCCTGATTAGCTTCATAGTTGAATTCAAAGCTGTTTCTACTGGTAGGACTCAGTGCTTTGCTGTTGCTGCCAAAATCTGTGGGGACTGTGCCATTTGGTTGGGGGCTTTGGGTGGTGGTTTCAACACAGCAAATACTCTGTCAGCAGAGGTGCCTTTCAAAGTCTCTGCATTGCTGTTCCTGCATGCAGGCCTCTGGAGTGGTCCACCCCATGCCCCTGGGCTGTGTCTGCCTGTCTGCTCTTCTTAGGGAGGGGGCGCAGGTGGCAGCCTGGGAGGCAGCCAGCTGCCTCAGGGCCATCGTGGCCACAGTCACCCCAAGGTTCAGGGAGGGACAGGCCACTTGCTGCAGCCTCTGCCCAGGACTCACCAAATGTCCCTCTGCCTGGCTGGCGGCTGGCTGAGTAGGTAGCCTGCGGCTACAGGCAGTCCCCAGGTGGGACGCATGGCGACTAGACTGACTTCATCCACCTGAGAGGGACACCGTAGCTTGATACAGGAGACTACAGTACTACCAGAAGCTTCCTCTACCTCCGCCGCCAATCCCCATTTCCAACCCCACCACCGGCCCACGACCAAACCACCCTCCAACTCATGTTTTAAGAACGAGAACAGTAAGTAGCACCTGGACTGCTAGGATGTTAAACCCTAATGGCAAAGGTTAAGAAAAAAAATATTTTAATTCAAAAATAAATTCAAAACAAACTGTAAAACCCTCAGCTCCAATTCAAAGGAAGGCTGAAGGGAAAAGGTACCTGCTTGTTCTAATTATTAGCCTCAAACGGAGCCATGTGAAAACCACACCTGTAGCCTGTGAGGCTGTCCCGAAGGGTGGGGAGTGGCCTGCGTGGGAAGCCTTTCCCAAAGCCCCTCGCACCATCAACAGCACCCCAAAGATAAGGCGCTGGCCGTGGCCTTTGGTTGTTGAGGACGGTGCAGAGGGGCTCTGGTATAAATGCCTGTGAGTTAGTTTTAGTAGCCTGTCCATGCCCCTTTTCACTTTTCTCCTTTGTCTTGATCCTTTTTCTTAACTACCCCTGTGTTTTTCCTCTTCTTGGTGTAAGGTTCGAACCTACTCACCCTTCTTGACATTGCTTAGCACTGCTGGTGACGCTGAGGGACAAAGAACCTTTCCGTGCATCTTACTGTGGCAGGTAGGGCAGGTGACTAGACCAGGGGCCTCACAGGTAGGGAGGGTCTGCAGTGGGGAGATGGCAGCCGGAGCTTGTGGTTGGCTGTAAGAGATGCCAGAATCTAGTGGAGGGAGAGGAGAACCCACAAGGTCAGGGAGGGGCATCTGCCACAGTCCCAAGAGGCAGGTTGGAGTACCTGGGATTGGGGCACATGATAGAACCTGAGGGGAACATCCCAGACCAAGAAACCTTGGGCAGGTAGGTCAGTGCCAGGGTTCTTGAGTCAACAGATGGAGGGGACCAGGGCCAGGGTTTGGACGGCCTCACCTTAGCCATAACTAGGGTCAGACACAGGGAGACTGGGTCTTACCAGCTGAGCTGGGATGAGAATTCAGGCCTCCTCAACCCATTTAGTTGTAATCAATTTCTGAATTTTGTAAACCCTCTCCTTCCCTAAGAATTTCAGGTGTTAGTCCTCACCACCATACCATCAAACACTGGACAGCTTATTCTTCTGAGAGTCAGTAACCAACAGGGTAAAATAGTGCAGAACTCCAATCTGCTTCTCCTTGTAACGGTAGGTTCACCCAGTCATTTCCCGTGTTCTAAGTCTCCCCCCAGTAAGAAGTCACTTGGTGTAGTTATATCTGGACATGACTGTACTTATTTCCTCCAGAAGAATTTTAGGCAGAGGGTGATGCTGGAATCTTATATGTCTTCATAATTATTAGTGACTGTAGGGTACGTTTCTATTGACTCAAGAACCTAAAGATTTCAGAGCTGAATGAACATCATACAGATCATCTAGTTAAAATCCCTTGTTTTATTTCATTAGAAGTGAAAGGTGAGGTTCCTAGAGGTAAGGGGACCTATCCACGACCACAGAGCTCATGGTGGGAAGAGGCGGGAACAGACGTTCCTGGCTTCCAGCCCGGCGCCATCTCTGCAATTCTATCACATCATGGTCGCTGAGTCACAGAGAGGAAGCGGAGGGACGCTCTTGACACTAATTGACAGTTGTCTCTCAGACAATAGAAAACATACAGCATTTCAAGAAACACATAGCAACTCTCTGTGTTTAAACACTTGCTCATTAAAGTACACATCTCCACCCATGCACACTCGCACATATATATGCACAGACAGGTACCCTGCCCTCTTTACAGGTTACATTTTACACTGCCAGCGACTCTTTATACAACCAACAACCTCAGGAACAAATGGCTACCACCGTCTGCTTCCTTTAAAACAACGCTGATGCGGGGAGCCAGGCCTGAAGTCTGAGTAGATCTCCATCTTCCCAGAGAATGATCTCGGTGACTCCGAGCCTCCTCGGTCAGGCCTTCCCCCTGATGGAGGCTGGGGGTGGGGTGGGGTGCAGTGGGGCAGAAGATTCCTGACTGAGCAATTCTTCGTCCTGAGCTAAACAGAGCCAATGGGAGGTTCTTCTCATCTCCTGTTTTCCCTTCATTAGGAGGAGGGCGGGGTTCCTGTCTGCAGTTGTACATCTCGCATTTGTATGGTACATAATGCACATCCGGTTCTGTAATTACATAAATGTCTGTATTGGTTTTCTAGGGGTGCCATAAAAACTACCATAAACTCAGTGGCTTAAGACAACAGAAATTTGTTCTGTCATAGTTCTGGAGGCTAGAAGTCTGAAATCAAGGTGTCGGCGGGGCGACGTTCCCTTCTAAGGCCTGTCCATGCTGCTCTCCTAGCTCCTGGTGGTCGCCAGTGGTCCTTGGCATCCCTGGGTTGTAACTGCATCCTCCCGTCTCTGCTGTCATCTCGTGGCCTTCTCTCTGCGTGCCTCTGTTCCCAAACCCCTCTCTCCTTATAAAGATGCCTGGCATTGATTATGGGGCTCATCCTAGTCCAGGATGACCTCATCTTAACTGGCTTACATCTGCAAAGACCCCAAGTCCACATAAGGTCACATTCACAGGTATGGGGGGCTAGGACTTCAACATATCTTTTGGGGGGCACAGTTCAACCCACAAGAAGTAGCATTCACACAGCTCACTATTGTGTTCATGTCCGTCACCACTAACACGTAGGACCTCACGTGTGCACAGACTCCATCCCTGGTGCACTCTGGGTAGAGCCCAGGTAGACGGGCACCGTGTCCTGGCTCTCTGGGATGAGGACACTCACAGACACCAGTTCGCTCTCCTAGCCCGCGGTGTTTTTGTCCCTGTTAAGCCCCTCACCCTATACTTTAATTTAACTTTGTTTTGCTATGTCTCTTACATCCTGGCTCCAATGTGCACAATAAGTGAAGTGTGTTTGGAGAGTCATCTCAGCCGTCAATAATGCCAGCATGTCACTTCATATAAACAGGCCCTGAGGCTTTTTGAGATGATGCAAAGGAGAGCGTGGAGACCGTGAAATAGTTCCCACGAGCTACTGGTTCTTAAAGGCTCCAAGGTTCTTAAAGGTTCCTAAAAGGCTCCAATTTCTTCTTTGTTCACTTTGTCTTATATACATCATGGAGGGTGTATCCTTCATGTTAGGCAGTTGCTGAAATGGGGATCTCCCTTCACGTTCGGAGTGCGTACGATGCAGAGGTGATCTCTAACATCAAACTCCGGCGTTGGTGCAGAAGAGGGATTTCTGTAGGACCCCAAGGGTACTGTTGGCTGCTCAGTACTGGCTCTGCGGCAGGGTCATTTTGGCTTCACACACTGACGTCCATTTCAGCCGTGTCTGTCCACAGGAAAGCCCAGCCGGGGGCTGCAGGATGACACGTGGGGGCTGTCACTCAAAGAGCTCCAGGTAGTCGGGAGGCTGGTCCCGCTGACCGCAGGGGTACAGGAGGCGCTCCTGCCCCAGGGAGGTTATGGGCTCCTCCTGTGAATCAGAAGGCACAGGTCAGGCTGGGCAGGTTAAGAGAGTAAATAATGATGCCGTGGCACTCCTACCTCTTGAGAACACAGAACTTCCTGCCTACCCTTGATTTACACAAAGCTTTATAGTCTACAATTTCAAAACAGATTTTTCTCATGTGCAAACCTGCACCGAGTTCTAACTGGAGAGTGTTCTCAGATGTGGTCAGTGTAGGCATAGAGATTTTAGCGTCTCCTATGTTCTCTGCCCGGTGGGGTCTCCCTGAGTATTTGAGGAGGAACTAGGCTCAGTGATAAAGGAAATGCAATTAAGAATCCTGATGATGGGGAGGAATTATCAAAGACTAATCCCCCATTACTTGTCTCAATCATTTTTCTCGTAATTGCCTTCCAGAGCTCGAGCTGCTGCAGGACAGGAATTCACAGAGCAGGTCAAGTCTGTGCATCGTCTCACCCTGTGATACTCCACCAGCTCCGCCAGGGTGGCGTGCTGCAGCTGGTCCGCGCCCAGGAAGCTGTAGGAGTCGGTGGAGGCGTCGATGAGGAAGTGTTTGCAGCCGTCCTCAGACAGGTAGGACAGGGCATAGCCCTTGATCCTCTCACTGACTCGGATCAGGAAGCTGCCCGGCACGCATGTGCTCAGTAGTTCATTTGCTCTCGTTAGTGTGAGAATTCCTGTGGGTGAGAAAAGCAGGTGTTTCAGCCAAATTATTTCCAAACCTCTCCTCTGTTACACATAGCTGTGTGGCTCAAGTTCAGTGAACATAAGTATGACTTTAAGTCTGTTTTAGGCATCTAAGAAGAGTCATTCATCTTCTGGTCTTTGGGAACTGGGCAGGGTAGGCTACATAAGCAAATGGATAGTATAAAGAAGAGCGTTTAACCTTCAGAAGAACAAATTTCCACTTATATACCCAGTTACAGCAACACGGGGGTCAGATGGCTTCTGGATCTGGCCAGATCCTTGACAGCCACCTGGGAGTGTGAGATCTGGAAGGGGCCTTGGAGGTGCTCTCCTCAGTCTACTGATGGATATTGTATGTCCTGGGAACAATCCCATTTGGTCTAGAACAATGGTTCCCAACCAGGGCAGTGCCTGGAACTTGTTGAGAGACATTTGTGGTGGTCATGGGCAGGGAGGGGTGTGGGGCTGTCTTGGCCTCCAGTACATAGAGGTGAGGGATACCGCTAAACATCATACAGTGCCCAGGAGAGCTACACAGCACAAATAATCAGCCAACTCAACATGTCAATAGTACTGACGCTGAGAAACCCTGGTCTAGAAGTCAGCAAGTTAGTGACGGATCCAGGATGGATGCAGGTCTACAAAGCCCTCCGCTGTAGCTACTCCTAAATGATGCTCATTGGCATGAAGGAATAAGGGCATACACACACACATATGCACACACATATCTGTCTTCATATATACTCAGAGGAATGAAACTCTTCATATATATGAATACACACACACAGGGACTACCCATTTGTATGTGTGCTTGTGTATTTATCTTCATATGTAAATATCTGCATATATATCTTCATATATTTTTTCATATATCTATACTTTAGATGCCTCATGAATTCACATAACTCAGACCAGACTTTTCCCAAAGGCTCAAACTCATGAGGTTTGACTCATATTCAAGATCTCCTTTTATTCCTATTGTAATTCTTCAGTTGAATAAATAATGTTAAAGTATATAGAAAGTGCACAAACACATCTTGAGGGGATGGTGAGGTGGAGGAAGGGGCAGCATTCTCCTCGTGTTCTGCTTTTTAGCAGACTTATGCTCTTGCCTTCTCCCATTCCACACTGATACTCAGCATCTCATCATTAGGAAAATAAAAACACACCTCCTGGTGAAAAGGCAGTGGATTATCACAGCCCTTTAGTTTTGTTGGTAAAGTTAATTGAGACTTGAGTCCTAATTATCCAGAGAAAAACATAAAATAAAAACATTTCTATTATTTTTTTTGTAAGTAGACCTTTAATAAAGGGAGGATTTAAGAAATTGCCTGTTGGATGATTACTAGTATTTGTGGTGTGAAGCTCACCCAGCCAACACCAACCAGCCAGCCTTTCTTGTCCCTTCTCTTCTGCCATGCACCACTCCAAACACCCAGCCTGTACCTTACAATGTGTTCATGAGATTCAACCCCAGTGAGATGCTGGGGTAGGAACTGGGGGTGGTGAAAAGCCTGGCAGCACCCCGCCCCCATCCCCCCAGGTAGGAAATGTCACTGGAACAGAAGATTCAAGGCCTCCCTTCCAGGGCCCCCAGCCCCATTGCACTCATGCCTGGCAAGGCAGGTGATGCATGTGCCTGGTCCCCATCACGTCTGATCGCCTCTCCACCCTTTCCCTGCTAAGACCGAGCCATTGGAAACTGTAGGTACTACAGATACTGAGTGAGCCTCTTGGGTCAGCTCCTGCACTGTCCACGTTGGGTGCTCAAATGATACCTGTCTAAGCTCCCACAGATATGGACTGCTGCTTCTGTTGGCCAGTTTTACCTTCCTGAACACACCCAGTCCCGTTGATAAGTTACAGATGACAATGATAAGCTGAAACAAGGCAACGGGTAACCAGCCAGCCCAGGGACCGCACATGAAGACTCTGGACTTGACTGCCTCTGAAACCAGGGATGTCTGTCACTGACACTGAAAACTCCCCTCAGAGCTGATAAATCAGAGTGAAGGAGAAGCAGCATTCTGGAAAAAGATTTCTCTCCCTTCCCCGACTTACTGACTCACTCTGACATCCCAAGCGGCTTCAACAGATGGCACAGATGTTATACTTTATAACATGATGTTCTACAGATGGGTTCAGATTCCTAAACCTGGGTTAAGGTCAAACTGCTCCTAAACTCAGGTCATACAGTAGCTATAAATCAAACTGCCCGAAGCCCCTGCATCTGTAATTATTGCCCATTATGCACAGATCTTGGCACCATCTAATCTCCAGAGACACCAGAACACAAATACAATGATTCTCCGGCAAAGGACAGGTCATGACGGAGACTCCTGGCACACAGGGGAACCGATGGCAGGTCCAGAAGGGAAGTGCTGTTGAAACGAGGCTTCGTCCTCTTCGCTTTAAGCAGGATTCTTATTCCTGAAAAGCACAGTCTCTTGGTGCATCGGATGATAAAAGCTGATAGCCAATTTGTCATGATTCCATCGGGGCATTGGGTGCACCCAGGGAGGCCGGGCTGTGGTTACTGCCAAGCAGTGAGCTTTGTGTGCCCACAAAGGGAGCTCTTGAAGGCAAAGCCAAAATCCAGTGTCAGATATTAATCACCAGGGACTCGAGCAATCTCCTCAGTATTTTTCATCCCATGATTTGCCTGGGTACGACTAAGAGTCCAGACGCAGTGGTCTCCCTCCAGCCATCGAGGCCGAGACCTGCAGGCCGCCTCCCCCTGACCAGCTCTCTCCTCGCATCTTACAAAACCAGAACCTATCGGAGGTCACAGGAGGATTTCTGTGCTGGTGAAAAGGGGGCAATTTAAAAAGCTTTCTTTTGCTTCACCAATTTTGGAAATGACCCAGCTCTCCTAGCAGCAGTCTATTTAGAGCTGAATCCAGGTGGGGTGTGGCAGAACTGCAGCGTCCAGAAGAAAGCAGGTGTCTCCATGCGGGAGCTTTCTGACAGCTCCTGGCTCTGAAGAGCCTGGGGCAGGAGCTACCACTCCTGGAAGCCTGGTCGTAACAGCTGGGGTTGAGAGGGAGCAGAGAGAAATGCCCACTCCTCTCTGCGCGAGGCCTAGGTACCCTCTAGGACAGTACTACCCAACAGGATTTTCTGTGGTGATGGAATTGTTGTCTGTGCTGTCCATGGGTAGCCACTAGCCACGTGTGGCCATGGGGCCCCTGAAGTGTGGCCAGTGTGACTGAGGGACTTAACTTTTCATTTTATTTAATTTTAATTCATTTTGATGCAAAGAGCTACATAGGGCTAATGGCTACCATATTGGACAGCACAGCTCTAAAGCCCTCTGGAGCAAAGGAGGGCTCCATGACAGGCCCAGGAGAACTAATTTTTTTCTTTCACAGAAGAGGTTAAATAGACCCGAAAGACCCGAAAGAACTCGGACATGCTGTGGCTTTGAAGTTAAATAGATCTGGACCTGACTATTGACTTTGCCACAACTAGTGGTAGAAGCCTGGAGAAGAACTTAATATCTTCTTACTCTATAAAATGGGAATAAAAATTATCTCCTTTAGCCCAGCCTGTGTGGCTTGATTCCTGGTCAGGGCACATGCCCAGGTTGTAGGCTTGATCCCCAATATGGGGCATGCAGGAGGCAGGCATACAATGATTCTCATCAATGATGTTTCATCTCTCTGTCCCTCTCCCTTCCTCTTTGAAATCAATAAAAATATATTCTAAAAAAATTACCTCCTTTAAAAGTGTTCAATATAATGCTTGGCACACATTAGGATCTCAAAAAAATTATAGCTCCAACGAAATCTCTGGCAGACAATTAGAATCACTAAGTATTACTGGATTCAAGCTAAATATATAAAAACATAATTTCCTTACACCTACAACTACCAATTATGTGGTTTTAAAAATCCCATTCAAAATAGAAATAATTACAAATACACAGGACTAAATCTAGCTTGCTTTTTAATGAAAGGTACTTGTTCTGCATGGGGAATTTACTTAACAATTTAAAATAGATATAAGGAGAGATTTACCATGTTCTTGGATGAAAAGAATACATAACATAAGATGGCAATTATCTCTTTAAATTAATCTACACATTCAATGTAATTCCACTCAAAATCTCAACAAAGGTTTTAAAACTTGACATATTGCCCTAAAAGCCATGTGAGTAAATAAAGGGGTCATTAAGACAATTTCAGAGAAGCAGGACATAGAGCCTTATTAGTAATCCCCACATACAGTGTCTTGGCATACAACAGAGATAGCATTGTAAGTCAGTGGAGAAAAGAAGGGCTATTTAATGAATGATGTTGGGACAACTGGCCACTTTCTTTGCAAAGGAATAAATTAGGATTCTACACCAAATATCATATACAAAATAAATTACAGGTGGATTGTGTATTATGCCACAAGAAAAAGCCATAAAGGAAAAACAGCTAAACTCAACCTCACTGAAGTATAAAACTTCGATGCTTCAAAATGTGCCAAAAAGTTAAAAGACAAATCACAGACTAGGAGATGAATGAGCAAGAAGGAAATCTGCCAGCGGTCAGCCTTTGGCCTCAAGCTGCCAGTCTTCCCCGAGTCTCCAGCCTGCTCGCCTATCCAGCAGATCTGGGACCCAGTGAGCCTCCACAGTCATGTGAGCCAGTTTCTTAGGAAGTGGCCCTGAGAAGAGCAACTTTAGGAAGAGCAACTACAAAGGCCCTTAGGAAGGGACAAGTGTGGTGTGTCAGCCTCAGAAGTGACACATATGGTGGAGAGCAGTGAGCAAGGTAGGAGAACGATTTGAGATGAGTCTGGAGCAGTTGTCGGGGGCAGAAGAGGTAGGCTTCTGTGGTCCATAAGGAGGAGCCTGGGTTTCACTGTAATTGACGTTTGACTACGTGGAGGATTGGGGGGCCGCAGAAGAAAGATGGAGACTGGTTAGGAGGCTGATATAAGAGGCCAGATGAGGGACTGACATAGATGATCCTTGTTATTCACATGATAAAGTCCAGAACTCTTTGCCTTTGAAGGATCTGAGCAAGATACACCGCAGTATTCCCGGCAGTCCTCCTAAATGACTATGAGTACAAGATGTCCAAATTAACTAACATTAATTTGTAGAATATATTTTTTTAAAAATCAGAAAAATACCAACTACAAAATTCCTTCACAAGGCCTTCTGCCCAAACTGCTGGGGCTTCCATGTGTTCTTCAGGATCCTGTGCTTGCACATTGTGGTAAGCTGGGCTATGAATCTGCAGGGAGGACCTTCCCCTGAGGCAGGTGGAAAAAGTGTCCAGGGAAGGAATGAGAGCATCTGACCTGGAATTAGGTCCCTGGTCTCCAACCCACTCCCGGAAGCAGCCAAGAGATGGCCAGCAAGTCTCTGCATTATTCCATCCGGGTCCCAACACCAAACTGATCCACGTGAGAGTTAGAAATTGCTGTAAGGAAAACTAACAGAATATGAAAAAGAACTTGAGAATCTTTTCAATGTGTTCTGCCCCACGTGCCACATAACCAGTGGGACCAGAAGTCCAGTGAAACGTGGGATCGATGGTCTGTAAAAAAAACTTTAGTTTTTGCTGAGGGAGAGGTAGATGTGGGGAGTCTTTGCATATTCCAGGATCTCGCTTGATCATGGGGTTTTTCATCAAGATCCTACATCTAGGAGTTCAGAGGCAATGCCCATCTCACCAACTACAAAACTGGCATCAGAGAGCATGCACCCATGGCAGGAGATTGCCAAGCCGTACACCATTTTGCTTCATTATGACCCCAAGTAGAAAAGGAGAACTGAGACAGAGATCTGGGCTCTCTGCTCTTCTCTGCCACTGCCCTGGATGTTAGGGCTCCCTGGGATTTTGTCCTGGGTCTTCTATCATTATTCTCAACTCAACTGCTGGAAATATCTCATCCCTCGTGCGTTTAGTTATGTGCTGACCACTCCAATCTGTTATCTCTAGCACTGATCCATTAATCTGCCAAATGCATATTTTCACATGACTGTCCCAAAGACATTTCAAACTCATTTTATCCCAAATGAGCTCATTATCTTCCCTCTTCTCCCCTTCCCTACGTTTCCTCAGACTCCTAGTCCCTTCTCTCATTTGACAGCAGGCCCCCTTCCGCTCAGCCCCACAAGCCAGTGACCCAGTCTCCTCATTTCCCTTGTCCTCTCTGACCCAAGCCTACCCTTACCTAAAGCTACTTAAGAGAAAAGGGTGAAAGCATGAACTTCTATGGGGTGAAAAGTTAAGTGACTGAAGCAATAACTTGGGAAGGGTAACTTATGACAATGAAAGGAAGATGGTAAGCCAATAAAGGAGAGTTTCTATTCCAATATTTCAAAACAGGGTTCCTGATAAATAAACAATCATACTTCAAAAAGATAAGCTATGATCCCTCTTTATCACAGAAATATGTGAAATTTGTCTTCCTGAAACTGAAGACAATGACTTATAGTGACTACATGGTTTTGTATTTATTATACTTACACATATTTTATTGTATATTTTATTTATTTTGCTTATGCCATGATAAATATTTGTATGAATGAAAATAAGTCAATAACAAAGCAACTAATAAGTTTTTATCCTTAGTTTCCATTGTCCTAGGAGATGTGTCGGTAAACATACTGCTTTGAGTTATGTCTGATATTTTGCTGCTGATGGGTTCTTCTAAGATTTTTATGGTTTCCTGTCTTACATTTAAGTCTTCTATCCATTTGAGTTTACTTTTGTGTATAGTGTAAGTTGGTGGTCTAGTTTCATTTTTTTTGCATGTATCTGTCCAATTTTCCCAATGCCATTTATTGAAGAGACTGTCTTGACTCCATTGCATGCTCTTGCCTCCTTTGTCAAATATTAATTGAGCATAATGGCTTGGGTCAATTTCTGGGTTCTCTGTTCTGTTCCATTGGTCTTTATATCTGTTCTTGTGCCAGTACCAGGCCATTTTGAGAACAGTGGCATTGTAATATGGCTTGATATCTGATATTGTGATCCCTCTACCTTTTTCTTTTTTCTCAAGATTTACCTGGATATTTGGTGTGTTTTTTTTTCATTCCATATACATTTTTGGAGAATTCTAGGTCTGTGAAATATGCCATTGGTATTTTAATAGGGATTGCATTGAATCTATAGATTGCTTTGGGTAGTATGGACATTTTAAGGATGTTGATTCTACCAATCCATGAACATGGTATATTCTTCCACTTGTTTATATCTACCTCTATCTCTTTTTTCAATGTCTTGTAGTTTTCTGAGTACAGGTCTTTTACCTCCTTAGTTAAGTTTATTCCTAGGTATCTTAACATCATACTCAATGGGCAATAGCTAAAACCATATCCCCTAAGAAGAGGAACAAGACAGGGATGCCCACTTTCACCACTCCTATTTGACATAGTATTGGAAGTGCCAGCCATAGCAATCAGACAAGTAGAAGAAATAGAAGGTATCCAAATTGGAAAAGAAGAAGTAATACTGTCATTATTGGCAGATGAGATGATATTGTGCAACTAATAAGTTTTTATATGTAAAACTCAAGAGTCTTATTTTTAAACCAAAGTTCTAGCTGGATTTTTAGTCCAACTGTGTCCCAGGTTCTAGCAAATAGTTTTAAATAGAACTGCCTGTTAAAGTACCAGGATTTTTCATAACATCAACCGACATTTTCATTTTCTCACTCCCTGCTGTTAAACCACCACCCTTATCATTGGGGATAAGGGCATCTTCTTCCTAATGACATAGAAACTACATAGTGGCTGATTTCCTCAGTTCTTATCTTAAAAAGGAAAATTAAAAATGCAATTTGAGACAAGTGGTGATAGCCAGGACAAATAGGTAACTGACCCGTGTTTTATTTATCTTTTGATGCTATCTTTCTCCCAATTTCTTTAAGCAAAATGGGAAGGAAGGAGGTTTACGACCTGGTCCTGGGAGGGAGGGGAGCTCACTTGGGAAGGGACACTTCCGAAAGCCTGAATCGCCAAGAACAAGTGTTTTCCAGGTTACAGCCAGCTCTGCTGTAACGTTCTAACTGCAAAAGCAGCACTTCACAGAAAGCCCACCACAAACAATTGTGTTCTTTTTGGAAGAGTTTGCCTGTTATATATTTGGGAGCTTGGTTTGTAGACATATTTACGTGTGAGATGATGCTACTTAAAAGAGAGAGGCATTAACATCATTCCAACCAAGATTGCCTTCAGGACAAACTTGCTCTGTGAGAGAACTTTATTTTTGTTTGAAGTATTTTTATTGTAGATAGAGCCACTTGGTCCAGTTTAACCACAGACTTAAGAAGCCAAACGAGGCAAAAAACAACAACAACAAAACACAACCAACAGAAACAACAACAAAAAGAAACAAAAACAACACTTCCTTTCTTTGAAATCCAAGAAACTGAGAGGTCAGTGAAATGTGAGCTGTGTAGACAGGGACTTGAATGAATCAAGTTTCTAGGGTCAAATAAAGAAATAGTTTATTAGCCAATATCTGCTCAGGTTCCAATGAACCCACTGTGCAACCTTCACTACGTATGACTGGAAACAAAGATCAAAAGCACAGAATTTTTAAGTTAAAGATCACAGTTCCTTCATGTAACAGAAGAGGAAAATGAGGCTCAGATAAACTGATTTGCTACGGAGAAGGAAGACAATTTTCTCAAAGTCACTCAACTAGTTATTGGACCGCTAACTTTCTTGGTGCCCCACCATGCCCAACGACCAGCTCAGACTCCCTCCGTGGACGGAAGGCGGTGCCATTTGATGGGAATCACAGTCAAGAGCCCTGGCACTGCTCTCTCCACCCACCTGGAGGTGTTTTCTCTGTGGTGATGAGTTAACCCACGGTGCATGCAGCGACCACCACTGCTGCCTGCTTTTTCTAAATAGTCATGGGCATGTCGCTCACTAAGAAACCTTTGAAAAACTGCCTTGAGAAGATAACTTCAAAGACTTCTTGGGCAGCCCAAACGAAAGGAAGCCTGTACTCTTCTTGCCTTGCCGGCGGGTCAGCAGTTCTATCCACCCTCAGAGGAGGTGCCTCGGAAGGGCCTTCCGCACTCACCATGGAACCAGGGGGCTATGGTGTCGGAGGTCTTCTCGTAGCCTGCTCGCAGGGGCAGCTGCTCCTCTTTAAACCACCGGATGATGTCCTCCTGGGCAGAGCTGGATGCTGTCCTTGTCACTGCCTGATTTCTGTTATTTATAGAACCATTTATCAAGTTAGACTTATCTACTTTAAAAATAATGCCTTCAAAAACATATATACAGAGTGGGACAAAAGTAGGTTTACAGTTGTAAGTATGCAAAAGAGAGTATATTCTTATATTCTTATTTATTAATTAACTGTATTATTTTCCAATGAACAACTGTAAACTTTTGCTCCAGGGAGGGGGGGAGAGAAAGAGAGAGAGAGAGGGGAATTATAGACATTTAAAGATTTAATCACATGGGCTGAGCTAATGGGAGGTTGGACATCTGCACACCGTGCCACACTCCTCAAGAGCAGAAAATAAGTCTGTCACGTGTCCTTCTAGCTCTACAGGGCTAGTCTTGGGTATGCACTACTGCTGTGTTAACACATGGATTTTAATTTATTTTTAGTATGAATTAGAAGCTCCATTAACTCCTGATTAAAACTTGAGAAAATAAGCATTAAAAAGTAAAACGCAGCCCAGCACTGTTTTCTTAGAGAGCATGCTCTTGCAAACACAATAAATCAAATGCAATAAAACAAGCTTCTTTCCTAACATTTTCATTATTCGATTTTCTCTTTTTTCTCTATCCACTCACCTCCCTGACTTGGTTTCTCCTCAAACACACTTTGAAGAGATTTAGTTCTGTTAAAAGACAGCCTGAGAAATACAAAGTTAAAGGAAGAAGAGTGTTTTGAGATTGGGAAGAGAAAGTTGAAGCCTTTGGAAATCAATTGGGTAATAGCAGAACTGAAGTTCCGTTACAAAAGTACCATTGCAATGTAATAAACATATTCCAAGTGCCACACAACAGCCCACTATTTGAACAGATTTCCATGTAAAAACAACAACTAGTTTGGATAAACTACTGGATCGTCCTTTCATGGTAAATTAACGTTATGGCTCTTTATACTTTTATGGTAACATATGCTACCATGAGTTACATGTGACATATATATCAGATGGACATACATGCATGTACATATGCATCTACATACATACAGAACATTTAGGAGAAAGGAGCCTATAATATTTGACTTCCCTGGAAGCAGACACTGTGTCACTTGAAAATACATAAATTCTCTTACTAGCTTTCAAATTAGTTTTATTTTCCTTGAGGAGTCTTTGAAGATCAAGGGAAAACTCCAAGGATAGCCGGTCTCCGTGATTTCCTGGGATGGCTCCTAGGTGACCTCGGTCACCACTGTTTAAAGCGCCAGCCCTAAAACCATCCAGTCTGGCTGCCGTACAGGAAGCGTTTCATACAAGTGTCTTAAGTTGGAAAGAATGAGCTAAATGAGCACAGCTTAAAACAAGAATTGCCCTCAGTAAAGGCCACCTTCATGGCTGTCAATCACACACACTGTGCTCTAAAAATATTGCGGGCAAGGGCACAGGTCTTTCTCCCGCCTTGGTAAAGCCTGGAGAACAGACGCGGGTACTCGCCTCCCGCCGGGGTCCGTGGCCAATGCTCCAGACCAGCTCAGGCGCTGGCCCGGGCCCCGCAGGAGCTCAGGTCTGTGTAACTTGGTCACAAAACTGCCGGGAGACCTGCTTCCTGATTACCTTCCTGGCTTTGTTGCCCATAAGAAAAAAGTCGTTCCCCAAACTGTCACTTTGTAGAAGATGGTCATTTAGTCCCAAAATGGCCCTTTCCCATTGAGTGAGCAGAAATAATTATAGAGGAAAAGGTCCACCTCATGTTACCCCTGAGGTCATACCTTACCAGGGAAAAACCTTGCCGAAAACTACTGACTACGAAGGGAAACTTTGTTTTTTTATTTTTCCACCCTCACAACAGAGGAGCATTTTCAGTTTTTATTTCCGAAGGCAAGGCTTTATAGAAAGTCCTGTTTCATTCGGTCAGTATTTGGTTTCTCCTGGTTATTTTGCATGGCATCTTTCTATATATTAGATATGAAACAAACATACATCAGTGACCACAGGAAAATAATTTTATTATCGGTTTCTGCTGTGATTTTATGGTACTTTTTTTTTAAGGAATTGTTTTGCCTAAACCCAGGAGGTAAAAGTACCATCATCAGCAATCACAGAGTTCATTCAAAAAAGGAACATTTCCAAATTCTCACTTGAGGCTGCCTACGTACCCCAGAGTGAGAATTACCACCAAACTTGAATCCTGAGCAATGAAAATGGCTCTACCGACAACATGCAAGTCAGCAAGCCCTTAGGTCCCTACTCTGATGTTCTTTCGCTACTAAGAGCGATATTGGCAATCGATGGAACGGTAGTTGTCTCCTCCTGTCCCTTCACTGGCTCACTCGCTGCCACCAGGTGGGGATGGGCTGGTGGCACAGGAAGTTAGCGAATTCAAGGTGCATCTTCACCAAGTTACTGGGTATGTTAGTTATGACAACTGTGGATGTTTTAGAGATAAGAAGGGGAGGGGTGCCAGACCAGGCATCTCAGGAAGACAGGCTTAGGGGAGAGGAGAGGCTGAACTGAGTTACTCAGCTCATTTCAACCCTTATCCTTAAAG
The DNA here is from genome assembly GCF_000147115.1 of Myotis lucifugus. Lineage (NCBI taxonomy): Eukaryota > Metazoa > Chordata > Mammalia > Chiroptera > Vespertilionidae > Myotis > Myotis lucifugus. Next base: position 789,588 of record NW_005871242.1, on the reverse strand, counting down.
CCATCGGCGTGACCTCTCACCTGAAAGGCTTGGGAGGGTATTCCGCTGGGTTCAGGAATTTCGGCTTGGGCGGAAGGGGGGGTCTCTTTGGTTTCAGAGGAACGCTTGGGGGGCTCTGCAGGCCCTCACTGCTCCTTCCGTTCTGGGATAACCTCTTGTAGTCTTCCCGGGCCTGCTTCGCCAAGGAGCGTCTCTTCTCATCAGCTGCTTTGGATTTTCTCACTAGAAAGACAAAAGGTCTGAGAAAGGCCCTCGCCAGCCCCCGGAGAAGGTTAGAAGAATCAGCACCACAGCTGGAGAGCAGATTCTGGCATCTGCGGGTAACAATGAGCAATCATGATCACCGCCTATTATCCAGTCAGGGCTTGCGCATTCACCACTGCCCGGTGCTCAGTGCAGAATTCTTCTTTATGTGGGAGTTCGGGGACTTTCTGAGAGAGAGAAGGAAGAGGAGGAGGAAGGGACAAGACAGAAATGTGGAACCCTTGGTTGGAGAATTTCCTGCAGGTGGCAAGCCTAAGTGATGAGTCACAGCCCGAGTGAGGATTCCAGTTGGCAGAGGGTCTTTGAATAATAAGAGGCGATAAACCCTTCACACAAATAAGAGTTCGAGCTGTCACACGTGCTCTGAGTCCTGAGCAAAAATCAAGCTGTCAGGAAGTCGTCAGTGGCTCAGGCTGTGCTGGGGGTGGTCGGGCAGGGCGGTTCACCACCAGCCACAGGCGGAGCCCACAGTGAGCTGAGCCTGTCAGCCTTCTGACCACAGACCACCATAAAGTGGGTTGGTACACATAACAGCACCCCAAGGCTGCCTCTCCCTATTGCTCTGTAAATAGAGGGTTTATTGTTTTACTTCGCTTTTGTTTAACAACATAGTATTACAGGACTGTAATGCAGGATATAACAATAATTTTTCTTGAGTATATTTACATTTCAGGCATCAGTAGTCAAATCCTGTTATGTTTGACTTCAAAGAGATGCCAAAGATGTTCCATTAGGCTAGGATTTCACCGCACACAAGCGATTGGCTCTTGCAAATGTTTTCATTTCACAAAAATTGTCCTTTGAAGGGTGTTCCTTGTAATGGAACTGAAGATCGATTCAGGATTCTCAGCATCTTGCAAACACTGCCACCCTCTTCCTCCAGCTGCCGCAGGGCTGCGCTGGCAGTTCAGGCTTCTGTGTGAGTCCAATGGAAACCCTAGTCCCATTTCAAACCTGAATTCGCCAGGCATCCTCCGCACCTCTGCTCTGCCCTCACCTGCTCTGACTTCTTCCCGGGGGGGTTACCTCTGGCCGTGCTAATTCAAAAAGATGTCAGGGTCAGTCATAGGCTTGGGAAGGATGCTAAGATATCCAGCCTGTTTCTCCTGTGCTCTTCTGATTACAAAGTTAAGATGTATTCACTGTGGAAAATTTAGAAAAATCACAGAATAATAACAAGAAGAATTCAAATATGTAATCTTGGAGCCCACCTCTCGAATGTTAACACATTAAATAGCCTTCCAGTTCTTTTCCTTTAGATACTTAGACATCTGAAAATAGAGATATCTTGCATACTATTCTATAATGCTTTTTTCTTCTCCAAGCTAAAAAAATATAAACATATTCCAAGGTCATAAAACGCCTTTTGGAAACCTGTTTTTTTTTTTTTTCCCATAGCTATATAGCATCCTATCAGGTAGACAGGTCATCATTTTGATGGCCCAAAGATGAATCGAGCACCTTTTTGCCATTCGACAATGGCTCGTCAGCCTTTCAGTAATAATGTTAAAACGTCTCTCAGTGACCTCTTTCAGTGCTTTGCAGATTGGTCATTTCATTTCGTGAACCAATCGGCTTCGAGAGGCCTCTGGGTACTCACAAGATGCCTGCCACTCCGAATCTTCCTTCCAGCTCTTATAAATCTGCTTGGTTCTTTCTTCATCTACTTGTTTTATTTCTTCATCTTGTGTTTTCTTCGTGGGTTCTTTCTTCTGATGAAAAAAAACAGAAACAAACACTAGTGAGTGAGTGTGGCAGTTTCCCTCCAGGAGGAGGGCTGTAGGCCCCAGACTCCTATCTACCGCCCCTGGCCCCAGGAGGCCACGGAGCACTGCGGGGAGAGCAGGTGCCCGCCGCACCTGGAGCCGGCTCCCGCCATCCGATTGCACATCTCCACTGCTGGGTACCAAACCTCTCTCAGGCTGGTTTCCCCAGGGACAAATTAGAAAATTCAGAATATTTCATAGGGTTTTAGTGAGGGTTAAATAATTTTTTTAAAAGTGCCTAACACAGTGTGTAACAGATAGTAAGAATTCCATAAATATTCCTTTTTCTGAGACATAGCACTTATCTGCTTTAAATGGAGTCCCCTGAAGTAGAGTGTAAATAGCATTTTATGGCCGCAGGTTAAACATTACGATTGCTGATGGCTCCACGGAATAATGGCACCGTCCTACAGCCATCTCAGCTGTTCTCCACGGGCCCTCGAACCTTGTGTCTGAAAACATGGTGCTTGCACATGGTTTAGGTGACTCAAAGGGGATTTTTTTTGTTTTAAAAAAATGCATCAAAGATATTTTTTAAAAACATCCTCTTTGCGAATGGGAAATATAAAATAAGAAACATGGAAAATATAGGAAAGAAACACAAGTCTTCCCTTAAAAAGGAATTCGGGTTTTTTTGTGGTAAAATATATGTCACATAAAGTTTACCATCTTACCACTTTTAAGTGTTCAGGTCTGTAGCATTAGGAACATTCAAGGGAATTAGTTTTTAACTAAAGAGAGACTAACACATCAAATCACTGAGGCCTAAACTGTACTTTGTTCATTTGGATCCAGCCCCTGAGGACTCATAAGAAAACTGAATTTACAACTTGGTGCACTAAAGACAAGCCGTGGTTCGCTAAGGAAGGAAACGAACTGAGAGGGGCAGGGAGGTTGTTTCATTCTCCATCGCAAAAATGATAGCGGTGTTTTTCCCTCTGTGTTTTCCTATAGAAAGGTAAAGGCTTTCTTGCTATGAAATTATTTCACTAGAATTAAAACCAAAACCTTGATGTTGTGAAACCTGTTTTTAACTATTGTGAGAAGTCATAAATCACAGTTGATGTAAAAGGTGGTAATTCATAAATGGTACTTCACCTCAAATATAACTAAACATTTGTTTATTTACTGTTTTCGTTTTTTCCTTATACTCTCTTCCTGCCTTGAGCTAAGTTCCCTTGGTTTACCAATATTATAAAAGCCAAAGAACAGCTTTTGGTATTTAAAATGACTGCATAACTTTGAGATCCCCTTACTGAAGCCGTTTACAAGCCTGCAACACAAATAAAGTGCTGCTAGCAATGTCTAAGCTTAAAAAGAAAAAAGAAAACATATCCTGAAACATAAAGTGGAGCTTTATAGTGAATAATATTGTAATTACTATCTATGGTGCCAAGTGGGTCCTTGAAATATCAGAGGAACACTTTGTAAAGTCTATGATTGTCTAACTCTTATGCTGTTCACCTCAAACTAAACCAATGTAATATTGAATGTAAACTGTAATTGAAAAATAAAATTTTTAACAAGTGGAGCTTTGTATTCCACATGTATAAAAATATTTTTAAAAATTTTATTTTTTAATATATTTTTATTGATTTCAGAGAGGAAGGAGGAGAGAGAGAGAGAGAGAGAGAGAGAGAGGAGAGAGAGAAACATCAATGATGAGAGATAATCATTGATTGGCTGCCCCCTACACGCCCCTTACTGGGGATCAAGCCCACAACCTGGGCATGTGCCCTTAACCAGAATTGAACCTGGGGCCCTTCAGTCCCCAGGCCGACGCTCTATCCACTGAGTCAAACTGGCTAGGGCTCCACATGTATATTTTTTAATTATTTAAAATTAGCCCTAGCCAGTTTGGCTCAGAGGATAGAGCATCAGCCTGCGAACTGAAGGGTCCCAGGTTTGATTCTTGTCAAGGGTTCATGACCGGATTGTAGGTTCAATCCCCAGTAGTGGGCATGCAGGAGGCAGTCCATCAATGATTCTCTCTCATCATTGATGTTTCTTTCTCTCCTTCTTCCTTCCTGTCTGAAATCAATAAAAATATATTTAAAATAAATAAATAAATTATTTAAAATTACTAGAAAAAAATGTAGTTTTAACATTAGACTATGACATCATAAATATTATTGCTTAGAAGAAGCAAAAAATTTACAAAATGAGTCTACCTAAGGGAAAATATTAAGTTAATAATGCAGATGATACTAAAATGTTTGAGCGTGCTATATTTAGTAAATCATATTCCTTTCTAATCTACAGTGTAATTATGTATGGGCACCGTGGGAAAGGAGACAAAATTAACGAGTTTACAGAGTGATGGCAGATGGGATCTGGCCCTGAACACTGTACTTACTCAAAGCAGCTAGAAAACTTAACAACTTGTCCGGAGTGTCTCTAAGAATTCCTTCAGAAAACTTTTAGCAAATCTTTACAGGTTGATCTTTACTTCCTCTATTTAGACAACTATCATTTCCTCTTTAGAAGTATTTTATTGGGAGCATGTAGGCCCAGGATGGGGCTGTGAGGCAGGCCTGGGGGAGTCAGGGTGTAGGCCCAGGATGGGGGCTGTGAGCCAGGCATGGGGGAGTCAGGGTGAAGGCCCAGGATGGGGCTGTGAGGCAGGCCTGGGGGAGTCAGGGTGAAGGCCCAGGATGGGGCTGTGAGGCAGGCATGGGAGAGTCAGGGTGAAGGACCAGGATGGGGGCTGTGAGGCAGGCATGGGGCAGTCAGGGTGAAGGCTCAGGATGGGGGCTGTGAGGCAGGCGTGGGGGAGTCAGGGTGAAGGCCCAGGATGGGGCTGTGAGGCAGGCCTGGGGGAGTCAGGGTGAAGGCCCAGGATGGGGCTGTGAGGCAGGCATGGGGGAGTCAGGGTGAAGGCTCAGGATGGGGGCTGTGAGGCAGGCATGGGGGAGTCAGGGTGAAGGCTCAGGATGGGGGCTGTGAGGCAGGCATGGGAGAGTCAGGGTGAAGGACCAGGATGGGGCCTGTGGGGTAGACAGGGTGAAGGCCCAGGATGGGGCTGTGAGCCAGGCATGGGGGAGTCAGGGTGAAGGCTCAGGATGGGGGCTGTGAGGCAGGCCTGGGGGAGTCAGGGTGAAGGACCAGGATGGGGCCTGTGGGGGAGTCAGGGTGAAGGCCCAGGATGGGGCTGTGAGGCAGGCGTGGGGGAGTCAGGGTGAAGGCCCAGGATGGGGGCTGTGAGGCAGGCGTGGGGGAGTCAGGGTGAAGGCCCAGGATGGGGCTGTGAGGCAGGCCTGGGGGAGTCGGGGTGAAGGTGGGGAGTGCAGAGGCAGCCGTGCTGAGGCTGGACGCTGGGCCAGGTGCTGGCCGAGGTGTGGAGACAGAGAGGGGCAGATCCAGCTACTAAGGCATCTCCTTCAGGAGGCCTCTCGTCCTGGCCTGCGGGCCAGTTCCTCATAAGACCCTCTCCGGACCCCTTCAGTAGGGAGGCCCTGTTTTATTACCTTTGTCCAACAGAGAAGCTTGGTACGTGACCTGCTCAGTCCTTCTCTTGGATTCTGATGTAACTTCTTAAGTGAGAGAAGGAATGAAATGGCACACGCCCTGGGCATTCTCATGAGAAGATGTGAGCACTGTGAGAGCCTGGCTGTCTCAGACCTAAAAGTGTTTGGGCACCACTGATCCAGTCCACCATCCTTATTTTAGAGACAGGAAACCTCAGGTGCAGTCTAAACACCGATGGGCCTCCAACCTCAGACCACTTCTCTTTTCCATCTAAACTCACTCTCCAGATGATCTCATCTATCATCAGGGCTTGAAATAATACCCAGACACCAAATTCCTTATATGAGGGGTCTCTGTGATTCTCAGCCCTTATCTCTCTTCTCACTTCCTGAGCTCTCTGCCATTCCTTGACCATGTCAAGTGAGCCTCTGCGCCTTCATACTTGCTGTTCCCTCTGCTGGGAACATACTTTCCCCCCATCCATCCACATAGCTCCCTCCCTTCATTTCTTCAGGTCTCTACTCCAACATCCCCTTCTCAGAGTGGCTTTCTCTGGCCATGTGTCTAAGAAACCAATTCCCACCCTCCAAGCATTCCTCTGCTCCCTTATCCTGCCTCGTTTTCCTCCACACCACTGATGACCAGCTGACTTCGTAGAAATGTTTATTGTCTGTATCCCCCTACTGGAATACAAGCTTCCTGAGGCAGGGCTTTTATCTGTTTTGCTCACTGTGTCTCCAATGCCCTTAACAGTGCCTAGCATTTGGGGAAAACTCAACAAATGGTGGAGAATAGACACAGCTCCTTTGTCTTTCTCACCTGTGCTCATTTAAAATGATTTAATGTACCCCAGGCAGCGTTACTGAAAATTTCCTTTAGATACTCTATTGCTGCTGTTTTAGAAAGAGGTACGTATTATACCTAGAGGACTATAGCTCCAAAACTTCACCATGATTTCTTGAAGTCTCGGTTGTGGGAATTATCCAAGTTCATGTATATCCCTACCAAGAAATCAGGGACTCGATCTCACTGTCCACTGGAACACAGCCCAGGAGCCTGCCTCCACCACAGCCCCCATCTCAGGCCTGTGGTCACTCGGAACCTTCTCTGTACAGCCTCATATCTGACCCTGCTTTTCCAGACTCTCTGCGGGTCAAATCCTACCACAGTTTGCAAGCACCAGCCTATGCTCATTGATTGTGAGCAGCGGATGATGCGGTTCCAGTCTAGCACAATGAGGCAGTGGGCTCGGCCTGTAGGATCACGTCTGGCCAGAAGGAGAGAGCTCTGAGTGCCCGGAGGGCCTCTGGCACAGTGGACACAGATGGTATAAGAGGCTGGTCGCCGTAAAGGGACAGGCTCATAGAAACAATGAACACATAAGGAACTTAGTCTGAAGTCACTATTTTTGCCAAGTCTGTGCCTCATTTATCTCTCGCTGAAGTCAGTCTTCCCACAGTGTTTGCAGCAGCCCAGGCTATCACCTCGTGTTAGACCTTCGTCAGGAGTCTAGCGGCTCTGTCTTGGCATCTGTTCCTTCCATGACACTCAAGACACCTTCAACTCCAGATAAAACAGCAAAGATGAATAGCGAGGCTCACACGCTTTTAAAGACAGATTTCACCTACTCTGCTTAAATTCATTGCTGCATGAGACTAATATAGCAATTTGTGAAACATTAGTGGAAATGGCGATGCATTTAGCCCCCTGAAGATGGAACGTAAATTCCTTTACCTGGTGAAATCCATATGCCTTCATACGATTGATAGAATCTGCCAACATTTGTTGAATATTTCTTGAGGAACTGGAGGGTGACTAAAAATTAAATGAAACATATTTTTATACCGTTTAGAGCTGCAATGCAGTTTCAGAAAAGAATCTGTTAATGTTTCCCTCCTTTCAATGTGCCCTAACGCTGCCCCCACCCTCACAGCTGGACCCACCAGATTCCCACCAACACCTGAGTTCCTGAGCCAATTCCGACGGAGGCAGTGGGGATGTGCAGCCTCAGCCCCCCACTCAGTGGGGCTTAGCAATCAGTTGTTACCCAGAGCCAGGTGCTGGTGGTTAGCTCATGACAAGCAGGTTTGCGTGGCTTGCTCCCAGTGGGCACTGGGGTCCCTGGGATGACTTCTAGATGTCAACATTACTGCTTTTATAAATTTTTATATATATAAAAGACTAATATACTAAATTTCCATCCAGGTAATGACAACATGTAGTAATGCCCTGCTTCCTCTCCCTAGCAACTAGCTTCCTTGGAGTTTCTTTAGCCCAGGTACACAACTTGCTTTATAGCCAGGCGGAAACATTTTACACTGTAACCAAATGTCTGTGAAGCATTTTCCCCTGCCTCATCTCATTTGATCCTCACAGAAGTCCTGGAGTACGTAGATAGGAGACTCGGTGGAATCCTATTTTCTTTTCATTAGCCAGAAAATGGAGATTTAGAAAGCTTAGAAACTTGACCCAACTGAAAAGAAGAAATGATGGACCTTGAAAATGACTTCAGGTTTTCTCACTGCGCAGAATATAGTCAAACACTACTGCAATTAAATATTTTACTCTTTATTCTCCCTGTGTGATCTACAATAATAATTTGCTTCATGTTGATATTTACTGCTATGTTGCTGACAATTACCTGAAAGAGAAGTTGGGGTGCTTCAGTGGGCTGGAAAAAGTTTAGCTAAATCAGAAAGCAGGTCTAATTAAGCAAGTTTATTCTATCTATCTATCTATCTATCTATCTATCTATCTATATAAATAAAAGGCTAAGTTGACTCGCACATGCATGATACATATAAAGCTCTTGATGGCGGCAGTCACATGTGTGTATTTTGATCTGTCATTGTTGATCATGAATTTGGTTGACACTTCTAATATAGAGAAAGGGTGAATAGCAATATTAAAATATTTCTTCTAATTAATTTCCTTTCAATGTGCATGAATTCATGCACCAGGCCACTAGTATATATTTTTTTTATTGATTTCAGAGAGGAAAAGAGAGATAGAAACACCAATGATGAGAATCATTGATCGGCTGCCTCCTGCACGCCCCGCACTGGGGATCAAGCCCACAACCCATGCCCTGACTGGGAATCAAACTGTGACCTCTTGGTTCATAGGTTGATGCTCAACCACTGAGCCATGCTGGCCTGGCTCAACATTACTTTTTAATCTAAACTCTCTTTTTCCTCTCTTAATCCCTGCTCTACCCATGCCCTGCTTTAGGTCAGACTAGGGAAATGCTTAGTCTCTGCCATTTAACTGCATATGCCTTGCTCCCTATCTAAGACTGGAGGCATGCCTGGAATACCAGTCTGGTGCCTGGGCACCCTGCCCACTTTCCCTGCCTTATCACATTCCTCCCTCCCTTTCTCCTGACCCTGTTACCCAGCCTGGTATCTGGGTTTCTGCTAATCTAGATGGATTTCCCAAGAGGCAGTTCCTGCTAGTAGGGTTCCCAGATCCACTGTCTGGATTCCCTGATGTTATTCCTACCAGCCACGTGCCAACCTCTCTGGCATTGTGACTAAGCTGGCATATAGCACCAGGTGCCTCTTAAAACCAGGTCAGGTACACAGGCCCCTATCACCCAGTCCCTGGCTTGAGTGCAAAGTCTGGGTCAAGTCCAAGATGGGACTGTATAGCCCAATATAGCCACCCACACCCCATATTACCATGACGTTGTGCCTTGTGCCTGAGGACTCATGGCTAACTTTCGGGATAGATCAGAAATTGCATATTTTCAGCAAAAGGTTGGTACCAAGAAGCAGCATGGAGCACAGAGCGTACTTTAGATACTTACTATGCTATGTAATACACCTGTACGGCTACCTCAATTTCGCCCCTTTTTTCGCAGTAGCTGGCATGTGTGCTCAGGCACAGGCAGCCACCCGGTGCGCCCATGTGAGTAAGGTACCTTCAATACAGTGAAGGTGGTAACTGGTATTTTCCACTTCTATTTGGGTCCTAGAACCTCCTTCACACATGCACCCAGCCCCCTGCCCCCCCCCCCCCCCCCGCCTTCGTTTGGGCTGGAATCGAGATGGCGGTCACACTAATACTAACGACAAGCAGAGCCACCAAAAGCCTGAGTCCCTGGGTGACTGAGCCCTTCTGAACCAGAACCCCATCCTGGATGTTTTAAGGGAGAAAGAGTCATTCTATTGGGTTTTAACCATTGCCTTTCTGGTCGATTTGTGAGACAAGTTTAGTCTGTATTAGCTGGTAAAGCTGGTACAATTGCTGGTGGCACACTTGTCCAGCTCTCGGCTGAGAGACTATGAATCATGGGCAGTGCTATTGATGCTAATTCCACTAGTGGCTACTGGTCACTGGAGGCCGGCTATGACCGGGCACTGTGTTAGTGACGTAGTATTACTTTTACTTCTGGCAACATCTCTGACGGATGGGCAGCATCATGCCCAATCTTCAGATGAGAAAGTGAGTCTCAGAGGAGTGGAGTAGCTTACTGAGCTCACACAGCTGGCTGGTGCCAGAGTTTATGCTTTTTCCACTATGTCAACATTTTCCCACTATGATAGGAAAATAAGTTGCAGGTTAGAGATTTCTTATGCTTATTACTTGGCAAAGTAATGAATCCTATAGGTTTCACAATGGCTACTTACATACTGTCTCACTTTTTCTTATTTTAATATTATAAAAAATACATAGCTGCTCTGTATCTAAAACAGAAGAGTACAGTATCCAGTTCCTCTATTTGTGAACAGGTTAGAACTGTTCTGCCAGGTTTTGTGTAAGTCCGTCTGTTCACAAGTCCAGGATAGCTTTGGAGGGCTCATTCTTGCAGTCCCTGAATAGGTCTCCATTATAAGGAATGTGAGCTTTAGATACAGGCTCACCTTCCCTTTCCTGACATAGGACTTGTGGGATATCGCCATTTTGCAAAAAGGATCAGTTTCTTTTATGTTGAAAATCTTCCTTAAGAACTGTAATAATGCTCTGACCACACTAGCTGCACTCAGAGCCTCTCCATCGTTTGGTTCCGAAGGATCTGGGCCTGTGCAACTAGTAGAACTTTGGACCAAGGTTTGGTCAGCCGCACCTCCACCATGCTCAGCCTTTCCATTGCTGAGCAAACTGTTAGCTGTTTCCTGAATTAGCATCAGGCTCATAGGCATCTGGCACTGCTCTTCTAACCCATTTTTCCAAAGTGTTGTCTGTTTCAGTTCTTCCCCATCACTTGGCAGTTACAGCCATCTGCATGGGTACAACACTTTAAACCTATTGTATGAGTTATTCTTTGTCCCTTGGAATTATCCCTTCAACATTGTTTTCTTGCTACTTGCTTTTTCCTTATTATCTTATTTTTCTCTTTTGTTTCATATTCCTTTTCTTACTAGCACTTTCAATATACTCATTGCGTTTGCACCTATCAGGTATGAAGGGCTATTAATATTCTTAAAATAACTCAAAAGTAAGCACAGACACATGAACCAGACAATGGAAAGGATGTGGTGTTGTGGTGCCAGGGACTAAAGGGACCACCGTGACCATCAGCACCATCTACTGGTGGCAGTCAGAGTTGGCATCCTTTCTTTGAAGTTTTAGGTTTTGGTTTTAGTTACCAAAGCTGGTTCTTGGGTAGAAGAGTTTTAGCCTAAATAATTGATTAGTTTAACAACCAGACCAGAGATCGATATTTCTATTCAAGGGCATCCATATGTCTAAAACATATTGTAAATTCTGAAACTATTCACACATGCTAAGAACCCCATTTTTAAAAATACTAGTTTTCAAGGTGAAAGAAGAACTGCCATTATTTTAAAGTGTTCAAATAATATGATGAACTTAATCAGGACTTGTATAGCACAGGTTCATTCAGGTACACTTACATCCTAGTTAATATGTTTGCTCCCTTTAGCGCCATGTGTTTTAACCAAGGTCACCTCTCCGAGAAAGGTTGTTTCCCCAGGTGGGGATCTTTCCCTGAGGTTAGGGAGGGGATACAACCCCTTAATTGGGTGCCAGGCGGGTAATTAAGCTACATGGTCTTTACTCCCTGGAATGGAGATGAGAAACACCTTACAGGATTGAAATCGGCTGGTATAAATACGGATGTAATAAGACAATAAATGTCAGATCCTCATCAGTTCCTGACCAGAACTCCGACCAGAACTTTGGCTGGAGATCCTGGCTATAGGTCCTGACTAGGCTGCTGACCAACTGAAGGCTGTCTTCGTGTCATTCCTTCTTCGCCGACTCCGTCCACACCTATAATATGATGAACTTAATCAGGACTTGTATAGCACAGGTTCATTCAGGTACACTTACATGTGTTACAAATCCCTGCAATACACCAAGTACAATGAAATAGGCCGAAAATCGTGTAATAGAAAAGAGGTTTCCTGTATTAAAAAGCAGCCAGATTAGTGGCTCAAGGGTGATCATTTATGACACCAATACCGAAGGGAGACAGCCTCAGGAGTACCGCTGCCTCTCTGAGCATCCCCAGAGGAGGGATGAAGAGGCTTCTTGGAGAAGGTGCCATGCCACCTCTGAAGCTTCCACAGGAAGCTGTATTCCAGGGAATATGCTCTTCAGTTGTTCCTATTTAGAACACAAGAAAGGGAGGCAAACTACCCATCTACCTATATCATTCTTGCTTACAAAGTACTTTCAAGCCCAATACGTCATTGGACCTTCATATCAACCCCATAAAGGGGTCAAACAGGTATTTTCCCTTCACCAAAAAGGCAGAGTGACGTAATAGGTAGAAAAGCAGCGACGGAACCCCATGTCCTCCCCATGTCTACAGCTTGCTCCTTCAGCAGGGTGTCCCAGAGAACATATATCTGCCTTCATGCATGCAGGCCACTGCAGTCACCTCCCATCTGCCACATTACAGAGACTTCCGCAACTGCTGAAACTCTATGGGCAGAGTTAAAGCAATCTTATCTGCTTCATATTTGCTTTATTTAAAGATAAAAACTATATTGCTGCAATGAACATGGGCATTGTTCGCAATAGCCAAGACATGGAAGTAACCTAAGTGTCCTTCGATGGATGGTTAGATAAAGACGATGTGATATATATATTAGAATACTACTCAGCCATAAAAAAATGAAATACTGCCACCTGTGACAACATGGATGGATCTTGAAAATTACGCTAAGTGAAGTAAGTCAGATGGAAAAGGACAGGAAATGTATGATTTCATTCACATGTGGGATATAAAACAAAACAATAAACAAAAAACCAAACTCATAGATACAGACAACAGGATGGTGGTTACCAGAGGGGAAGAGAGAGGATGAAGAGGGGGAAGGGGATCAAATATAGGATGATGGAAGGAGATTAAACTTAGGATGGTGAGCACACAGTAGAGCACACACAGATGTCATATGATAAAGTTGTACACCTGAAATTTATATAATGTTATTAACCAATTAATTTAATAATAAATTGCCGTAACCGGTTTGGCTCAGTGGATAGAGCGTCGGCCTGCGGACTGAAAGGTCCCAGGTTCGATTCCGGTCAAGGGCATGTACCTTGGTTGTGGGCACATACCCAGTGGGGAGTGTGCAGGAGGCAGCTGATCGATGTTTCTCTGTCATCGATGTTTCTAACTCTCTATCTCTCTCCCTTCCTCTCTGTAAAAAATCAATAAAATATATATATATATATATAAAAATAAATTAAAAACTTCCACATAATATTTATGCAAAAACTCCAAAAAATAAAGAGAAAACTTGAAAGCCAATGGCATCAGGGGCTAGTGGATATCCTCCAGACACCGAGTCAGAATATGGCCCCTCTAATCAGTGCAGACCCAACTAAAGCTGGGAGTAGAGCCCATCCATATTGGCCAAAGGATGGATGTGTGTATATGTGTGTGTGTGTGTGTGTGTGTGTGTGTGTGTGTGTGTGTGTGTATAATTACCTTAAACTTAGAAGTATGGCAAATCAAATTGACATAAACAGTTGGGTTATCAAAAGATGCTGCTAGCAACATTGATAGCTGGCAACATCAATATTAAATGGTTATAAATTATATTCCCCATAGAAACTCTGTGCAGTATGAGGATCTATTCTAATTACACTTTTAAAACTGGTTTGAAAAAATAGTTCATTCTGGTCACTAAGTTAATGTTTACTCTATTTAAAAGTAGGGCTATGCAATCAGACCAATGCCAAGCACCTTTAACCCCAAGTAAACCAGAAAGTTCCCATAAATAGAACATTATTAACACTCAGTTTTTACTGTGAGGATGAAAAAGTAAAATCAAGAGTTTACTTTTGCCAACAAATGATTAGGTTAAGTATTTACTCACTCTGTCCTTAAAAACCTCTTAAATCCATGGTGTTCCTTAATAGGCTGAAGGTTCCTTAATAACCTCCCGGGCAAAGACCTTGTTGGCTTAATTCACTGACATCTCAAGTCTCCACAAACACAGCAGGGACTGGCAGTTAGTAAAGCCTCAGTAAGTATTTGTTGAATGGGTGAACACATTATAGATTCGTGAAGCACTTTCTCAATCACTAAAAGAAATCCCAGTCTAGTTTTAATACTAATCAAGATAGACTGAATTCAAATTTACCTGAAAATTGATGGCTTATAGCTCACCCATTCTGCTAACCAGGTCACTGGACCAATTAGATCATTCTATTCCCCGCCATTGTAAATGAAAGAGGAAATTCCCAGTGATGACTATAATATTCAGCTTTTGAACATACCGGGAGTTAGCTTTTTTCTTTATAAAATAATGGGAGAGTCAGAATAATGGAACTGCGCTTTGATAAAGTTACAAAGAAAAATAATAGAGAGAGAGTGGAGGTATTTTCCTAAGGCCAACTAGACTAACAAGATGAAAAACGGGACAATCAGTTCTACTGCTGAAAACACAGCACACAGTCCCTGTGGGATGCTTTTGCTGAAACACGAGTTAGGACAACAGAGACCCTAGGGAGTCCTTTCCCTGTTTCTCTAGCAAAATCTCTGCACAGAGACTACTGGATCGCCCGACTTAAAAGTACAGCAGACTCTAATACGATGTGTACTCTGATGGCACACCTTTAAATAATACACTATTTGAGCTTATTTTGAGCAGATTAAAGCACAGAATGGCCACACTAGATGAACAGCCATCCACTTTCATCACACCTTCCCCCTACAGCTCCTCAAAGCACTGTGCCCACTGCAGAACTGGGCAGTACATCCCCAGAAAATGCAATAATGCAGAACTGATAAGGGCTGTTCAGGCAAAGCCTTTCAGATAGAGGAGAGTTTCAAAGGCTGCTCTTACATTCTCACCAGGGAGATCCCTGATGTATGATCCATGAAAAAGAAGAAGAGCAAGGGAAAGAGAGTAATTATTAGATATAAAGTATTAGTATAAATAAAGGACTGTTAAGAGAATAGACAAGGCGTCTTAAACGCATGATTGATTTTGGAAGTTTTGACACAATGGAAAATAGGAACCTAACTATAAATAATGATAGAAAAAAATATATCAGACATAATACTTTACATAACAATTTTATGTATATTATTTCATTTCATTCTTACATTCAAACCAGTGATATGTAGCCACCGTAACCTCCATTTTTTAGAGATCGAATGGCTGACTCCCAGTAGTCAACAGGACTCCGTGTCTCCTAACTCAGGATTCCATCTGTTTTCCCCAGAACACTACCTCTAGTGAGCTGGATAAGTGAATGATGGCAAATATCACTTGCAGTCATACAAAATGAAGTGTGTCATCAACTTCATAATGTACAACTCTCAAGACTGGAAATGTTTTCCTCTTCTGTAATTTATGTTAAGCTTTTCATGCAGCATCCTGTTTATAAAAACACAACCGTTTAAATGACTTTTAAGGCCCAGGATTTAAAAATATATCTTGTGTAAAATTTTATCTTACAAACTACCACAAAATTCGATTACCGTTACACAGAACTACATGGTAATTGTGTTAGTCTCTGGTTATGGCTGTCCTCTTGAATTAACAAAATGAGCACAATTAATTCCTCATCTCTTTTTACCCGGTATAGGCAATACTTTATATCTCGAAAAAATAATATTGGCGTGCTTCCTGCATGTATTGTGGAAGGGAATATACAAACGGCAAACAGTTACTGGTTTGGGATTATTCCTTTTTTCTCATATTCAACTCAAAATTCTAGTTTGCATTTCAGGAACACATTTCTCATCCTGCTTACAGTGGGCGTCCTTACTCTAAGTGTGAGCCCACCTCCCTTTCAGGGACTGGCAGTGTGGCTCTCTACAGATGAGAGCCAGGCTACCCCAGGATGTTCCTCCAGGCCAGGCAAGGGCATCTATCTGGGGTGGGGCAGGCTTCTCCACCTTGCCTACTCACCGTGGTTTCATATGCACTTCTTTTTAAAAAAATATATTTTTATTTATTTCAGGGAGGAAGGAAGAGGAAGAGAGAGAGAGAAACATCAATGATGAGAGAGAATCATTGATCGGCTGCCTCTTGCACGCCCCCTACTGGGGATTGAGCCTGAAACCTGGGCATATATAGGCCCTTGACCAGAATCAAACCTGGGACCCTCCAGTCCACAGGCTGACGCTCTATCCATTGAGCCAAACTGGCTAGGGCCATACTCACTTCTAATTAAATCACCTAAGGGTCTGGGCTCTAATACTGCTTTTCATCCTTTACAGAAAGTGCAAGTCACCTCAACCCCCAAACTTTGGTTGCTATGCTAGAGCACCTGGAGATGAATAAGAGTCCAAACACACAATTCAGCATATTCTTTTCTTTTCTTTCAGAGAAGTGGTCTGATCTTAGTATCTGGTTTCTGAGTCTCTCCTTTATGAAGGCAGAAACCCAAAACCTGCTTTTAGGGAACTGTCGGTGTCTGAGTAGACAGCAGCTAAACTGTGGTCTCAAGGGCAAGCTAAGTGGAAGTGTCTCCTTATGTCTGAAAATCATTTGATGGGTTGCTCCTTCACTGCTACCTACGAATGGGAACAGAATGCTATGAATTAGAATAACACAAGTATATTTGAAAACCACCATGGTTTCAATGTCAAGTTTACAAGCAAAATGTACATTTTAGTGGCGAGATTTTGTTATCAGTTGTTATAGTGAAATGACAGACTTAAAAGCTGGTGTAAGAGCCTTGTGGCAGTGTGTGCAGTGTGTGTGTGTGTGTGTGTGTGTGTGTGTGTGTACGGTAGGGGTGAGAAAGGCTCAC